>NC_045704.1:50909876-51231991 GCF_009834535.1 Camelus ferus | reverse complement strand
AGATCTCTGGATTTTTTATTCAGTCCTAATTTTTTAGATGTGTATGTTTATTCTGTTTCTTTTCTATGAAACATCTGAGCAGCAAACGGCTTTTTCCTTTCTTTCAAAAAGATATATTTTCTTTAGAGATGTATATTTAGCTTGCAAAGTGTCGGTTTTAGAGCAACACGGCTTCATTAGTTTTGCCAAGAGACCTCTGATCCATCGCTGAGCAAATGTACACAAGCCAAGGTCTGTGGCTAGAAAATAACCAAGTCGGAAGGTGGGTGCCTCTCACGGCTTCTGCCGTGGGCAGCCAGGACCAAGTCCAGATCATTCCTGAGGAGAAGGATGGGTTTCCCAAGCAACCATTCTGTTGTTATTTCTTGCTCCAGTTTTGTTCATAAACACAGAGCCTGGTAGGTTTTTACAGTTCTGTTTGTCATTTAAGGTTTGCTGTGAAACAGACATTATCTGCAGGAAAACTACAGCAAAGAATAAGACAAGAAGGGATGGAAAGTGCAAAGCCAAGTAACAGAGTCCCTTCTGACTTTCATCTTTAGAACCTGAAATATCCCCAGTGATCGTCTGTGTTGATGAAATTAACCAGATAGTGGCATGTTGTCACTGAACGTGATGCCAGCCTCAAGCTGAAAATTTTTATTTGTGCTTTGCTTAGTTTAAGCATAACTCTTTACCTCACTCATCTGTATTACTGAGTGCTGACTAAAACTGTATCTTTGGAGTGTTCACCCGGTCCAAACATTTTCCTGATAATTCGGGGCTACTTTTGAGAAATGGAAGGATGGCTTCAATTGGTGCTGGAGTTTTCCAAAATTGGTCAGGTTCATCATCTATCTCCTTGCAAATACAGGCAGCTCCTTGAAAAAACACAGTCAGAATGTAAGGAGAAATGTGGATAGCTCTAAATAAAATTATAAAAACTTAAAGTCTTCCTCAGGTTCAATTGGTTATGTAGTTTTTAAACAATTTTTACTATATAGATGGGATAAGAACTATAATAATATCTTTATTAATACTAAATTGTAGTTTCACCAGAGAGGAGTAAGGTCGTACTTGCTTAGCTGTTGTTTCTACAAAGTCTTACCTTATGTACACATTCTCCTTATAGATTCAACGAAAGCTTAAATTAATATCCTAGGAATGTGACTTGTCTGAAAATAATCTAGAGGGAAATTTGTATGGTTAAGTGGACATGCCTTGCTTGTATTTTTTAAAGGAGTTATGGTTTCATTCAAAACTTGCCATGACGTTAGGAAATTTTTAAAAAATCAAATCCAGTAACCTAGTATTATGTCTGTTTTATCTTTTAAAAGAATTTGGATTAATGACTTTAATATTTAAATTATACTTTACTGCCCTCAGGAGAACATCGTCAAATTTCAGGTCAGTTTTTATCACATGCTCATGCCTCTCTGAAATCAAAAGAACACAGGTAATTTTAAAAATTTAAAATCACAATAAGCAATAAATTACATTTTCTAAAACTAGGCTATATATCAGTCTCCAAGTAATCCATGGCTATATCCTTTAAAGGAAGTTAAATAAAGTTCATTCGCCTTTCCATACAACTATGAATTGAACCAGAATGAATGCTTTTGGAGCCAAAAATATGTTCACTCCAATATGCAGTGTTGCATGTATTTTACGACCCTGCGGGATGCTGAAATCTTTTAAGTGTGGGAATCTACTAAAATGGAAAATGCTGTTCTGTCCCCAGAAAGTGTAAGTCTGTGGAAGAAGGCACTTTTCTCTCGTGGCGCACTTAAAATTACTGCATGCTCACTAAGCTCTGATTAGAGTGTAAAATCCAGCAGTAAGGGTATGTTTGCCAAAACCTATGAGGCTGGCCTTGTCAGGATAATGTCCCTCTTTATAGCTCATTCATTTATATTAATCAGATCCTCCCAGTATCTTAGCCCATTCTATCTTCAACTACCTTGGCATGTATTGATTTAGGTAGCTACCTTCAAAGCAATAGTCCTCTGTTTATCAGATAAAAAAGAATTAAACTTTTGTTGAAAACAAAACCCATTCAATGCCCAGCCCTATATGGACATTGGAGATACAGGGCTGGTTAGGACATAAATCATGTTGCCAAAACATTATGGTCTCAGGTCCTCAGGGAGCATAAAGAGTGAGTTTTGGAACGTGGATCCCATTCTTTTTGGAAGCAACATGGCTTAGAACAGAAAGCACCAGTATCAGTAGTTGGTGATGCGAGTTGCTTAGATACCACCACGTCACTTAGCGTGAGATGCTTACACTGTCTGGGTCCCAGTCTTCACGTTCGGGAAGTGATTTCCCCAGGCTAAACTGGTATCTTCTACTATATCCTGTAACACTGAGCTAAAGAATAGAATCTTCTTTCCAAGTTGAAAAAGCACTCCTCAAGACAATAAATGAATCGAGTGAAAGGGACTTTCTCTTATCAAAGTCAGGAGTGATGGGCCCAGAGGCCAGCTTCTCCTACCATTTCTGCCTTTCTGTCCCCAGCCACAGCCGCAATCTGAAGTTTTCTGAAGGGCTGAGACTTCTGTGGTACCCATCTGAAAAACCACTGGATTTCACCATCTTTTAGGACTAATCTTAGAGCTGCACAGTCAAAAGTTTAAGTACAGTGAAAGGCATTTAAAGTAGTGAAATTTGATCTCCTAAATTGCATTTGAGGAATCAGTGTACTTTCTACAAGGCTTGCCTTTCCCAGAGTGAATAATTTACACAGAAGAACTTGCTGACCAGTTAGCTCACAGTTGACTTGCTTTAATCTGGGAGAACAGCAACTTGCCCTCCCAGGGTGGTGGATTTACCAGATCTTTTCACTTCTTTCTGGGTGTTTTCTAGTGCAAGGTGGGGGTAGTGCAGTCCTGGGAAAAAATGGGCTGCTGTCAGTTAACCCCAAGAAATCAGTGCGTGGCCTGACACCAAATAAAAGTGTCTTCTGTTTCTGGTTATTTGTATATGTTAAGACTTTATAGAATGTCTTCATAGGGAAGCTTAGTTTAAACTAAATGGAAAACAGACTTTCATTTTTATCACTGAGTCACATGCCCACCCAATTTTCAAATGCAGCCTCTGGTACAAACCCGCCTTCTCCTTGGAACCTGAACTCGACGTGGTCCAACATTAGCAACAGGTGGATGTCAGTTTAAACCGAGCTGGCCCTGGTGATTTCCTCGGTGGCCAAGGGAAATTCCTAAGGGTAATCAAGGATTTATATGATTGTCTGAGGTCTTAAATTTTTTAGGCATTATTTAAGCCCATCAATCATCTTGTTATTTTGAAGTAACGTACATACATACACATGTAAAGGACTTGGAAACACAGAGCTGGTGTTCATGACTCTGGATTGGATTTCTACATCACCCAGGGAAAACCCACTCATGCACATGCACACCCCAGCACAAAAAGAAATCAATATTGATCTGGCAGCCGTACACTTTCTGAGATCACTACAGACACAGTTATTATAAACTAGATAATTTTCCACGTATTTCTTGATTTCAGCTTATCTCCCACGACATGAGCCTGGCATCCAGTCTAAGGAATTTCTCACTGAAGTAGCGTGCTTATTAGTCATTGGAAAGATTGAAAAGTCAGCTTCTATTTCAATAGTCTTCAGGATGTTATGTATATTTATTTCACTGGGTTTAGGAGCACAAGAAAAACTAAATCTGTGTTGCTTCTGCACCTCATATAGTTAAATTGTGTGTGTGTCTTGAGTTAAATTTTGAAGTGTTAGCAGTGTGAAAACGGAAGATCAGGGTTGAAGTTTCCACATGACTTTGTTGAAAAAGAATCATTTAATCTGAAGTAGACATAGATAGGTGGGGCTTTTTGAGCATGGCAGAAGAAATGTCTTTCCATTTTGAGATTGAGATATAGGTAACAGAAGGTTACTGGTTTTGTTCTTTGTGTAAGTACAATGCAAAAGGCATGTGTAATACATAATTCTAGAGAGTCTTGGCAATAAGAATTAAAAACACAAAAAATTCTTTTTTTTTTCATGATTAGCAAAGGTGTTGACACCACTTAGAGATGATACATCCTTGAGAAGTGAGTGAAGAGGAGAGGGGGGAGATGGAGGTAGACCAGCAGACAAAGACAGAGCAGCCCAGCAAGAAGAGAGAAGCCAGAAACAAGGACAGAGGAACCGAGCGGTGCAAGGCACAAGGGCAGAGCTCGACATCGAAAGTGTCAGCACAACAAGTAAGGAAACGGAAGAGAAAAAAGAAAGAGGTGAGATCATACAGAAAAGCTCTGCCCCGTATAAAATCCCCGTAAACTCCCTCCACCCCTCCCTTTTCTTCTTCCTCTCCTTCATTCTCTGTCTCTGTCTCTATCTCTGTCTCTCTCACTCACACAACGATGAATGAGTCATATTTTCCATCAAGCTGTCATGCATTTGGAGAGTAGGTGAGGAAATTCATCATGAGTGTTTCATTATAAAGTAACTTCACCTCCCTCTGATAAACAGTGATTCAGGATGACATGATAACACAGGCTGCTAGTCTAAGACTGAAATAGGATCACCTGTGTTTTTATAGCCTTCCTTCTTTTTAAGGTCTTAAAAATAAAAGCTCTCCTTTATGTTAAGGTTTTTTTTTTCTCTCTTTCTATTAAGAGGCAAAAAGGAGTATTTAACCCTTTGCATGCTCATTTCCAGGGACTAGTGTGCCATGGAAGAATCGTGCAGCTGAAAGCTACAGCAGCCTTGGTAATGACAGTAAGTGAGAAATAGGTTAACCGCAGGCCAGTTTCAACACAGAAAAAGACATCTCAAGAAAATGACTGTAATAAACAGCTTCCTCCACGCTTTGGCAAAAGGACATGATGGGGCGGCAGGGGACCAGGTGGACCGGCACATTGATCAGAGAGCTGACAGTGTATGAGCATCCCTGACAGAGAGTTACCGTCTCATTTCGCTCCTTCCGCGAGACCCTGCTGTCTGAGTACTCCCCGGGGGGAAGGGGCTGAAATGAGTCAAGATGTGCCTTGAGATAAGATCAGCATCAGGGAAAGGAGATGGGCCAAGGAGCATGGGCTGAGTGAAGACACGAAACACAAAAGAGGCAAAGAAGTAATGGAGAATTAATTCAGAACAGATGAGAGCGAACTCCAGACTCCAGAGGACGATTCAGATGTGCTTCTGCGAAGCCACATCATTTGTCTGGAGATGGCTGTTTGCTATTTGAAGTGCGGGCCTCCAGTTAATTCATGGCAAATACTTCTGTGACAGGTCGGAGAACACTATTTCTCTTCACTAAACTCTGCGGAATGTTGACGAGTTGAATTAGAACTGTAGTCAGGGTTCACCGTGTCGGCCCACACCTTTGAAGCTGCCTAACAGATGCAGTTCCAAGGCCCCGATCAGGGTCTTTGTGGCGCTGCGTCTTGTCAAATCCACCTCACTCACACCTAATAGCAGTGGTGATACCTGGTCATGGTCTTCAGGCTTTGAAGCTTGAAACAAAAACAATCGGCTGAGTTTTCACATCACAGGGCTTCCAAAAATCCCAGGAACATACAAAAACGTGAATTTGCACCACAAAACTGTCCCTTCCCTGACTTAGTCAACATGTAATGTGTGGCAAAATTCACCTGTATCAGAGAAGGCCAGTCTGTAGAGCAGGTTGTGTTTTGATTGTTGAAACAATGATTAAATCAAACATTTAAATACACAGAGGGGAAAATAGATTGAGGAGATTAAAAATCACATACCCTTAAGTCAGATGTTCAAGAAACATTTTCAAGTTGGAACCCAGTAGCACGATGTGACTATTACAACATGCTATTGAATCCCAGCAACAGCATGTTTTCAACAGTTCATCCAGTTTTTAGAATTTTAAATCAGAATGGCATTTCACAGCTGGTGGTACAGTTTCGAGAGAGTTAAGATGTCAGGTTCTGGAGCTGGACAGTATCAGAGTTGAGCTCCCAGTGTTGCTGCTCACTAGCTACGTGACCTTGCGCATCGGTGCATTCATCTACAGTACTGGTACAGTAATGGCACTGTGCCTTCCTCATAATATTGTTATCAACTGTAAATGAGATCGTGCTAGTACAGTGCTTTGCCTGGCATACAATAAGCACAATAAGTATTGCTATTTTTTAAAGCAATCAAATGCATTATTGAAGACAAGAAACAAGCTTCCAAGCATGTATTAAGTAAAATACTGATCTTTAAAATCTATCCATAATGCTTTAGTTTCCATGGGAGAATGAGGATGGCTTTAAAAGAAAAACAAAAGACCTTAAATAAGGAAACAAAGACAAAGCTGGTTGAAGGCATTTATAGTTTTCACATTAAAAATTAAACAGGGGAGCAAAAGAAAGAAAACTGTTTACTGAAGATTACTCAGTGTGTCTTTTGTTTTAACTTGGTGTGGTCCCGAGCAGAACGTGTGTCTCCCTTCCTTCAGAGGGCAGTTGGTAGAGTCCAGCCCTGTCAATGATTTTCCAACTTAAGGAGCTGTAAATTTTATAACTCTGCACCCTGCGGTCAGAGCTGCTGAGTGTTGTGTCTGAAGTCAGGTGGTTTGTGTGTTAAAGGTAGACATTAAACAGTTCTACTGAGGACCTGGGAGCATTTAAAGTAGGTTGCTTGCCAGCTGTAAATTAGAGACCCAATGCCAGTTGGCTGGAAAATTCTCTGGACTAAGTCCAGTTAAGTAGACTGAATTGCTGGCGGTCTTTCCAAATTTGTGCGTTTCACAACTTGGCTATACAGTCCGACGGGCGGCGTGGGGCGTTGTTACGATGTTGTGCCCTGCTGGGGGGTCGGGGGAGGGCCTTTGTGTTCTCCACTGGTGCTGAGAAGAGTTACCGACTGCTCTTGACAGGGTCATTGAAAATGTTTTAAAATAGATGTGAGTGATTGGAATGATCCTTTTCAAATGACGTGTTGTCTCGGACGTGTTCGTTCCTCGGCATCCGCAGAAGCAGTTACAGTCTTAGCTGTGTGGTTATCACACCTCATCCCAAGGTCCTCCTGCTTCTGAGCCTGGGGTGGGACAGACTGTGTTCAAGTTGATGGTCCTGTCCTACTGAGGTACTGAGGAATAGACAAGGCTGCCAAATTAGTGCTGATGGTCTCCAGCTAAGAAGGGTGGGCCAAGTCATTGTTAGACCACAGGGCCATTTAGAATTGAGAACATGTTTAATTGTGCCTTAAAACCAATGCAGGTGAGGAAACCTCAGCCTGAAGGTGGGGCAGAGCTGGCTTCATGGGTGTGGAACCTGCACTGTCACAGGGGACCTTATGCTCAGAAGGGCCATGTGTTTGGTTTAATGCCCTGTTGTCGCCAATTTGAAATTCTTAATCATTTTTTGAAACAAGGGGCCTTGCCTTTTCATTTTGCATGTGGCCCATCAAATTATGTAGCCATTCCTGGGAGGAAGATTGGTTTTTGTTTTGTTTTGTTTTGTTTTAACAAAGTCCGGTCTTTTTTTTTTTTTTTTTTTTTTTTTTTTTTTTTAGAATAGGGTGAAGGAGGGGCTCCCAGAGATTCTGTTAGACAATCTGTTTCAGAAGGATTGGCTGTTGCAGGCATCAAACAGTAAAAGATAAGATGACTGTTGTGTATTCCATTCTTGGTCAGTCTAGTCTGTTCCTCATAAAGGGTAAAGTAAAGGGTAGAGATGCCTTAATTATCATTGAGAAGCAAATAATATAATTGGCAAATACTCATCTTTTAGACACTTGATCTTGGTGTCTACTTGTTTAAATAATTACTATCTTTTAGAGGCCTTTATGAGCTGATGTTAGAATAAATTATAATGTCAGCTTTCTGCTGGTTTATACAAATACTGTCTTTTAGCTTACACGATGACACAGGCCACTCTCCTGTGAACTTGCAGATAGACAGACATTGTGGCCAAGTCAAGTCCTTTTGATTATTTTTTTAAGTTGAGAGTCTTCACAAACATAGAGAACAAACTTATGGTTACCAGCGGGTAAAGAGGGTGGGAAGGGATAAACCAAGAGTTCAAGATTTTTTACCTCTTGGGGAGTGATGGAAATGTTGGCCACCTTGATTGTGGTGGTGGTTTCATGGGTGTATACGTCTATCAAAATTCATCAAATTGCATATCTGAAATATGTGTAGTTTACTGTACAGGGACCCTACCACAATAAAAGTGTTAAAGAAGGAAGTTGAGTCTTATTCACTTATGCATTCAGTGAATTTATTAATATGCCCAACAAACAAAATATAAACAATATGTTCTATCAGCCATTCATTAAAACAGTAATAACCAGCTACTATGTATGAGTTAGTAATTTAAAGTTGCATAATTTTGTGAACATTTGTAGTAAATTTTGGGAGTTATTTCTCTCCTTAATTTGGCTGCATAAGTAAGCTTCTTTTTTAAATTATTTTTTATTTCAAATGTTTTATTTTTCAGACGATCTTTACATATGTTTATTTCAACTTTGAGGAAAGGAAGGTGGAAAACTGGATATAACAGCTTGTGCCTTTGCGGGGGAATAGAGATCCTCAAAAGAAAGCAAATTCTCTTTTGTTCTTTTGTGGCTTCTTTGTGGAAATCACCACCAAAATACTTTATGAAGTAACAGCTACAGAGCTTCCTTAGGTAGTCAAGTGATTGTCCGCCCCCAAGTTCATAGCAGCATTTGATGCCCCTTTGCAGGTTATATGGCACTTTGCTTCTAACCTCTTAAGTAGCTGTCACTGTAGTGTTTTTGTGTGTGGACTTGGCGCATCTCCTCTGCTAGAGATACGGCTTTTCCTCATCCCTAGAGAGCCGTGAGCATCAGAAGAGATGGTGCTGGCTTGGACTAGGAAGCAGCAGTAGCAATAGACAGAGTAAGACAGGGTCAGATTTGAGTAATATTGAAAGTAAAGATCATACCATTTCCTGGTTGATTAGCTGTGGGGTGTGGGGAGAAGAGAGGAGACCAGGTTGCCTCCAGCCTTTTATTTTGACCTGAACAGTTAGAAGGGTTCGGTTGCCATTTTAAGAGACTGGGAAGAACAGCCTTTCAAGGGACAGGGAGGGAAATCATGAGTTCAATGTTGGACATCGATAGTACCTTTTAGACGTTAAAGTAGGGGTGCTCAGTAGGCAGTTAAATATGTGAATATGGAAGTCAGGGGATGGGTTTCATCTATAGGTGTGCTGCCCAATATGGTAGCCACTGTTCATGTGTGATTATTTAAGTTTGGATTTAGAGAGATTTAAATTAAATACAAAGTTTTCTTCCTCAGTCACACTAGTATACTGGGGCTCAACAGCCGCGTGTGGTTGTGGCTGCCCCGGGGACAACATAGGTTTATAGGGATCTTCATCATCGCAGAAAGTGTTGGAAAGCATTGGTGTAGAGCTATGAGCTGGGGAGTGGTCAGCATGGAGGTTGCACTCAAAACCACAGGGCTGGAGGAGATCATGGAGAGGAGTGAGAACAGATAAACAGGAGAAGAGGTTAAGAGGTTGGCGGTCACATTGACATTGAATCATTAGGAAATAAGGAGGATTCAGCAAAAGAAACCAGCATGAAGATCGGTGAGGCCGGAAAGGAGGAAGCAGTCAAGTCTGTCCACTGCTGCTGACTGGTTAAGACAAGGCCATAGACTGCTGGCAAGGACAAGGTGCCCTTGAAAGAGTAGTTCCAGTGATGTGTTGGGCAGAGATGCCTGAGAGAAAAGGACAAGGTGCGAACGAGGAAGCGTGTGGAGACCCAGAGAAAAGGCAACTCTTAGAGGGATTTTTGCTGTAAAGGGTAATGGTGAAATGGGACGTGAGATGGAGCGGTATGTTTGACATCTTGCTTGTCTTTGTTTCACAGTGATGACACGTTGATCTTCAGTCTTTTTTTTTCCCCTCTTAAATGCATCCTGCTGTTCACAGCAAAATTTTAAAATGTTTTACAGTGAAACCATATGTCACGTATGGCTTAGGTTCTAGAATCTGTCTAAAAGGTGAAAGTAGAATGTATTTTACATGCTCATTGAAAGTGTGTTAAACCACTCTTAAATCACCAGACACTCAAAAGGCAAGAACTAATGTTAGTTTTTACTTTCTTTGCATTTCCATTGGGGATCCTTTTACCCTGTGGCAGTACAAGTCAGGATCTAGTTTGAATGGGGTGGTCCTAGGAAGTGGAGTTAAGTGAGTGGATCTCTTTCTCTATGGCACCTGCACTTGAATCTGTCTGTCTTACGTGCGCATGTGATAAACTCCGCTGTACTGTGATATCATCCCGCTCTTCAGCCTCAGCGCCCTATAACTCTTAACGCATTTCACCTATAGTGCTGCCACGCATACGTGTGTGATATACTGCATTATTGTCTCCCCTGCAAGATCTCCTTGTTACTATTGCACAAAGGAAACAGCAACCGGAAGTGTTACACTTGAGATGCTGCTTTAACTGAAGAAGTTGAGTTGAAATGTCTCTGAGCCATCAGTATGATCTTCTGAATGTAAATCTCTCAAAATTCTAGCTTGATTGTGAATAAAACTCCCAAGGGTCTGTGTTTACATAATTTCACATGAAGACATTAACAGAAATGCTGCAAAAACCTCAAATAAGGCAAGCATACTTTTTATTCAAAATATATGAGATGTTATAATTGAATATGTTATTCCAAGAACAGTTGTGTGACTTAGCTGCAAAAAAAAAAGAAAACGAATAGAAAGATCTTCAGGACTCGAAGACTCCTAGGACCTTGATTTTGAGAAGGATTTCATTGGTGACTGATGAAGATTTGGCATTTGTCAATTTTAATGGTACCACCTATTGTGTTTTGTTTTTGTTTTGGATCAGGGTGAGAGGGGAACGAAGGCCCATCTATTAACATTTTGGTTGTTTCTGGGAAGCACCATGATTTGTTTTGTCGTATGACAAATGGTGCCTACACCATGGAATCTTCAGAGTAAGCCATGATATTTCTGGAGACATTTAAACTAATAGCAAAGTGGAAACCATTCAGTAGCACCCTAAGGAGTGGTCTGGAATAATGGAGGTCCTTGAACTGCTGCCACCCACCCAACTTTAATTGAGGTGGGATCCCACCAGACAGAGATAGAGCCAGGGGTTCCTATTTTTAACTGGAAATCTGCTTGCTTCTTGGGCATGAGTGCCCAGTTCTGGTGGTAACAAATTTTCCACAAGACTCATGGGGTTGGAGAAACCCAGCTATTTATATTCATGCTTTGAGCTTGAAAGTAAAAAAAAAAGGAGTACTTAAGAAAAGAGAGGATCAGGAAGGGGGCAAATAATGCGTGTTTACCCCCACCAAAAACAAGGGAAAGGGTGCTACTGTCCCGAGACACCTTTTGTTGGAGGTCCTAAATTCAGTCACCTGTGTGATCTTACTCAAGGTTTTCTTCTCAGGTTTTTTTTTTTTTTTCCCAATGAAATAATAGCTACATTATAGAGTTGTTAGAAGACTGTTTTCAGATAATGTATAGAAAAAGCCCAGCAGAGTGTCTGGCACTTGGGAGGTGCCAGTAAATGATTGCTCTTAATTTAGTAGTCAGTCAGACCTGATAGGATCAGATTTATCCCAAGTCCTTGCCCTTTTGAGGTCAAATCCATTCTAGTCTATATATTACCAACCCCTATTTCTGATCATCATTCTTTTTGTCTTAACTGCTCATTCTGGTGCACAATTAACACAGACTCTTCGGCAAATTCTCATTGGAAATTCTATTGGAAATCTGCCTGATTCTAAAGTTGATGGTAGGCGGCTCTAAATAAGGTATTCTAAGGTTTTATGAGTGCATCCCTCGTGCCCACCACCTGCTAGCATCAGGGGAGGGATTTTTAAGTTGTAGCCCAGGATATATCGTAAAAATGTATATACGTAGATTTAGTTTCAGTCGTCATCTGTGGGGCACCACTGTGTGTTAGTTCCATGCTAGGCTTCCAAGTTTAATGTGAAGGTTGAGACCACATGATATAACCTTTCCTTCAACAGAATGTAAAAATAAATATTTTTGCTTTATTAATTGGGTATACCTAGAATTGAGGGTATTGGGGGCTTAGAGTAAATATGTTTTCCCTATGATCAGTCTAAATCACAGTTTTGATGATACGGCCATCCACATTTTAAAGTATCATGGGAAAACTTAAAATCAATATAAAACATACTTAGGAACAATGTTGTGGACCAACTTTAAGGTCAAAATGTCATATAAATATCTTGAAGATGTTCAGTGAGATTTCTGGAATTCCAGGGTCTGACCTGTTATCTTGATCTCTGATTTGTATCTTCCACTGTCCAGATTCTGATGCAAGGCAAAAATCCGGGGATAGCTTGGAAGTATGCACTTCCCAAGGTCACAAACGGAACTCAGCCAGCCTCAAAAAGACACATCCACGCCTGGAGCACAGTGCAGTCAGATTGCTCCGTCTCCTGTGGTGGAGGTAGTCTATTTCCTAATTCCGTCTTCCAAGTCTCTTCCTAAAACAGGTTCCTCCACTCCAGGTCTCTTTAAATTGTATGGTTTAAATAAGCAACAAAAGAACTATCTTTATGGGAACCATCACTGTAAAAAAAGCAAATATTATTTGTACTCTTCGGGGATTTTCCTATATAGAAAGGAACCAACTCTCAAAAAACTCAAGTCAGCTACAACCAGGATTCAAAAGTTATGCAGCTGAAACTTACAGGGGAAAAAGCAACATATATATATATTTATTTTTTAATATAAAGATATTTATGTATTTATTTTTCTGCTTACAGTTTAGATTCTTTCTGTTCTGACTTTTTGTTGTTGTAAACTACCCAGGGGATTTAGAGGAGGGAGGGGCAAGGCAGTAAGGACACGTGCAAGGCAGACTTAAGACAGCGATCTGACACATGGAGACGGTGTCATTCCATCTCCTTGCAGTGAGGTCAGCAAAGTCTTTATCTGCAGGGAAGTGGTTTAAATCTGAGAAATAACCTTTGGAAGGAAGGTCTTTTATTTAGATCCAAAAATATCACACATATGTGCGTAAGTCACACTTGCCCCTTTGGGAAGAATGAAAGTCCATAAATAAGTCCATGAAACCAAAGCATGAAGGTTGGCCACTCATTTCCTTATGCCCAGAGCACCTGGTCACAATCGGTCCTCATACTGTATCTATCCCACTGAGCAAAATGGGGCATCTTGGAACCAGAAACAGAGCAGAAATATAGAAAATGAAGAAATTCTTCAGTCTGTAAGACCTGTTCTTCAGCTGCCCATGCTAGGTAACAAAATAGGAGGAAATGCTTCTTTTTTTAAAATATGTGTATATTAAGTAATTAAAAGGGAATATATTTTTATTCATAAGCATTTTAAAGGCAATATGCTATAAAGAAGAAAAATAATCTCCCAGAGTCCTTTAATCAGCAATAGCCAATGTTAATACTTTGGTCTTTATCATTCTAGTCTTTTTCTTATGCAGACATAAAAATATGTGTTTGACAGACTCAGACACGTGCCACACATACTGCTTTTGTATTTTTTTTCGGCTAACAGAAACCATTGCTATAGACACATCTTTGTGCTCTTTTCACGTAGTCTTTGAATATGAGCAGTTGTTCATATATCAAATGCTCTTGGAGATAGTTTGCAATAACTTCCTGTTATTTCAAGGAGAGCACAGTTCCTTGGGAAGGAGAGAGATTCAATTCATTTTCCATTTACAGGGAATAAATGCAGCCAGGGGGAAGATGTTGGACAAGTGCATTCTGGGATTCTCCCTTGCCTTGAGTTTGCAGTCCCTTCATGTGACTCCCAGACCACGGTGTGTCCGAGGCATAGGAGAAGAAGAGTCCAAATGAATAATTTCTCCAGAAGCGAACTCTTAACTCTAGGGAATCCCAGTGTTTTTGATCAAATCCTCCTGAAAGTAAACCCACTTCAATTTAATCATTCTAGCAGGAGTGACTTTTCATTGTTGCTCAGTTTCTGTTTTAAGGAAAAGTCCATGGAAATAAAAGCACAGTTGAAAGAGGAGATAGTGTTCCTATGTGGGGAACTGAGCAATAGTTTACCTCTCCCTCTCTCTGTCTCTCTCTGTCTCTCTCACACACACACACACACACACACACACACACACACACACACACATACACACATACACATGCATGGCTCTGATGTGAAGTCCTGACATAAACACTGAAAGCAAGGCAGTGGGGTGCCACTAAACAGAAAAAACACAGTCCTAGCAGACAGGTATGAATACACATTCAGTGAGTTCAATTCTCGTTTATATATGCACCATACTCTGACAGAAGTAGAAGATGCTTCATGAAAAAGCAGAATCTTATAGTTTTCACAAATGATTCCCCAGTGATTTCTCTGAAGAACATATTCCATTAGATATGGGTGATGTGAGTTAGTTCTTGTGGGGGGTTTCCCTGGACGGCTGCCCTGTTTTCAAAAAGTTGCCTTTATCACTGTTTGGTTCTAGAATTCATAGCAGTCTTGAAAACTAAAAAGTTACATGTTAAAAAGTACCAAAATACGAACACTATTATCTCGGGGTAGGTGGGTGGGGGATTCATGTGAGTTGTCGATTTTTATCAAAAGGAGGCGTTTTTTAACACAATATTTGGATTCCGTATCTTCAGTAAAATACCACGACCCTGGTAAATCCAAAGTTAAACTGGGAAGCTAAACTGAACTGGTTACTTGTAATGTTCACTTTATAACTTTTGATGTCTTAATTAGGTTACATAAGTGTCAAGGCCATTTGTTTACGAGATCAGAACACTCAAGTCAATTCCTCATTCTGCAATGCAAGAGCCAAGCCAGCAGCTGAACCCAAAATATGCAATGCTTTCTCCTGCCCTGCCTAGTAAGTCACCTGGAAATGTCTTTCTGGTTGCATTTGTACTCATATGTGCCTTTATTGTTGGTATGAGATCATTAAAGCTACTGTCAATGCTTCTGATCAAAAATGATTCTGGTAGATAGAATGACTCCCACCCCACAAAAAAGGCAAGAGAAGAAAGAAGACGATAGTTGTGGTTAAAATATATAATTTTTTCAAGTTACATATTTTAATGCAAATTTGCTTCACACACTCCAACTCTGGCTTGCCAACCTAACCTTGGGGTTAAAAAAAAAAAAAAGGCATGAAGTCGTCTTTTTTTTTTTAACCTTTGCCTAGAGACTCCTTTTCTCTGAACTGAATCAAACATATTTGAATAACACAGAATCCTATAGTCATTAAATTTCTATGTGGTTGTATGCTTTTATGTAGTCATCCAAGAATTTAAAAGTCATAATACCATGCAACCCATGAAACCCCAAGTGCAGATTACACAGTAGCAAGACCCAAGGAAAAAGAACGGAGTAGAGGCCAAGTGGTAACCCCATTTTTGATGAGGAGACCCTAGGAGGAGTTCAGTGGGTTTGCTTTTGGATTGCTTTTTAGCCACGCTATTGTTTGAACACTAATTTTAAGTAATCTTCCCAGCCAAATGAAGTCTCTTCTTGTGGGACTTGTCTTCTGCCAAATGTATTTATAGAGCTGACAGAGTTTCTTCTAAAGAAATGTTGTGTTCACTAATGTTTCAGATCATCTTAATAAGTAGTGTTTGCTTTGTGGTGATGTGATAATATTGCACCATCTTTTATAGAGCTACGCATTTTTTTCCTTGTAAATAGTATGTTTATCGTAATTGTCTGGGGCAGCAGCTACCCACCGATCCCCTGTGCCCAACTGTCAACCCAGTTTTTCCTCTTAGAATTTGGAACCAGCTGGATCCTGAACACAAAAAGGAGAAAGAAACTTGGGGGGCTTCCAGGGATTTCTGCCTTTTGCTAAGAAATGTCTGGTTCTAAAAATATCCCATGGCTCTAAGACCTGATCACCAGACAGTGTTATTGACCCTCGTGGAGTAATTTCTCCTTTAGATGGTGTGTGTGTGTGTGTGTGTACGTGTGGGGATTGTCAGTACATGTGAATGGCAAGCTGATACCGTCTTACGTTAAGCCTCTTTTCCATCGTTGGTTAGCTCGGCCAAGCAAAGACAGGGACCCCATTCATATGTACATCCATGAAGAGGGAGAGGGCATTGGCCCTGCTTCACTCCTGGATCTTCCCTGATGACTACATAGAAATGATCTGTGCAGTAACAAGTTTGCCGGCAATTTAAAAACGCAACAGCTCCTTGGCTCTGCAGGGTTGGAGTGCTGATGGCAGGATCTTTTGCTTCTTTCCCCTTTTTGCCACCCTCTTATTTATCTCAGTATTTCCTGCTGAATAATGCAGGGACTGTTCTTCTCCAGGGATATACCAGAAATAGGGAGTTAGCCGATTAGAGTTCTAAGGGCAAAGGTATGCATCTGACCTAACTCCGTTATTTTCCCATGTAATGACCGTGTTATGTGCCCTCACCGGACGCCACGTCCTGAGCTCAGACCTGGGAGGTGGAGATGAATAACTTATAGTTCCTGCCATGAGTGAACCCACCATCGAATGGAAGAGGTGGACGTGTCAAGAAATAACTGAGATGCAGTGAGATACGTGCTATAAAAATGCTGTGTGTAAAAAGCAATGAGGGAGCAAATGGACCATGGAGGCATCTGAGGTGGGGGTGGATGGGGAAGGAGGCTGGATGGACGGCGACCCTGGGGCCTGAGTGTGGAGAACCATGCATGTCACACAGAAAGTCTACCTGTGTTATGCTTTCCCTAGCACTTATACAGATTCATCATATTTGCCACATAAAGAAAAGAAACTTGAATTTAGTAGATAAAAATGCCATCTTTATAGGCTAATGTTGAAACTCGTAATTTCATAATAACATACATGTTTTCATCTTGTACAAATATGAGAAATTATTTTATTTGATGTCATCTTTTCTTTAAATAAGATAACACGGACATGCAAGGTTTTAGAACACATGTAATCCTACAATTCATTACTCAGTTCTCTGGGCTAAAGGAAAGGTCTTTAACCTCATGCATCAGGCTTACGGGGAAACCAGTGAAAAAAAGGACTAGGAAAGTGCAAAAATGCAAAAGTGCAACAGAAACACATTTGGTCTTAGTGATATTTTACATCTTAAAATGATCCTTAGAATATTTATAAACCAAGATCAGTTTTTGACATGGCTGCTTGGACTGAAATGTATTGTGATCATGTCTGGTGGATCTTTGTTATATGCAGCTTTCAAATCATAGAATTTTAATTAAGTAAAAGCAGTTGTTGGAAACGATTTATAGTTACACTTGATCACTCTTCACTAAACACCAGCTCTCGGAGAGCTGTGAAAAAAGTGACCTTGAAATCTTTAAAGAACTCAGGGTTCTAGCTCTAATATCAGTAAATTTTAAGGCTAACCAGAAAAAGCATTGAGGGGAACTGCCCACTTAGAAGTATTCTTTGTAAGACCCTCTCTGAATGTGCCCCTCTTTCTCCCTCCCTCCCTCAGTGATGTTTCATTAATCTTGTTATTGTACTTTGCAGTTATAAAATACCGTCTTTCTTTGCATATCCACCTCTTCCATAGGCTCCTTATTAGGAAGAACATTGCTTCATTCACTTTTTCCAACCCTAATGCTCAGGAGAGTCGCTGGCACAGGGTAAAGATCCTAGTAAATCTGGCTGAATGAATGAATTGCTCAGATTTCCAAATGGCACGTGTTTATTCCCCTACAGAGAGGGTGGGAATGTATTTTTCCCCAGAACTATGTGACGATTAAATGTGATTCCCTACAGATGGACCACCTAGGTGTAGGCTTCAGAATCTACAAAAGGACAATCAGTATGAGTCACCCTGATTGGTTCTACAGTGGATTGAAGGCTTTCATCAGGTGGTTCACCTTTCACAGTAACCGCTTTGGAAGTGATGCTTCAAAGTCCCAGGTTCATTGAAAGTGATTTTTGTCTTTCACTGGAAGCTGGAAGCCAGGCGAGTGGACGGTGTGCAGCAGGTCCTGTGCAGGGGGCCAGCAGAGCCGGAAGATCCAGTGTGTCCAGAAGAAGCCCTTCCAAAAGGAGGAAGCCGTGTTACATTCTCTCTGCCCGGTGAGCACACCCACTCAGGTTCAAGTCTGCAACAACCACGCCTGCCCTCCAGAATGGAGCCTTGGGCCCTGGTCTCAGGTAAGTGGGAAAGACTTGTGAGTCATTGGTCTCATTCCCCATGGAAAAGGAAGGTGACAAAAATATAGGTGGTGTCCTTTGCTCCCCCAAGAGGCCCTCAGCTGTTCACCCCTTCTTGGGAATCACTCTGGGTTAATGTGATGGGGCGTTTTAATTAGCATTTTTAGTGATGCTTGCGCAGCCTGAAATGTGAACCCCTGTACAACAGCTTAGAATCCTTTGAAGTCAAGAAATTAGAGTGTGGAGGCCATTGAGGCTGGACTAGGGAGGACAGAGAGACAGGAGTTGAGTGTTGGAGGATTGGCAGGTGAAACTGGCTACTGAATTCACCAAAGCAAATGGCAAATACCAAGAATGAGGCATAGAAAGGATACTGAACTCTTGCTTCAGTGAAGAGGTGCAGTTAGAGGAATTCCAGGAGGAGTTGGCCGTAAAGTTGGCTCTGGCCACAAACTCCCAATGAAAGGTACAAACTCAAGAAGCAGGAAGCGTCCTAGAACCGCCTGCCGCTCACAGCTCAGAGGCTCTCCACTGGGGGCGGTTTGGCAAGGAAGCCATTTTTGATGATCACAAGTTAGGAGGATGGTGCTTCTGGAACCCGTTGGTAGAAATAAACATCCTACAATGCACAAGATACTATTTTTAAAAAGTCCAGCTCCAAAAAATTATCTGGTCCAAAATGTGTGAGAACCCTGGTACACGGCATCCTTGTGGGTGAGAGCCCAGCCTCTGCTAAGCTATGGATGGCAAGCCCATTTTAGGGGTTAATTAAAAAGAAAAAAAGCAAACAAAAGAACACAGAGGTTTCATCACCTGAAATATGAAGCCAGGTAGCAGCCCCTGACCACATTTCTACCAAGTTTCCCCATAGGGCACCTCGTCTCCTGGAAAGCACTGATTTCTGATAAAGTTCAGCACTGCACTCACTGCTCCGTCGCCAACAGTGCTCAGAATAAGGCTTTTGTTTGTTTTTCAATTATAGGATATTATGGGATTTAAAGAAAATGTTACAACTGTACCTGATAGAGGAATAAGGTTCTAAAAGTGGACAAGAATAGCTTTGAGTATGCTTAGGTGTACCTTAAAATGAAGGGATATATTCATTTATAATGGAGGGTAAGTCTAAGTAGTGTACGGTGTTCAGGCTGGCCTCTTTCTTTGCAATCAGGAGTTAAAATTTATAAGAGGAGACTTCAAAGGGCCGTTTAAGTCAAATGTGTGTGGTGGGCCAATCCCAGCCTAGAGCCAAAGTCTTCAAAGTGATCTTGGGCAGGTTTTGAACCAAAAATCTGAAAGCAAGGACATTATTTGCCATTATTCACAGTTCTGGTGCAAGACAGAGTAGCTAGTTTAGTAAATTTCTGTTAGAAAAAAAAAACCCATCTTCAGACCTGGGGCAACGCAGCGGCCCCCAAGCATTGAGAATGTAGGAAGAGAACGGCCGTCCGCACTTAGGGTCTCTGGATGGAGGAACACTTTCTCCTGCTGGCTGCGAGGGCTTTCATTGAGCATTTGGTTCTAGTGCTTAAAAATAGCTTTGCAAACACGTCATTCACCTTGAAGACAGCCCTTTGAGACTAGCGTGTAAATGACTTTTTTTTTTAATCTCAAGTGCTCTAAAACCTGTGGGCGAGGGGTGAGGAAACGTGACGTCCTGTGTAAAAGCACTGCCGCAGCAGAGGGCGTCCCGGAGAGCCTGTGCGCCAGCACCCCGAGACCAGAATCGCAGGAGGGCTGCGTCCTGGGGCGATGCCCCAAGAACAGCCGGCTCCAGTGGGTCGTCTCCTCGTGGAGTGAGGTACGAGTTTAGATTTACCACTGGGTTTTTTGGAAATGCTCAAATCACCCACCAGCATCGCGGCGCTCAACGCTCCTTTCTTGTTCCACACTCATCCTAGCTGCCTACTCTTTATGCACGCTTCCCCTCCTGACTTCTTCATCAGATACTGATAAGTACTCATCGCACTGACAGGGCAATACGTCCACCTCTCTCGCCTCACTTTCCTTAAGAGACATTATAACCCAATGGCTAAAGGCTTGGGCTGGAATCAGACTTAGCCACTTTGAACGCAGCCTTCAGCGTTATGTGTGTGACCTTAGGCTAAGCCTCGCTTTCCGCATTGGTACAATGGAACTGACCTTGCATCTCCCTCAGAGAGCTGCTGCAACGACGAAGCTCAGTGTCATCCTTCATCATGACAAGTTACACTGACGCCAGTGCCTACTGATTGCTTCTGTTCATCCAGGCCCCACGTAGTATCCCATAATACTCTTCAAAATACTTAAAACCAGAACAGGTTTTCATATACTTATTTCATCAGCCTCTGTCCTCTTTCTCTTTTTGTTTTTCCTGCCGTATCACAGCAACACGTTTTATCTCAGCCCCAGAGAGAGGCAGGGTAAAAATGAAGGACAACTGTAGGTTATGCAGTGTTTCCTCCCACTCAGTGGCCCTGCCTCCTTGGCACAGACTCCCAGCTCCCGAGGCTTCAGGTAGACTGGACCCACAGCTGTTGAACCCAAATGTGGACATTCAAACAAACACTACACAGAGATGCAGATCACATCGTCTGTTGGTCTTGACTTTCTCTCCGACTGTGTCTCACTCACATCCACGTGGCATCTGGTGGTCCTGCTAGGCGGGGCCTCCTTTTGTTTTATGGTGCCGGTGAGCTTTGTGACTTTGGGAAAGTGACTCCAATTCTCTGGCCTTTGGTTTCCTTACCTGTAGCACAAGGGACGGTGCTGTATTTTCAGGATCCTTCTGTGCCTGTGGTTGACCTGCCGTTGTCCCCTCCCTCTAAATTCACTGGGTGGTACATCCTTCCGTCAGAACGGTGCAAAGTGCTTGCTGATGCCTTCTTTCTTGGCCCCTAGTGCTCCTCGACCTGTGGTTTGGGCGTGAGGAAGAGGGAAATGAAATGCAGCGAGAAGGCCTTCCAGGGCAAGCTGATAACTTTTCCTGAGCGAAGGTGCCGCAACATTAAGAAACCAAACCTGGACTTGGAAGAGACCTGCAACCGAGGGGCGTGTCCAGCCCGACCCGCGTACAATATGGCGGCCGGGTGGTATTCGTTGCCATGGCAACAGGTGAGCGCACACAGACGGGGGTTGGAGGTTATACTTAAGTGAGAGCCAAAAAAAAAAAAAAAAAACAAAACAAAGGAGAGGCCGTTCACAACTGCTGCTGTTAGCTGTCCAAACGTAGCAAGCAAAGGGCCTGCCCTCGGCCAGCTCCACCACCTGCGTGGCCCTGGGCAGGTTACATCATCTGGGAGCCTCCATTTTCACATCCAAAAACCTGAGATGATAATACCTTGCAGAGCTAGTGGGGTTTTTGTTGTTGTTTTTTTGTTTTCTTTTCCATAAGTAAATAAGACAATGGAACACACTCAGTCACAGGCTGTCAGGTAGTACTAACGTTCACAGTCGTTGCTATTAAACCCACCACTGGCATCTTCTGTATGTTAGAAATGCTGCTCAGAGTCTTTACTCATTGTCTTTTCTTTTTTACTGTTTCCATTTTATTTTTTAAATTTTTAAAAATTTTACTTCTATTGAAGTGTAGTTGATTTACGTTAGTTTCAGGTGTACAGCAACGCCATGCAGTTGTACATATATTTTTTTCAGGTTCTTTTCCATTAAATGTTATTATATTGAATATGTAGGTCCCTGTGCTATACAGTAGGTCCTTGTTGTTTACCTATTTTATATACAGTAGTGAGCATCTGTTAATCCCAAACTCCTAATTTATCCCTTCCCCACCCTTTCCCCTTTGGTAACCATAGTTTGTTTTCTGTGTGTTTGGTTTTTACGTCCCGTTTCTGAAGAATATAATAGCTAACATTTGTCAAACCATTACTATGTACTATGCTACGTACTCCACGTTCATCCTCTATCCCCTCATTTCACCCTGGAAACGCTCTTATTAGTGAGTATTACTGTCGCTATTTTGGGGATGAGGCAGGTTAAAGCTCAGAGAGGTAAGCAATTCAGCCACGGATACCGAGCTTTTAAACTCAGATGTTAGGGACACTGTTTCAAAAGATGGAGAGGACCCTGTAGACACATTGGTTTGGTTCTTAACAGGCTAAGATTGGTGTGTGATGCTAAGTCTCAGATAACAGTACATCCTCAGAAATCAGAAGCTGTTTCGGTCCTCTTAGTGCTCCAACCACGAGGTGTTGCAGAGCTCTTCAAAGAACTCTCCTGGCTTGAGAGGTGCTGCCCACCTCACCGTGAAACACGGCTGGGCGGGCTGGGGTGTGAACACAAATGTATAATAAGTATGTGTGTGTGTCTTGGGGAGGCTCTGGGAACTAAAACATGGAGGAACTGGAATGACTGCATATCTCTAGTTGGCTCAGCACTATAGTAGGTGCTATGCCCATTGCTATGGAGGTTTTTTTTAATTATTATTATTTTACTCACTTAACAGATCTGAAAATTGATTTATGTAAGATTCTTTGGATCAGGGACCAGCAAGTAATTTCTAGTGGGCCAAATCTCCTCCAACTGCTGCCTGTTTTTTTGTGAACAAACTTTTATTAGGACACAGCCATGCTCATTTGTTTCTGTGCTGTCCATGACTGCTTGAGTGCTGCAAAGGCAGAGGTGAGGAACTGCGACCAGATCCCAAGGCCCATCAAGCCTAGCATATTTACTATGGTGAGAGGCGAGTTCCCCAGATGGCGGGGTGCGAGCTCACCTCCTCTCATGCGCACACCACAGTTACACCATGTACACGACCACTGTTGATGACTAACAAAGACCGTAACCTACCAGAAAAGATCATCTACAACTAAAGATAAAAAGAAGGAACCACAACGTGCCACGTAGGAGTGGCGGAGTTATGGAACACCCCTGGGTGGGCCATTCAGAAATGGGAGAGTAATTACAGCTGCATAGCTTCTCCCCAAGGAGCAAGGGGTCCGAGCCCCCCCATCAGGGTCCTGTGCCATGAAGACGAGCCTTCAGAATATTTGGCTTTGAAGGCCCGTGGAGCTTACTTTCAGGAGTTTCAAAGGGCTGTGGGAAAACAGACACCACTTTCAAAGGCTGTGCACAAAATCTCACAAGCTCTGAGACCCAGGGAAGAAGCAGTAATTTGAAAGGAGCCTGGGTGAGACCTAGACAGTCTCCTAGAGTTAAAGGAGGCAACAGAGCTCACCCTGGGGACATAGCCACTGGTGGCAGCCACTTTGGGGAGCTCATTCTACCACAGGGACACTGGTACTGGCAAGTGCCACTTTGGAGTACTTCCTCTAGCTCATTAGCCTAGCAACCCAGCCCTGCCCAGCAGCCTGAAGGCACCAGTACTAGGAATGGCAGGCCAAGTAACTAACTGGGTGGGGACAATGCCCCCTGCACCAGTGCACGGGCAGTAGAGCTCTGAACCCGCAGATCCCAGGACCGGCAGGCACCGGCCTCAGAATCCTCTGTAAGTGATCCTGCTTTACCCTCGGGCACCAGAATGTGGATACCAGCCTCAGGACAACCGCAGCCCTGCAGCCTTCCAGGTCAGGATCCAGCCCACCTACCAGTGGTCTGACACCTCTGGGACTTCTGGGACCTACAGCCAGACCCGACTCTGCCTGCCCCTGGGCCAGGACCTGGCTGCGTGCACTGGTAGGTGGGCATCAGCCCTGGGATCTCTTGGACTCTGATCCTACCCACCAGCAAGCCAGCGCTAGTCCTAGGGTCCCCCAGCTAGCCACCTTCTGACCCTGACCCAGACCCATCAACAAGTGGCCAGCAGCCTCTGCACGAGGGAGGGCCTGGCAGCCAACTGAACCAGAGGCCAGCTGCACCTGTCAGAGCACCCACAGTAGCCAGCTATCACAACAGAAGGACCCCCCCCCCCCAGCAGCCCTCACAGGAGGAAGTCCTAGAGCATATAGCTCTGAGGAGCAGAGGGCAGTGCGCTGCTGGGACACATAAGATGTCACCTACAAAAGGCCACTTTTGCAAGGCCAGGAAATGTAACCAGCCCTTGAGATACCTGGAAATACATACAGCAAATTAAGCAAAATGAGGTAACAGAGGAACATGTTCCAAACAAAGGTACAAGATAAAACTCCAGAAGAAGTAATTGAAGTGGAGACAGGCATGAGGTAATGACTGTAAAGATGATCAGAAAACTTGGGAGAAGAATGGACACACAGAGCAAGAAGTTAGAAGGTTTTTATGAAGAACCACCAAACAGATGATGAATACAATCACTGAACTGAAGAATACGCTAGAAGGAATGGTGAATCACTATGTTGTACACCTTATATAATATTGTACATCAGCTGTACTTCAATTGAAAAATAAGCTTGCTAGAAGGGGTCAACAGTAGACTGATACAGAGGAATGGATCAATGGGCCGGAAGACAACAGTAGTGGAAAACACTGAAACTGGAAAAGGAAAAAAGAAGAAGAAGAGATGAAGACAGTTTAAGAGACCCTTGGATTAACATCAGCATACTAACATTCACATTATAGGGGTCCCAGGAGAAGACATCCAAGTCCAGGAAGCACAGAGAGTCCCAAACAGGATCAACCCAGAGAGGACCACACCAAGACACACTGTAATTAAATGACAAAAATTAAAGATAAGAGAATATTAAAAGCAACAAGGGAAGAGCACCAGGTTTCATACAAAGGCACTCTCAGCTGGCCTCTCAGCAGAAACTCTGCTGGTCAGAAGGAAGTGTCATGGTGATGAAAGGGAAAAACCTACACCCAAGAATACTCTACCCAGCAAGGCTCTCATTCAGATTTGACAGAGAAAGAAAAAGTTTTAAAGACAAGCAGAAACTAAGAGTTCAGTACCATCAAGCCAGATTTATGAGAAATATTAAAGGGACTTCTCTAAGTGAAAAAGAAAAGGCCACAAATAGAAAAACTGAAAAATATGAAAGGAAAAAATTATACAGGTAAAGGCAAATATTCAGTAAAAGTAATAAATCAATCATATACAAAGCTAACAAAGTTAAAAGACTCAAGCAGTAAAATCAGCTATAGCCACAATAAGCAATTAAGGGATACACAAAACAGATATAAAATACGATTTCAAAAACTTGGGGGGAAGTAAAAATGCAGGATTATAAAATGCCATTAAAATTGAGAGTAGCAACTTAAAAAATCCTATATATGCTAAAAATCTATAATAGATCCATGCAAAAAAGAGAAAGGAATTTAAACATAACACTGTAGGTAATCATCAAATCACAGGGAAGAGAATGAAAAGAAACAAAAAACTACAAAAACAATTTTTAAAATGGCAGTAAGTACATACCTATTCATAATTAATTTAAATGTAGATAGACTAAATGCGCCAATCAAAAGACATGGGGGCGGAGGGTATAGCTCAGTGGTAAAGTGCATGCTTAGCATGCATGAGGTCCTGGGTTCAATCCCCTGTACCTCCATTAAAAGTAATAATAAAAATAAATCTAATTACTTCCTCCTCCCAAAAATTAAATTAAAAACAAAAGACATAGAATGGAGGTAGAAGACCTATACTTGGAAAACTGTAAGACACCGAGGAAAGAAATTGAAGACAACACCGGTGAAAAGATACACTGTGTTCATGGATTGGAAGAACTGATATTGGTAAAATGGCCATACTACCCAAAACAATTTACAGATTCACTGCAATCCCTATCAAAATACCAATACCATTTTTCGCAGAACTAGAACAAATAGTCTTAAAATTTGTATGGAAACACAAAAGACCCCAAATAGCTAAAACAATCTTAAGAAAGAAGAAAAGAGTTGAAGGTCATGCTCCCTGACTTGAGACTATTCTACAAAGCTAACAACAGTGTGGTACTGGCACAGAAACAGACACATAGATCAATGGAACAGAATAGAGTCCAGAATTAATCCCATGCACTTATGGTCAATTAGTCTATGACAGAGGCAAGAATATACAGTGGAGAAAATAGTCTCTTAAATAAGTGGTACTGGGAAAACAAAATAGCTCTATGTAAAAAAAATGAAATTAGAACATTTTCTCACACCACATACAAAAATAAATTCAAAATGGAGTCACGACCTAAATGTAAGACCAAAACCCACAAAACTCCTAGAAGAAAACTTATGTAGCACATACTTTAACATAAATTGTAGCAATACTTTTTCTGGATCTGCCTTCTAAGGCAAAGGAAACTAAAGCAAAACTAAATGAATTGGATCTCATTAAACTTAAAAGATTTTTCACAGCAAATGAAACCACTGACAAAATGAAAAGACAGCCTACTGAATGGGAGAAAATATTTGCAAATAATACGACTGATAAGGGGATAATATCCAAAATACATAAACAGCTCATATAACTCAATATCAAAAGACAAACAACCCAGTCAAAAAATGGGCAGTAGAACTGAATAGACATTTTTCCAAAGACATACACATGAGCAAAAAGACCATGAAAAGATGCTCAGCATCACTAATCATCAGAGAAATCAAAACCACAGTATCAGCTCCTACCTCTCAGTATGGCTATCACTGAAAATACCACAGATAGCAAGTATTGGTGAGGAAATGGAGAAAAGGGTACCCCTGTACACTGTTGGTGGGAATGTAAATTGGTGCAGACCCTGTGGGGAACAGTATGGAAGCCCCTCAAAAAACTAAAACTAGAATTACTTTATGACCCAGCAAGGCCACTCCTGGGTATATATCCAAAAAACATAAAAACACTAATTTGAAAAGATAAATGCAACCCAGTGTTTATAGGGGCATTATTTACAATAGCCAAGATATGGAAGCAACCTAAGTGTCCTTCAACAGGTGCCTGAATAAAGAAGATGTGATACATATATACAGTGGAACACTACTCAGCCATAAAAAGTGGAATTTTGCCATGTGCAACAACATCAATGGACCTGGAGGATATTATGCATAGTAAAATAAGTCAGACAGAGAAAGATAAATGTTGTATGTTACCACTTATATGTGGAATACAAAAATTATAGAGAACAAACTAGTAGTTACCAGTAGGAAAAGGAGAGGGGGCATTAAGAGGTACATACAACTATATATAAAATAAATAAACTACAAGGATATATCATACAGCACAGGCGATATAACTAATATTTTATAATACTATAAATGGAATATAATCTGTAAAAATTTTGAATCACTATGTTGTACACCTGAGACTTATATAATATTATAAATCAACTATACCCCAATAAAAATACTTACTATCTTGCTATTTACAGAAACAGTTTGCCAACCTTTGGTTTAGATGATTGGATAACAATCATGCAGCTATATTTGTATTTGGGCTAACTGCAAAACTCACACTCTTTTTCAGCGCAGTGTATTTTTCCTCCCAAATTCCAGTCCAGGTGGTGGTGTCCTCCCCTGTCCACAATAAAACAAGAAAAATAAGGATAAGGCAGTGAACTTTTTAAAGTGAAACACATACAAAAATCAATTTAAAGGGCTATCTTTTCTATGATATTTTCTTGTTTATCCTTTCATTAGGAAATATCTTGATATGTGTGTCTGGAAGAAATCAGTTGACAGTCTTTGTTAGTCATCTTTTTTAAAATTTAGCTGGACAGTGAAATAATTGACTTCTAGGAAGCACCATGTCCACCATGCTAAACCAGAATTTGGCTGGGCACCGAGGGCATGATTCCAAAGCTGCCTTGGAGTATCATTTCTTTTGCTGTCCAAGTTTTGAACTATCCCCTTCACTCCTGCATCTGCAGAGATTGCCTGGAGTTCTTTAAATACTGTGATGAATTGCCTAGATGTGTCTGTATGTGTTTCTGCATTCTTATGGCAGCTTCTGAATTTCTGGAAGCTCTCTTCTTTATCAGTCACTTAACTGGGAGACACAAACTTTTGGGGAGATAGATTGCATTTGCTTAAGACCCTTCTAATCAGATCAGATGGCTCCCACATGTTAGGAGAGACTCAGTGGCCTGCAAGCATGTGTGCCTGGCTCTGGACAAGCCCTGTTTTATCGACAGTTATCTTGGAAAAGTCACGAAGCATGGGATTCCTTTCATCTGATGTCACTGACAGCAGAAAGGACACCATCCAGCTGAGTGTTGCTCACTCCTTCCTCGTTTCCCTCTTCTGCAGTGCACGGTGACCTGTGGAGGAGGTGTCCAGACCCGATCAGTCCACTGTGTTCAGCAGGGCCGACCTTCCTCAAGTTGTTTGCTCCGTCAGAAACCTCCAGTGCTCCGGGCCTGTAACACAAACTTTTGTCCAGCTCCTGAAAAGAGAGGTAAAGGGCCCCACGCGCCAGCAGTTTTACTGCTCTTCTGTTTTTCATTAACCTCCCGATTGGATTGTGCAGCTTATGCATTGCACAACTCTAGGGGGCGCCATTCACATCAGTCTATGTGAACAGTGCTCCTTGGAGCAGTATAGGCACAAATCCAGGGCAGTTCCTGCTCAAAATGATCTTGTTTGCATGGATATTCATCAACATTTAATTCTACAATAAGGCTGTTTAGCCATTAATTCTTACTTTGAAAGGGGGAGATGGTAATCTTGCAAGACCCTTGTTTTAAATTAAATTTAAGTCAAACAAAGTTACCCCCATGTGCCAGAGATTAAGCTAGTCTGTGGGAATGTAAGAGTAAACAAGAATTGCCCTCAAAGAGCTCACATTTTAATTGAGGTGACAGATAAATTACAGTCACAGTGAGTGCGCGTTGCCCTGGGACCGCACCTTAAGTGCGCTCCTAGTTCAGGTTAGTTCAAATGAAGTGCAGTGAGTGCTGGTGGGAAACTCAATTATCGGAGTGAACCTAATCTGATTTATTTTAAAGTGATCTGATGAACACCAGGAAATATTTCTTGTGCCAGAGAATCATTTTCCATCATGTACCTGCTGAGTTTTCTTTTTATCCAATCCCAGCTTTTCAAAAACTTCCAATTTATGGTGAATCAGGCCTAGGCCTGTGACTCACGTGCTGCCCACGGTCCAAGTCACTTCCCATCTCTAAACTGATGTTGTGTATCTCGTTATAGCCTTAGCTCCAGGCATCCGTTTTCTCTCCTCTGCTTTTCCTTCTTTCTTTTTTGAGGTTTGCACAGGTTAAGACAACTAGTAATCTAGCAGCTGGTCAGCCAGGTCACCTCTGCGGCAATGCTGGCAGCCTTTCTCAGCAAAATCTTACAGGGGAGGAAGCAAGTGGGCACGTACTCCCAGACCGCCGCCTCCTCTCCTCACCATCGGTGATTTTTAAAATTTCCACCCTTTAGTCAGATGGCCACAGATGAACGCACAAAAAGACTTAGTGTGGAAGGCCACAGATAAAGGCCAGTGGCCAATCACGAGGACCGCTCAGCAGTGCCCATTTCCTGGGCACGAGTGTGAGGTGGTGCCAGGAGGCACGTGAGGGCGGCCATGGCTGCTGTTTATTATTTTGTGCACCCAGCAGCTGCACCACACCTGGTGCACAGCAGCTGCTCAACATGTTAAGTGAACAAATGCAGGAGTGTATGAATCAGTGAAACACTGTGGGTTAAGTACTGCTCTTTTTAGCATTCTCCTAGGGACAAAAGAATAAGGCAGAGCCCTGTTCTTAAGCTTCAGGGAGCTCAGTGTCTCAAAGGAGGAGGAAGACACAGCAGCAAATAGAAGAGGTGAAGTGTCACCAGTGTTGGAACGGCGGTCACTTCTGATTTGCAGGGGTGGCGGGAGAGAGCAGGACGTGGGGAAAGGCTTTTTAGAAGAGGGACTTCTCTCCCTGCCTCTTAACTGAGTCACGTCTCCTTTTACAAAGAGGAATAAAGCCCAGGTATTACCTTCTGGTCAAACATTTGGCCTAGAGTTTCATGAAGTCTGAGATTTCCTCTCAGTTCTCCCTTTCCCATCCCAAAGCTAGGGAGGCTGGCCCGCGCACACTGCTGCGTGGCAGTCTTCCCTCCTATGTCACCGGCAGGATGCCCCCTGGTGGAAGTGAGCTGACTGTATTTTCTGGCTGAGGGTTCTCAGGAAATACAAATAGGCAATAAGCACACCCGTGGTGATGCAAGGAGTAAATTTCAATTCTTCAAATCTCTGAGACCCCCGCGATGGGCCAGGCACTCTGCTAGACACTGTGAGGGCATTGCAGTAACTCAGACTGGACCGTAGAGAAGATGGTTCTGCCCAGATGGGCAACATCCTGTCTTCCAGCACAGCCAAGCGGGTGTGCTGTCCCCGACACTCCCATCAGTGTGCCTGCCTAGGGCATTCACTCTATACCACCATCACTGTGGGATGCTTTACCGAGATGGCTTCACTGGATCTCCACTTTGGGGACCATCCCTAGGACTGGGTATTACATGCATTTTGTGTGTAAACCTTATTCAGAAAAGAGGGCAGCCCTTGTCAGTCACAACCCCATAACTGATAACAGAGTCTGGAAGATGCCTGGACTGCAGACTAGCGGGATGAAGTTGGAGGTGACTATACACACAGTCCTAACAAGCTGCTCCTTGAGGAACCTCACCCCTGCTGGTCGGGAAGGGGATGGGGGGGCAGCCTTGTACATTGGAAGGAGGAAGGACTCTAAAGTCATAAAAATGGATTTAAGTCCACATTCTGCCACTTAATGTGTGAACACAGGCAAGCTTTTAAACTTTCTAAGCTAAGTATAAAATAGAGAAATCATGCTTACCTTAAAAGATTATTCAGAGTTAAATAAGAACCGAATTACCTCAACACTTACCAGTTTAGTGCTTACTGAGAACCAGAGACTGTTCTGGTGTCTGATTGTCCATTTTTTTCATGGTTCTGTCTCCAAAGTTTCACCCTTATGTCTGGAAACAGACAACAAACCAACCAATAAATACACAATGTCAGATGACAAAGTAGCAGAAAGTAAAACTGAAGAAGAGTACATGGAAAGAAAATAACTGGGGGTGAGGAAGAGGTGGGAATACCAGGTTAGATAGAATAGTCAGGCAAGGCCACTTTGATGATGTGATATTTATACAGAGACTTAAAGATGACATAGAGGGAGGTGAGCTATGTATGTATCTAAGAGGAGAGTGTTCGTGGCAGAAGGAACAGCAAATGCAAAGGCCCTGGGGCAGGAATATGTGAATCTGATCAAGGCAAGAGAGCAAGACAGCTCAGTAGGTTGGATACAGTGAAGAGGAGTTAGGTGATGAGCTAAAAGTGGTCCTGGAGGTCTTGTCAGTCACTGGGATGTAGCTCTGGGTGAGATGGAAGGTAACAGAGAACCTGGAGCCAGAGGCACAGTATGATCTGACTCATGGGAGGATCACTGGCAGTGATGCTGAGAAGAGGGCAGGGGACCTGGGACAGAATGAGGACTTGTCTACTCTGCCAGGAGGCAGCTCCAGCAGTCCAGCGAGGGCACGAGATTCCGCTGAGGCAGTGGCAGTAGTGGAGACAGCTGGATGCTGGATGCCTTTCAAAGACTGAGCCAATAATGTTTTTCAGTTGTTTGCATGTAAGATGTGAAGCTCACTCCAAGGGCATCCCCAATAGTATAAATAAAATACCTGACTCATAACAGAACCTCAAATAACCAGGTACTAGTAATCATCATTGTAACTATAACCAAACACAGCACCTAGACTGACAGCCTGGTGAAACATCTCACGTCTGCATCCTGACTTACGTTCAGCTTACAGCACAAGCTGCAGACAGCTGCTGAAATCAGATTCTTATCTCAAGAGGGGTAATTGCTGATAAACAGTGCAGTGAGGACCATGGTTTCAGTGGTCTGTTTTTATCCTCCAGTGTTTCTGCTGCATCAGTAGGATAACCTCTACAATCTAGATACTGATGCAGACGTACATTCAGGTTGACTCAGTTACACGCTAATTGCTTGCGGTACAAGACATTGTACAAGTGTATATTAAAGTAATAGAACTGGAAGACGTATAGGCATACAGGCAAACAGGGTTTTCATCTCATGTCTAGCTTCTATCTCTAACAGCATATCCTAAGCCAGTCTCCTGGTACCTCACCTCTATGCCTAGAGAGGTCCCCAGTCCAGTAAACGTGATTCCATTCTTCTGCAGGCTTGGGTCAAAATCATATAGTTATTCTAGATTCTTTTTCCTTTCATACCCTTTACCAACCTGGCAGTCAGTTCTCTAGACTTTACCCCCAAAATAATACCCAGGATTTACTGGAAAGAAAAGAGCAACTCCATTTCATCCTTACACCCAAGTTGAGATGTAGTATGGTTTGAATGGGTTGTTTCAGCCATGATGGGTACAGGGAATTTATCTTTTCAACAAATACTTCTTGAGTAGCTACTTTGTGGCAGGCGCTAGGTATTGAGGAACAAAGCAATGAAAAAAAAGTAGATAAAATCTCTGCTCAAAGATTTTGTAGATTAGAGAGAAGCCAGACAGTAAGTCAACATCTAATACGATGAGTGCCAGTAAGTCCAGTGTAGACAAATTAAGCAAGAGAGGGAGTCCTTCCTGGGAGGTCAAGCATTTATATAGAGGAGTCAGAGAAGGCCTTACTGCTAAGTGACCTTTGAGCAGAGAGTTAAGGAACATGAAGGGGAAGTGACCCAGCTCCTGGGCCTCATCAGCCATTGTAAGGACTTTCACCCTAGGTGGATGGGACCTGGTGGGAGACGTAGGGGCAGAGACATGACATGAATGGGCCTCTGTTTTAAAAGCATCACTGGGGCTTTTGTGAGCTGGGGTGGGGTGAAATTTGTGTGTGTGAAAGGAGGCTTTAGGCAGAAGAACCCAGGCTTCAGGAAGGAACTGTGGGGTAGAGCTGAGAGCCTTGCAGGCCACAGCCATGGGCACAGGGGGAGCCACTGAAGGGTGAATTCAGAAGGGATGTCATTGGGTGCCCGTGGGCACTGTGTTTGTGGACTAGTTGAGGGTAAAAGCGACCTAAGGCTTGCATAGAAAAAGGGAAAAAATCCTAGCTATGAATGAGAATACTTACTTACATATAGCATAGATCCTAAATATTTGTGAAGTCCAAAATCCTTGAGAATCCAGTACAGTGACGGGGCCCTTACTCAGAAAACATGCATGTATGTTTTTATAGAGAAAACCCGACATACACCTTCATGCATTGCTGTATCTCCTGAGGCCCTTCTGGGTAAGAAATCCTGATGCTCAGTGTTCTGCTTCCAATAGATACTCACATCTGTTACCTTTAAACAGCTAAAGAAGTTAGAAAGGACTGGTGCTGACTTAAATTCACTTATTTGCAAATTGACCATGAGATTTACTGAAACCACACAGAATGTTGCAGCTGGGCCTTAAATCCAGGTCCTGACTCCCAATAAATTAGGTTCATTGCTCCCCAGAGTAACACGCCTGGACCAGCAGCAGGAGCCCTGGGGTGCTTGCTGGAAGAATAAATCTCAGTCCTCACCCTAGAGCTTCTGAAGCAGAACCCGTGGTTTGACGAGACCCTCAGGGGACCCCTATGCTCTGCTCTAGGATACTTCCTGGGAGGCAAAGTGGTAGCTCCTGGGTGACTTGGGAGGATCAGGATTAATTTTCTAAACATCCATTTTCCCCGCACCCGTTCACATTTGGTTAGTGGTTACAGTCCCTGGAGGTGTCTCAATCCTGCTCCCCCCACTCCCCTACCAGAGTCATAATGTAAAATGGTAAAAGCCACTCAGAGGCACAAGGCAAGTCAACCCAACGTCTTTGTTCTGTAGACCCTCGCCTTAAGCAAAAGGCCCAGAACCTATCCTAACATGCTAACTGTGTTTTCTCATCTTAGAGGACCCATCCTGTGTAGATTTCTTTGGCTGGTGTCATCTCGTTCCTCAGCACGGTGTCTGCAACCACAAATTTTACGGTAAACAGTGCTGCAAGTCATGCACGAGGAAGAGCTGATGTTGGTGCCCTTGTAGCCCCAAAGGGCCGGGGTCTTACCTCTCATCCTTGGGAGAGACCAGGCAGCTTTCCATCACAAGCTGAACACCGCAAACCACTTGTGAGCTGACCGCAGCGTTGGGGGAACCCGCTCTCAAGAACAGACATGCTCCTTATTCAGTTCCCTAAAGCACATGGTACTCGGAAGCACTTGAAGATGGCAAGTGATGACCAATCTGACTTACAAAAGACACAGAAAGAAACAAAAACAGAACAGCTTTGATTTGCACTGTTACACAGAAGAAGTATGACCCCCCAATGAGATAGAACAAATTTTAATTTTGACAAAGTGAGACTCTCATCAACCTGGGGACAGACCCCCACCCCACCCACCATGAACTTCAGAGGGTTCAATGACAAAGACATCTGTTTTGAAAAGGTTCTTGAAGACTTCAAGTCAAAGACTGAGACTTGGAGCAATCAAGTTTGGACGGAACACGCTACCTAACTGTTCCTTGGAGCTCAGTTTGACTGCAGCCGTGGACACCCCAAACCAGGAGTTACACAGACGCCACATGGTGCTCGTGATTGCGCTTGCTGCTGGTCTGGCAAGCTCTGTGTTCTGTTTATTTGGTGTGTGTGTGTTGTTGTTTTGTTATTTTGTTTAAAATATGTTCTGCTTATAGAGTCTCCAAGACTAAAATTCACAACTTGAAAAGTGTTCCAAGGAATATTTTCAAAACAGGGCAACATGGACCAGTTAAGATCTCCATTTAATTGACATACACACTCTGAAAAAAAAAAAAAAAGCCCACAAAACTCATATAAAAGGCAAATTTTGTTGCCCTACACACTATCAACCTCGTCATTCTTGGTGCTAGCCGAACTGGTAACCAGGAGCCTCACGTCTGCTCCTCGGGAATCAGAATCGGTGAGGTGTTCATTTCTGCTAAAAACATAAAAGGAGCTAAATAACAAAATAGCCCTGCTTTGAAGGAGAGGAGACCACTATTTGTGCAATGCGCCCTACATAATATCAGAGATGCTTGGAAAATTAAAGGCCTCTTGTGGTTTTTTCCTACCAACTGACATGTTTAAATTTGCCCTTGGATTTAGTTAACAAGGAAAAAGTCACAGTGGCAAGAGGAAAATCCATCTGTCTTCTCGCTATGTGAATATTAATAAATCATAATATGCCAAGAGCCTTCAACAAATAAGAGTATTTTATAATCTTTCAGATGATATTTTCAGTCTTCAGAAGCCTGCTGTTGGTAGGTACTTAATGAGCTTAAAATTGTTCTCAATTGGAAAAATACCACACTGTTTTGCCAAAACCAAAGTAACTTACAAGACTGTGTCCTTCTGTAATTTTTTGAGCTGTGGTTATAAAGGGCATACTTACATAATCCTGCTCTGTTCCTCAATTTCTTTGATGAATGTAACCCAATTTTGTTGCTTTAAGAAGTCTCAATTCAAACAGGGATTTGCCAGCTCAGCACAACCAACTAGACAGTGGTTTGTTAAATTTAGAGCATCCTTTGTTCCATTCTAATTAATATCATGCATTCTGGAATCTCAGAGAAATAATGGTGAGAATAGTCTCTCAATCTACATGGTGTGGCCTAGAGTAGTGGCCATTTTATCATTAAAAAAATAGTTCCACCCCGTGCCCTCTGAAAAACTGCAAGTTCTTTGTTTCTTTATATAATTATCATTTTATTATTTTATGGACAAATTAATTTATTAATTAATAGCCTATTCCTATGTGTTCTCACTTGCTTCTCTGAGTAAGTGATATTAATTCTGAGGAAAAATGTTGGATAAAACCCTGGGTTATAGAGAAAAGTCAAAAATATATGTGTAATATTTAATTATTTTATAAGTTTTATAATAAAGTGTTCTGTTTCTTTGTCTTTGAAACTTGTTAAGTTCTTGGATAAATTAGCAAGAAGCCAGTTATTTCCAAGATGATTTAACTGTATAAATGTTGATTAAGAATCTGAGAGAGTGATTTCTCAGAAAGTTGTGAAAAGGTTGGGGGGGCAGTATTAATACTTTTTCTTCTTTGTGTATGAGAAAATTAGAAACCATCAAATGCTGAGATGAAATAGATGACATTTCCCATCTGATGGAGACAATGAGTTATTTTTTTTCTACTCTAATGGTCACGTAATCATTTATTTATGGAAATCATCCAAGTTAGTTAGATAAACCTACCATATACATAGTTGGTCTTCTCTTTTTTTTCTCCTTGAAGATCCTTTTGCAGAAAGAAGGAGAGGAGGGAGGAAGGAAAAAAAAACCCTAAGTAATAAATTAAAAAGCAAATTGCTCTCAGGTTTTCCAAATTTTCAATCGTCAGAGGAAAAGAAGAACTATTGGGCAAAGTCAATCCAAATGACATGAATATAAGGATTTTCCCCTGCATATGTGAGATACACACACACACACACACACACAAGTGTATATATTTATATACACACTCTTATATGTGTATAAATATAATTTATGCATAGATATCTTTAAAATATATTTAAGAGGATTTTTAAGTGAATCATTGCTATTTGGCAACCATAACAAAAAAAGAAATTATGGTTAATAATGAAAAATGGAATAGATGGGGGGAATAAAAGGTACCTTTCTACCTTTTGGTAGTAAAATATTAGTAAGAGCAACCTATACTAGTGTTTGGTGGGTGCCAGGTACTGTACTAAGCCTCTTTTATGTATTATCTCATTTAATCCTAGTTAGGAAGACACTCTCTTCCTCCAGCAGGAACAGCCCCTGGCCCAGTTCACAGCCCAGTTCACTATCATCTTCCCTTTGCAGATGAGGGCTCTGGGATTCAGAGAGATCACATATCTGGCCCAAAGGCACATGGTCATGGAGTGATGGGTCAGGACTCAAAGCCAGGTCTGTCGGACTTAAAGGGGTATTGGCTTGTCACTGTGTTGCATCACTCTGGGAAAGATTTGAGAGAAAGAGAGAGAGAGCGCGCGAGCACGTGCCATCGAGGCCTTAGACCTCTCTGTGGCCCTGCAGGGTTTGGCAATAAATGACTTAACAGTGAAGAATTATGGGCGGAGCTGGGATGACTTAAGATGGGGAATCGGGGATGGGAGGTCATACAGTCCCATTTAGCCTATCTTTTCAATAAAGGATACTTAAAGACTTGCTGCATAACCAAGTGTCTTTATTCCCTAATAACTGCTTCTCTCTGGGATGGTGGTGTTTCCTGAGCAATAGGACCTCAGCGTGGGGAGCCTGCAACGCCAGGTCCATTAGGATGATGAGCACTGCTCTTGGCATCGGTTTCACATGCTAACTGTAGGGAAGGATGAACTCACAGCAGCAGGTATCATGCAAGAAATGGTTTATGGAATTACCAGCACAGAACCCATTATTGCTAAATGGGATCCAGAAAAGGTCACTCATGTACTATATGTATCTGCATACATATTTGTATACACATTTGGTCTGCCTTACCTTATCTTTCCCATAAGATCTTAAGTCTTCAGCACCTCTGTGGTCGCCAGTGATGCTGAGTGAGGATCTGAACACCTGAAGTAACTTTTCATCAGTCATCCCTGGGTCAGAGTGTTGTACCTTCCTCCTCCAGAAAGGACCACAGGAGGAAGTGATTCTTGAACTTCTGTCATTCATTTACTATAATCTTGAGTTTCCCTGTAAGCACAAAACACGTCTACTGAAGTTTTAATTTAAATGTGTCTGTTTAAATAAAAATGATGTGAGCTAAAGAAAATATTGTCTAAAAAGCAAACGTTTTATAACTTCTAAATGGAAAAATCAATTTTATTTGCCATAGAGAGTAAATCAAATAAAAGCCCACTAAATAATATTAACATTTAAATTAATTTTAATTAAAATATAGTCACTATAATTGGTTTACAGAATTCATATCTAAAAAAAATTTATCATTGAGAATAAGTGAACAATTCATAGCTCCTCAGGAATATTCAGTTTAGCAGCACTAAACTTAAGAAAATTTTCTGTCAATAAGATTTTTGTCTAATATCCTAATTCATATTTATACATAGAAAAGGCAAGTTATATCCATTTAATTGTACCTATGCTGATAGAGTTAGTGAGAATCATAAGTGATTTTGTTCAACAAATTTTTGTGTATAGAGAAGCCATCAGGAGCAATATCCAAAATGCGTTTTTCTAAATGTAGCTGGTGACTTGTAGTGTAGCTCTTGCAAAGCAATGGCAATTTGCTCTACCCATGCAGATAACCAGCATCCCGTCTGAACGTTCTGAAGAGTTTGCAAATACTCGCAAGTATTTCTAAGTGTTTTCCTAAACTCTATTTCGAAAGAGACACAATTGAATTCATAACTGGGTCATTCAGTGAACAAAAAGTAATTTGTATAATGGGTGGTTGGTTGAAGGGACAAACGAGGTTTAAGGATTGTTCCCAGCATCCTAAGTGGGATGAGAACGGGGCACCAATGTCTGGGAAAAGGAAATCCTGTAAGCCACTTCTCCCCAGCCCTTGTGTTTCTCTCTACCCCTCTTCTCTTCTTCCTTACATCGCCTTGGCTTGCTGATTTAGGCTGCCTCTGCCCCATACAGGTTAGGACATGACCTGACATGACCTCGTGTTGCAGCCCAAAGCCCAAACGCCATGTTGGAAAGCGCTACTCTCAACGACCACTTGGCAGACCTGAATCCTCCATCCCCGTGGCTAACAGACTTTCTAAAACTGGTGTGCAGTACACAGAGTGGCACTTCCGCTGTGTGAACAATCAGAGCCCTGGAGGAGATGGCCTTTGAAGGTGAACCAGAGCCAGGGGCTGTTCCTGCTGGAGACAAGGCTCAGACACGTTTCTTTCTCTGCTGCCTGCTCTCTCCTTTCATGTGGTGGAGCACAGGAAGGAGGGGGCAGCCCCACTGGCAGAAGGCCTAGCTCGTCTACCATTCCATGCAGATTCCCCTTGCATATACTATGGGCCTGAGTGTATCCCATTTCTTGGACGGGGGTCCTCTCTCCCCTGCCCTAAACCCTTTGAAAGCCATGTTGGATCTAGAGTAAGTCTCAGGACCATAGTTTCTAAATAATTATCCACATTAACCATCACCTAAGGATATTTTACACCTAAACTTCCCAGGCCTTATTCCTGAAATTTAATTAAGTAACCTGGGGCTAAGGCATTTATATTTTAAAAGGCATTCAAGTTTCTCTGCTGAACAAGCCAGTTTTAGAACCACTGGTCTAGGACAAAGACGTGCCTTGGATCTGTCTGCATTGTGCAGACAAAGCAGTTCCCTTGGCACCGCGCCTTCCAGGCCAGCTCTGCAGTGGGGTCTGGGCCAAACCCAGCCAATACTGAAGGGTCCTTGGCCTATTCTCATTCTCTGTGTGTCTGTCTCATCTGGGAGGCTCTTGTGATGGTAAATGATGGGTCAAGAAAGGGAATCACAGGCAGGGACCAGTTCCCTGCTCACCCTCCTGGTTGTGTTCCCAAGCACGTCAGTAGCCTATAGTGGGGTTTGGTGGGCTGTGGAACAGCAGTCTTGAGGGAAATTGGCCACTCCTCCCAGTCAAGCACCCACATGAAAGAGCTGTGTTTGTGTGTGTGTGTGTGTGTGTGTGTGTTTAAAAGGGCATACAAGAGAGAAGCCAGTGAAATCTCCATTGGCAAATCACTCAGAGGGCTTCTTGCGCATGCACAGAAACCCACAGAGCATGAACCCAGTTGTATTCCTGAGATCCAGAGTCAAGGCAGAATGAAGACTTCTGTCCTATTTCCTGCCTGGTCCTTAGGTGCCAAGCGGTAAATCCATCACTTTTATGCATTAAGCCAACTGTCACTTCCTTATGAATTAAGTTGCCCAAAATGCACTGGCTGACTCGACGGAGTGAAAATGGTCAACATGAGCTTTTGTTCAACAGAAGACAAAAGAAATAACATCTTTCATAATAGAGGGAAGAGCAGCTAGCACTGTTCTGGGCCTCTGATTTTTCTTCCTTAATGGCTAATTTTATTCATTTATAAGTTTTTATTTTTAAGAATTGGTTCCAGATATTTTAAATGAACAAGACTGTCTACTTATGTATCTGCATGCTTTTAAAGCAAGAAAGGAACAACTGTCATCATAGTCAGCGGGTTTCTGCCTTCGTTGTGATGCCCCCACTTTCCAGAGCTTTTATCACTTGCAGCCAGGTTTGCTGAGGAGGGAAGCTGTTCATTCTCATGGGGGTTACTGTTTGTTTTCATGCTAAAAGTCTCTCTGACATACAGTTACATCTCTGTCTGCCTAAACTTTTTTTCTGCAATTTTTGCTTTCTAAAATATATTCATTCTTTCAACAAACATTTATTGAGCAACTACTGCAAAGTGAAATCTAAGCATAGAAACAGATCTGATTGCTGACCTAAAGGGACTGATTCTTGAAAACATGGGACACTCAACCACACAGCAATCAGGCAATGGTCCAAGGTCACAGAGCCCTGAGATGTTTTTAAGAGTTCTTCACTTTCACAGTCACCCCGCTCAACATTTGGTAATACTTGGTTTTAGACAGTGTTATTAGCAATAGCACAGAATGTAAATCAGGATCTTGCAGACTGCCGATGTGGAGGTGGGGGGTTTAAGTAAAATCACCCAATTATAATTAAGCAGAGAGTAGCCCACTTGCAAATGGATGTATGGAAATTATGAATGGGATAGAATTTAGTTATCATTTTATTCTCCCTCCCTCATAAATGTAGAAACTAAGGCTCAAATATTTGAGGGCCTTCCCTAAAATTACCCACTGAGTTAATGGTAAGTGTAGGTGTAAAGTCAGATACAGTGAGAAGAATACTTGCATGAAAATTACTGTATTATAAAATATATGATTTTTCATTTGATAAGCAAACGCTTCTATGGACAATTACTCTGAAGACTTCAGACAATTTTAATGAGTAGTGAGTTTCAAATAGAAACCTAATAAGAAACAATGCTGAGTTTATATGGTATCTATGATATTAAGTTCCCCTTTCCCCAGAGAAATACTCTGGGACCAGAAGCAGCATAATGATGTTGTCACCTTCCTCTATGTAGGACAAAGGTGATCTCATTAAAGTACCAATTTTTAAAAATATCTGACCCATTTCCTTTCCAAAAGGATGGTATCTTTAGGGAACTGAGCTAATACTTTGAGCCATGACTAGGGAAGGATGCTGAAGGTCAGAAAACCCTGTAAATATACTAAAATACATTAGATTGGACCCTTTAAATGGATGGATTTTATGGCATGTAGATCATATCTCTTTATTGCAATGCAAAGTTCTGTTTAAGTAAGAATAATATTCCTGAAATGAGGACTGTCTCTGCTAACACCTATGGTCACACAGGAATTTTTCCAAGTAGCAGTAACTCTTCCTGTACTGTTCACACCACACTGGGATATTTGCTTGGTTCTACAGCGCCCCAAACACATTTTGATTACAAAAGGGGCAATTTCTTTCATCCATTTCTATTTCACTCAACCATGGAATGGTAACTTTCAGCCACTGTCCTTGGTACTGAAGACACAATTAGAATGTAAGGTCCATGAGGGTAGGGAGACTTATTTTTTGGTCTTCTTTAGTATGGCACTGTCATTAAGTACCATTTCTCGAATGGATTATACAGAAGGGAACAAGGCAGACACAGTCTTTGGCTCTTCAAACTTGTAGAGTAGTCAGGGATTCAGAAAATTAAACAGCACTTTCACTACAGAACTGAAATCATCTATGAAAGATAACTCTGTGGGGCTAGAGAAGGAGCACTAAACGAGACTGTTTCTAAAGTTCTTTTTTGTGATTATTTAACTCGATGATTGAGATGAAAAGGATAAGCTCAATGTTAGCACTTCTTTAAAAGATTTTCTAAAGTAATTTCCTATAATTTTTCAAAAAAGGAGAAACATTTAGGACACAGATAGTTAAGCATGTTTTGACCCAAATGTTATCATGAATCAATATGCTTACAAGGGCCATATATGCTCAGTTAAAAGAGTGGTTTGATTCACTGTGTTTCATCTGTTAATAAACATAAAACAACTGAAACAATCATGGTTATTATATCCTTCTGCCCTGATTGGATTGTATAAGGAAATGAAGCAGATTGGAAATAACCGCTTCCTTTTTACTGTGAAGTCACTGAAGGATAAGGACCTGTTAGGAGCAAACCTACTTCTGCTGAACAAGAGTAAGGTGAAAAGTACTGTTAGCGTTCTGAAATCTGGCTGCAGAGATCAGCTGGGGGGATGGAGACTGTCACTGGAATTACGGTTACTCATTCAATCTATTCTTTAAGAGCTTGGTGGAGCAGTTACATCTGGCATTTCTAGCCACCTCCATCGCAAAAAGAGAAAAAATACATAGGGTTGGAGTAGGAGAGGATGGAAGGAAGAAAAACTCATTTGATTTTACTTCCTTCTTTCTACCCCACACATTAAAAGAGGAAAAGCAGTATACCTGGGGGAAGGTCTTTTGGACAGACTGTTCTCTAGTATCTTGTGCATTCTATGAAACACACTTTTTTTTTTAATGTTTTAAGAGTGATTGGATGAAATTTAAATGTTTGCTCATTTTCATAAAGTTTTCCTAGGACCTACTCAGAAAACCAAAAATAACCATGTAATAAGATGCTAGAGTGGAAACAGCAAGAGGTGGCAATGATGATGTGATGATGGTGGTAATAATAATTAACATTAATGCACAACTGCTAAGTGCAGGGGAGATACTTGGTATTTTTCATATATTAATCTGAATTTCTGTAGTTACCTGAATCTTGAAATAACAATGTGAAATAATTATTCTTCAACCTCCTAGTTTTTCATAAGAACCAACGCTCACCAACATTTTATACAACGGCATTAGACTCGTGGAGACAATACTATGTTGATTAAGAGCAAGGAATTTGCATCCACACAAACCTCAGATCCTAAATTCTAAGAATCCATTTGCTTCCTGGCAATAACACTTAATTTGTTGAGCCTTAATTCTGTCATTTAAGAACAGGCAATGAAGCATTTATTCAACAAAAGTTTACACCACTTGTGTTGGATACTACAAGGTTGAAGAGAAACAGAGTCTTGCTCTCTCTGGGCTTATATTCATGGATGATGATAGCTATTAACCAAGGCATTTCATAGACAAACACAAAATTACAACCATAATTGTAAGCAAAGCAGAAAAGGCATATAGGTGTAGCAGAAGCTACATGGTGTTCTACTCATATCTGCTTGGAACCCTTAATGAATTTCTTGCACACTAGTCTGTGGTGTGATTTTGCTCCCAAAGCCAGCACCTGCATTTCTTTTCTTTTAAGATCATGCTCTCCCTGCCAGCACCCAATTTGCCTGCAAGGACAGAAAACCACAAATGCCTGGAAATTTACTCCCTGGCTCAACCCTGCGCAGACGGCTCAACCTGTAATCTCATTGATTCATTGGTGACTGACCTAAGCAGGAGTAACTACAGTAACAAGAGTTGTTTGCTCAGTAAGATCCTGGGCTCTAAACAGGAGTGCCTGGCACATGGTAATACTCAACAAGTAGTAACTACAAAAATGCCAATCAAGAAAAAGAAATAGTGAAGAGAGCAACAGATGCTCTTGCAAAAGCGCCGGAGATTTGAAGGGTAAAAGAAGAGTTTTATGATTGTGAAGCTTTCCAGGAAATAACTTGAGAAACGAATTTACTCATGGCTGAGATTTCCTGAGGCCCTGGATCATCTGACCCTCAGCTGCCAGCCTCCTGGCACAGGTGCACAGCTGAGCATCTCAAAAGACTGAGAGCTGGCAGCCTGAAAATGGCCAGCTGCCAAACTCTTCTTTTTCCCAGAGTGGGAGGAATTGGTTCCTGTGTGATTATTAATTATATCCTGCCTGGATGGGCACTTTTAACGTCTTTTCTAGTGGCAGCCTTGCCAGCAAGATCTCATAACTGAACTGCAGCCAGCCTCAGTCAAGGAGCAGGAAACCACCTTTGACTGGGACCAAAGGACTTGTTCTCCATCCAAATTTACTCACCCAGGTAGAGGTCTGAGTTGGAGATTAGCCTGCGATTCTCAATGGACCAATTGTTCCCACCCACGTTCCCTCTGCAAGGTCCGGAAGACGTGAAATAGGATTTGGGGGAAGATTAATGTGTTTCTTTACCCTATTGTCTACCTAGCTGGCACACTCTGGGTATTGTTTGCTAGCACAAAGAGTCTTTCAGAGTTATCCTGTTAAGAACTGCTTTTTGGAAGATTATATTCAGGAGTTAGGTGTCTCGGTATCCCCAGTACAAAGCGGTAGGGAGATACAGCAGTGATCTAGATAATCTTATCAACCCAGATAATTCAGATGTTGGTTTTACTGCCTTCAAATGCAGTAGCCAGATAATCATCACCAGCAAGCTCAATTCCTTTTCAAAGCCGTTACTGCTACACAGAGAAAAGTGGGCCGATAGTTACCAAACCCCAATTATGTGCCAGGTGTTTTCCTAGGCTCTGTCTCTTCTGCGTTCTCTCCTTTAATTCTCATATCAAACCTTTTATTATCATTTCCTACCTTTTAAAGATGAGGAAATTGATGTTCAATAAAGGTAAATAATTCTCTTAAGGTCGCAGAGCAAAACACAGTATTTCTGGGTTTAGAATACTAGTCTTAGGTAATAAAATCTTTCCACTTAAGGAAGGGAGAAGCCACTTTTTTCTTTTAACAAGACAATAATAAAACTTGTTTTAAAATTGTCCTGTGGCTTCCACTTACAGGATGATGTCATAAGTCTCCTAAAGACCACTTTCAATCAGAGAAATTTTGGATAAAATATGAAAAACATTTGCTTAAAGATCTTGAGAGTAAACATAAACAGGCACACCATTGAGGGGAGACAAATGTGAAGAAGCAAATGGCAAAGGAGTAAGTTTTCTTTTCTTTTCCTTTCTTCCCTTTCCATGAGGAAGCTCAGATATCAGCCTTAGTAAATGAAGCCTTTAAATCAGCTCTTTCAAATATTTCACAAATGAAAGAAAATCATGCCTAAAGAACTAAAGAAAAGTTTCAGACTCATGGTAAAGTATGAGAACAATGTCCTAAACAGAGAATGTCAACCTCAATAAAGAGGTTGAAATTATAAAATAAAGAAACAAAATTTTTGAAAAGAAAAAGCTGAACTGAAAAAAAAAATTCACTAGAGAGGCTAAGAAGTAGGATTGAGAAGACAAAAGGAAGACTCAGCAAACTTGAACACAAACCAGTTGAGATTACTATGGTTTTGTGATATAATCTGAAATCAGAAACTGATGATTCTAGCTTGTTCTTTTTTCTCAAGATTGGTTTGGCTCTTTGGAGTTTTTCTGTGATTTCATATGAATGTTAGGATTTTTCCCATTTTTTTGAGGGAAAAAAAATGCCACTGGAGTTTGGATAAGACTGCAATGAATCTGTAGATCACTTTGAGTAGCATAGACATTTTACCAATATTAATTCTTCAAATCCATGAACATGGGATATCTTTCTATTCGTGTCTTCAATTTCTTTCCTCATTATCTTATGTTTTCAGTATACAAATCTCTTACCTCCTTGGTTAAAATTACTCCTAAGTATTTTATTGTTTTTGATGTGATTATAAATGGGACTGTTTTTTTAAATTTCTTTTTCAGATAGTCCGTTGTTGGTAATAGAAACGCAACCGATTTGACCTGGTGAGGAGACATCAAGGTGGCAGAGTAGGAGGACACTGAGCTTACCTCCCCACATGAACACATCAAAAATACATCTACACAGGAAGTAATTCTCACTGAAAACCAACCAGAGACTAGCAAAACTGATACTAGAACCTAGTTTTACCTGAGTTGCAGTCCAACATGCTTTCTAAGAGCTCTGCTGCCTCTCAGAAATAATGAATTCAGCCCAATTCTCAACAAGTAATGGAGTCCAATATTCTAGTGACTGAGGATCTTGAATGCTTGAAGTTCATTACTTTAAAAGATCTTAAGATTTACTATCTCTCTATTCCCTGAATTGATTAAGCAGACATTACTAAGTGCATTAATTACTGAGTACAATATTATGGTGCAGTGAAAAGAAGACCACACAGGAAGCCAGAAAATCTGGGGTTTAGACTTTACTCTGCATTAAATCTCTGGATGACCTTCATTTATTCTTGCACCCTCCTTAAAACCAGGATATCATTAGATCTGGTGGTTCTCAACCTTGAATATACATTACAGTAACCTGGAGAGAATGTAAAAAGTATTATGCCCATGCCTCATCTCCAGAGATCCTGATTCCACTGACTTGGGATAGAGCTGCAAGTTCCCCAGGTTATTTTTATATTCAGCAGGGCTGGGAACCATTGTTCCAACTCCAACAACACTGTAGATGAGTCATTTAAAGGCTTTTCCAAGCCCTTGAATCTTCCATAATTTTATGATGGTTTCCATTCTCACTGAAAATCTAAGAAGGACTTCAGCCTATTGTGTAAGTGGCCTGAAAGTGCAATTGCTAAAGAAATTTATTTATCTGGTGGGATCAACAAGCAAATATTGAAACCATCTGTGCTGAACATTACTTGTCACGGTGACATGGGACACAATGAGGATGGGGGAAAGTGGTCCTCACGGAGCTTGTCAGAAAACTCAAATCAAAACGTTTATAGATGCACAACACTTGCTGTGATGCTAACAGCAGATGCCCTGCCTATACCTTATTGGTGGGTTTGGTGCAACAGGACACTAGAATTCTCTGGCTCGGGGAATACCCATTTTCCTTCTTCTCATTCAAGAATATCTGAAAACTCACCCTGATACTGGCATAACTCTTGACAATGAGAACTACATTACCACCTGTGGATGGTGAAGGTCACAGAGGAATGAGGCAGGGCATAAATAAGCCCTGTTTTAGTGAGGAAAAAATAGATAGCTTAAATTCAAGAAAAAGTGTTTTCTCTCTGCCCTTTCCCCAATTCCCCCAAGTCCCTAACTCCTAAAAGGATGTCAGTTTTACTGTTGCATCTTGATCTTCGTTACTTACTTAGCAAGCCTCTGCCATTGCATTTTTCTTTTTCCAGAGAAAAAACACCTCACTCTGGAAGTTAGGATTCTGCATCAAGAACCGAGAACACTGGAGCTCAGGAGAGGTGAGAGGGGGCTCTTCCAGGTTTTCTCTCTCTCTCTTTTTTTTTAATAACCCTTCACTACCTATGCCTGGCACCAAATGCCTGCATCTTCTCTTAATGTTTTGGAGTTAATATCTGCTTTCCCTCCCTTTTGACTCATTCAGTTAATTCACTCGGCATTACTCTTCTTTAAGGATGACTCATGGGGATGAAATTAGAGATTCTGGATTATGAAAGGGATAAAAGAATAAAAACCAAACCTCCTCAAATGATTTAATTCACTTTTTACCAAGGTTAATTAACCCTCTTTTCTAGTTTCTGCCATGACGAAAGATGTGTTACAATCAGGCCTCAATTTTCTCCACTTGCAAAAGGAGAAATCTGGACAACATAACTTTTTAAGGCTTTTTCCTACTGTAACAACAATTTCCATTTTATCTCAACTTCTCCCTACAGACAGTTGTTACCTATTAAAACTATACTTAGGACTAGGGTTAAAATAAAAAAAAAATAACAGTTGGTGCCTCTTACTTTATCTCAGGTGATATTTTGTACTTTACTTCATTAGTATTAATTTTGGTCCCTGAAAGTAGGCTAGAGATGATAAGATAAAGCAAATGACATTAATTTATTGACATATTCCATAAATACCTGTTATTTGCCAAAACTTAATATTAGATAAGAAATGGCCCTTTCCTTTACATACCTCTTGGCTGTATCTTTTATGTATCTCTTAATGGAGAGATAAAGTGTACTTTACAATAAAGTGCATCTTATAAGAGATAACATAGAAGGATGTACAAAGTGCTATGGGAAAACAGAAAATTATGAGTTCTGTGTAATGGACTCAGTGAGGACTCCACAAATCTGATGGGATTTGAGATGCTTCTAGGAGGACAGCTGGAGGAGTACCAGGTAGGGAAGAGGCAAGGGCCATCGAGGCAAAAGGAACAGCATGTTCAGAGTTATGAGTGCGGCAGCTGGCCTCCAAGAAAGCCCCTAACGATCTGTCTCCTGGTATCCGTGCCCTTCTATAGTCCCACCTCATGCTGAAAAAAAGCCAACCTGTGCAACCTATAAAATATTGCAAGAATGATTGTACATGGTTCCAAAGCTAGGTCATATAAAATACTGTCTCATCTGTCTTGGTCCCTCTTGGCGTTCACACCCTGGGGAAGTCAGTCACCATGCTGTCATGATGCACTGCACAAGCAGCCCCTGGGGCAGCCCTCGTGAAGAGGACCCACGGCCTCCTGACAACAACCAGAACGTGTCAGTGAGCCATCCTGGAAGCAGATTCCTCAGCCCAGCCCAGCGTTCAGATTACTGAGACCTGCATGACATCTTTCCTGCAACCTCATGAGAGACTTCAAGCCAGAACCACACAGTTAACCATTTCTGAATTCCTGTGAGATAGTAACATGTTTATTGTAAGCAACTGTGTTTGGTTACACCGTCAGAGACAGTTCATATAAGTGGCATCCAAGTTTATGTCATGCTCAGGAATAAGAGGGAGAATGGTAAGGGATGGGGTCCAAAGGGAAAGGGGATGATCTGACTGGTAAGACTTTGTAGTGAGGTGGGACCACAGAGGGCTACAAAAGGGGACTGTTGCTGATTTTAGCAATGGCATGAGGCAAATGGATTGGTGAGTTAGAAAGTAAATGCCTATACACTATAGCATGACCTGAAGAAAGATGTTAGCACATATATTAGCCCTGAGTGATGGTGATTTTTTTTCCTACTGGATTGTCTGCATCTACCTTTATAAGAGATTGACTTTCAGAGGAGTTACAAGAGAATTTATGGATTCCCACCTCCTTCCCTCTTCAAGACACTGATCTACAGTCTACTTGACTGGTAACTTTCCTATATCTGCTTGACCATCTCCAGGGATGGGAAGCTCACCACCGTTGAGCCAGCCACCAACATGTCAATTGGAAGAACTGTATGACTCCTTGTAATTCTAATGGACTATCAGACTGGGCTTCAGGCTTGTCTCTCCCACTAAACAACTGGTGACCTTGGGAACAAAACTTTTAAGGTAAGTGTAGACGAGGATAGGGTTCAAGATTCTAAGTCCTGCCACTAATCTGCTCATTCTCCTGAGAGGACCTCAAATAGATAAGTACTCAAGTACTGATTCTGAGTTCCAACCCAAGAGGTACTTACTAACTCTAGGTTAGGGTCTGAGAAGTAAGGTGATTGAGACACCATTTCTAGATCTGGCTTTACCAAACTGAGCAACAGAATCATCTGAGGGAAAGCTGAACCCATCTCAGCCTCTCTAGTTGACATCTTATTCTGCGGCTGTTTTAAAGCACTGGATTGAAAGAAGAGGCTTTGAGTTGATTTGTAGTTTTCTGAATACTCCAGAGAGTGCCTATGGTTTGTAATAGATCATGTGCCTTTGCACTCTGATGGCCCTCCAGTGGCCATGGATAGAGGCGGTGGGAAGGCTGCAGTCCCAGGATGTCTGTGATGAAAATGAGGTCATGGTTAATCAAGACTTGGCTCAGCCCAAGCCCTGGTAGAGAAAGCAGGAGAAGCATTCCAGCCCCACAAATCCCTTGCCTTTCCAGGCCAGGGTTACAACACTTGGCGACCATCAGAGCCCTGCTAAGTGATTTGGATGTCCACAAAGTTGCTTAATCAGTAAGTTCAATCATCTGGAATTTTAATAACTTTTAATCATTCAGTGTATTATGTGATCCCTGCAGGTCCTGCCAAGACACAGTTTCAAGAGAGAGGAAACACAGTAATGGACGCAAGACCGTGAACAAGCAGGTCCCCTTGTCTCTTGTTTTACGTGGGCAACTCGAGCATCGTATTTATGTTGGTGTTGTGCTGATCCTGGCCATCCCGATGGTTTTGGAAACTTTATTTCAGGATACGAAATTGGAGTCCCCTTACATTTCAGAAGTGTAGTGCAGTAAAGAAAAAATGAGCTTTAAAGTCAGAATGACCCACTTTCAAATTATGGCTTTGGTGGGACATCTAGATTCAACACGGCAAGGAGCATAGTTCGCTGAGAACTTCCAGTTGCCATAGCTTCATTACTCACACCAGCTTCCAGGCAGAGTGGGGATACGGGAGGATGACCATTCCTGCTTAACGTGGGTCACCTGTAATGGGCAATCGTTCCTCTGGAGCTCCCTGTTAAATTGGCCCATACTTGTCAAAGCCCCTGCCTCCACAGCCCCTACACACACACACGAGCCATTTGAACTACTAATTCCATCTCAACGTCTCCTTCCCAAAGGATCCAACTGACAGAGCAAGTTACTTAAACTCTCTGAGATTCAATTTTTTCCTCTTTCAAATTACACTGTTATCATATACACCAGCAGAGTTTGAAGAGGTTAAATGAGGTAGAATATGTGAAGTATTCTGGCTCATAATAGATTATCACCAAGATTTTTTTTCCTTCATTCAGCTCACTAGCTAAGACCTCTCCCACCACTGGTGTGTAAAAATGAGACCTATTCTTCACTTCTGTTCACCAACTGATATGCCTAGAATAGCAGTAACCATTCTAAGGGGGACACGATGCTGGATATGTACAATTGTAGAAGACTATGACACACCTGCCACGGGTTTGTGAGCATCTTGGGGGTAGGGACTTCCAGTTTCCTAAGTGCTACGAAAATGGAAATACAGGGTTATCAGAGGGGAGCACAGAGAATGGAAATCTAGCCATGAATGTCAAGAAAAACTACCTGGGGAGGAAACACTTATTTGAGCATGGGAACACATTCACCAAGCAAAAGAGGAAAGTTGTTACCAGAAGGCCCAGCAGCTCGATACACCAGAGAGCAAGGTAGAATGAGACAAAGTCAAGATGTCCCACAGATATTACAGAGCCACCTGGGGAAGGGGGAAGAGGGTCCCAGCAGAGCTGCCCCACAAGGGGTTCATGGCGGGGATTATGCGCCCCACTTCACAGAAAAGGATGCTGAGCAGGGCCAGGAGGGGTTAAACACCTGGTCCACGGTCACAGGGTGGTAGAGTCACTGAGCCACGCAGAGATGGCCCAGGTCTTTGATGCTCTTCTACCTGCAAGTGTATGGGGACCCCTCCCTCACCGGAAGTTACTGAGATGATCCAGACAAGCCCCAACAAGGTCTTCATTAGCTGATCGTCTATGAAGCAGGGAGAGGGACACAGGAAACAACCTCAAAGTGAACACTCGAGGCATTTTCTGGGGAGAGGATCTCTGTGCTCAATAATTCAGGGAATTTGAGCTCCTTGAAAGCACAATTTTAGAGAAACAGAAACCAGTGTGCACGCTGACAGGATTCAGTTCCCCTGAATCAATTATGCTAAAGTGATGTTCAGAGCCCGACAGAGCCAAAAAGAAAGAATTTTTTTAACCTCGGAATTGAAGCTGAGCCCTGTGCCTTAATCTAAGCCTTTGTGTCTGGCCCTGTGTGCAAGCCCAGGTCTGGTTCTCATTGCTTTTGTGGATTTAAGTAAAATCCTTCACATAACTTAAATGAGGCTTTGTGTTAATATTTCTTTTGTTATGATATTTTAAAAAAGAAAACACCCAAATCCCTACAATCCAGGCCATCGATCTAGTGGACACAGGCTGTCCCCTGAGAGAACAGTTTCCCCAAGAAAGAAGACGACATTGTGCGGGCCTTGGCACATGGGGGGGCAAAGTGCAGCCCCTCTGAAAAGAGCCAGCTGGATCTGAGCTGTTCTCATCCCCGGCTATTGCCTATTGCTGCAGGGAGGCTAATGCAAACCATGCAGGATCAGAAGGCTACTGCTGGGGGCTGCAGGGACCAACTGTGCGACTGCTCATCAAAAAATGGGCTTTTCTCTAGAAGAAACCACATCTCATGTTGAGCAAGAAACCAGAGACCAATCGATCTCACTCAACTCCTTCTACCTTCTAGATGGAGAAATGCAGGATTTGACTGCACAGGTGACTGGCTCCAAATTAAGGTCAAGGTCACGGCACAGGCAGAATTACAATCCGAATTTTCTGCTTTCCAGACCATCACTCTGATTTGGCTCAGCTACTCAGAAGGCAATGAAAGGCTTCTGGGTCCAAGTTTTTCTTTCCATTTGGGTGAGAAAAATGGAACACAATTCCAAAAGGAAAGGCTGCCCAGGGAACAGTTAAAAAAAAAATCAATCCATTTTGGCTGCATTAAGAATGTTGTGAAATGCATTTTTAGATTTTTAATATTATCATCCTTGTGCACGCAGTGATGGGTGTGTATATTCCCCATGCAGCTCTGTGTAAATATAGACTTCTCAGTTGTCTATGCCACATGGTTTGAATTGACAGATGTGACCCCTACCAACCAGGGGAGCATCCCTACTTGTACCTTAGGCAGAAACTAAAGAAAGAAACAACAAACAGAGATGATGCTGGTAGATGGAAAACACTGTGAAAGTTGAAAAGGCTCTTAGGAGATAACCCAGTTCAGCACATCCCAAAGAATAATCTACAGGAAGGCGATTTCCTTTCAATGGATGGAAAACATTTCTGTGGTCAAATTGTTAGAGCAGGCAGATAGCTAGATATGAGCAAAGAAAGGGGCATGCAGGCCAAATGGCAGGAACTGGGCAGAAATGAGGGACACAGGTCAAATACAGGAAACCATACGTCATGTAAGCACCAGGGGTCCCTGGGCAGAGAAAGAAAAGCAGAAACCTCTGGGCTGATAAGCGGTCACACCTTTTTGGGTGATATGAGGCTCAGGAAAAGGCAGGAATCTCCAGTATCGGAATGTAACCTTTTGCTCATTATGCCCTCATTTCAATAAAATTAGCCTTGCAGATTAGAAGTACCCAACATGCACCAACGCCATGACGTTTCTGATCCAGACTAAATAAGGACAAAAATCCCTCCGCCCTTTGGGGAGGTGGAGCTGGGATGAAAATCAGGGAATACGACCCCAAACCCTCCCGTCCCCAATGAATATTCTGCCCAACTGACATTCTGCCCATTCATTTTCACACTCTATGTACCCAACTTGCCAAAGAAACTCAGGGCAGCCACTCACCTGAGCCTGCCTACTCTCCCTTTGAGAGTGTACTATCCACCCCTTAATATAGCCCCACTTTACTTTCATAACCTCTGCATCTTGTCTCTGAATTCTTCCTGGGACAGGACAAGAACCTGGAACCCCAGTTACAACTACCGGCAACAAAACGACTTCAGGAAACGTTAGTTTCATCCCAATCAAACAGGTTTCTGTATTCTAGGACTCCTTCACGGAAGGGTCTTTACAACAGTATTGCACACTAGGCATTTCTAGGAGAGAAGTATAAGCTACAAGCTGTCCCAAACTTGTATGTCCTCCAAACCCCTATTCATTCTAAGAACAATCTCATGAGACTAATGTTTCTTGGAAAATAAACCTTTAAATGTTGACCTTTTCCAATATCCTAATTTCACAGGTGAGAAAAAAAAGTCTGAGAGAAAAAGTGACTTTCCTTAGGCCACGGGAGTCACCAGCATCAGAATCAGGACTCAAACCTAGACCTTCAGTCAGTGGCCAGCAAGACCACATCCCTTCCCTGCTGCTGCATCCCTAACGTATTTCCAGTAGAGTTTGCAATAAGTAGTAAGGCAGCAAGTAATCAATAACAGCTAAGTGTCTTACCTGCATCACCCTACCTGGGCTTGAATAAAATCTTAGGGGATAGATACTCCTATTAATAGATTGACAGCTAAGGAGGCTGAAATGTAATATATTGGCTATTTGACCTCACACAAGTATTAGTACACAGAAAGTGAGTGAATGAATGAATGATACAGGATAAGACATTAGTTACTATGGATCTAAATGGTTACCCTCAGATACTTCCCCCCAAAGAGGAAGCTATAGAGACAAAGGGAGGAAAAATAAAGGAATGATGGTTTCCTTCCGACCGTGGCAGAGATCCTTCTATCAAACTTGAGCTGAAGATCACACCCCCAAATCCAGTAGCTCCGTAACTCAGTCCCATGACCAGTTTGTGCACAGACGAAAGAAGCTATGTAGATTTTGCAATATAACCTCATTTCTGGGAGGTTAATCAAAACCTGAGCAGTCCCATTCTGGCCATAAGGAAAGCATTGGTGCGGCCCTCCCACACTTCCATTGTCTCTTGAAAGTTGCTCAAGTCTTTTCTACCATCAGAGAAACCCCATCTCTTGGGATTTCCAATTGTTTCCCATTCTTGCCCTCAATTCTGTGCTATTGAAAAGCCTTAAAACTTGAAGTTAGAATTCACAGGATTAGACCCTGGCTCTAGAGCTTTGTGCCACGTGACCCTGGAAAAATCATTTGAGGGATGAGATAATCACTACTACCATCACCGTCACCATCAACATCATCTAAGTACTTATTACTCACTTTACCTGCCATGATCAGCTTTCAGCTTCACAACCAACCATTGGGACAGTTGTTATAATGGCCCACATTTTGTAAATAAGGAAATGTGACCCAGATGAGCTAAACTAGTTCTTCAATTTATGACCTTTGGCAGACAGCAGAGCTGGAGTTTGAACACAAATAGTCTGACCCCAGGGTCCACTGCTTAATCACCGCTTGACAAAACAAACACTTTTGCCCGCATGTATCATCTGTGTATGTGTGTAGGGTGAATGAACACTGCTGTCACAAGCCTGTGAGGTAGGTATTATCATCCCCATTATACAGATGAAGATACTGAGTATCAAAGAGATGTTAAAATCTGCTAAACGTCATGCTTGCGGCAAGTGGCTGGTGGAGATGGAATCTGGGACTAACAGCCGTATGTCTGCAAGACCCAAGTTCTTTTGGCTCTTTGATTCTGATGTTCACAATCTCCTCGTTTGCAGAGGAAGGTAATAATAATGCCTCCCTCCCAATGACTGCAGCGAAGAGCATGGTGTGTGAAAGCTCTCATGAACTGTATGCCCGCCGACGGCTGCCTGTTTTCATCCCTGTCTACACAAACCAACAATGAAGAGTCTCTCTGGCAGGCTGCCATTCGCTGACTCTGGGTTCATGTGTTGGCTGGATGTTAGATTTACTCACCTAATTCTTTTTTTTTCAGGGACTTTTAAAACATATGAGGTAATTTCTCTTTGTTGGTTAAAAAAAACTTAGTGATGAATTCAACCTTCAGCCTAATTAACCCCAGACCTGTCTGTCCCTGAGGGAATCCTTCCTATCTTAGCAAAACAGAAGGCAACCTGCGGCTCAGGGGCATGTCATTTTACAGAGTAGCTCATCTAACACAAAATGCATTGAATCAACAGATTTGTCTCCCCCCACACCACCTCTAAGGGAGGCTACTTCTCCCCAAAGCAAAGCAAAGGAGTAGTTTTTGACAGCATTGGGGTTGACTGGGAAACATAAACTCTAGCTGATAACTATTCAGAACGCCTGGACTCTTGGTTTGTATTTCTACAGATGCTCCCTTAGGTTTAAAGGAACACAGAGGGTACACTTAGGAAGCAGAAGACACTTGTTATGCCTGCCATTGCTTTAGAACGTGCCCCTACTTGATTTTCAAAAAAGACTTTCTGAACTTAAAGGCTACAGGGTTGCCAGCCCGCCTCACAATGACAGAGGATTGACTCCAAAGAGAGAGTTTGCACTTGAATTTTAAATTGTGCTTTGTCCCTGCCCACAGAACAACCACAAATGTGAGGAAATGTTTGCAATCCATCCCCAGTGGTTTAGATCACTTGGCTATCATATGACCTTCAGTGATCTGAGTCACCTCTGTCTGGGCTTTGCCAGCATGTTGATTGCTATTCAGTTCCTCCTCTCACTGGCTGCTCAGCATTAAATGTCCTCTCCCCACCAATTAAATAGGGGAGAAAATTCTGCGGAGACACAACTATCAGCAGGTGTGTGGAGGTGTAGACGGCTTCTGCCCTCATGTGCTGAAGTCCACGTGCTTCTTGGAGTCACTGGTTTCAGCGTCCACGAGGAAGCCAGATGGAGTTTTTGCAGTCAGCAAAGAAAACAGCCTCTCTCTCCTCTGCTCCTAGTCAAGTAACGTGACCACAACAAGAGAGCAGGTCTCACAGAGGTGATCAAACCAGGATCACAAAAAGTCCTAGTAATTAAGGTTTTGACCAAATCCATACGAATGAAATAATTCTGAGGCTACTGTATGTAGGGTCTGTGAAATGGCACTTCAGATGTATGAAAACAGGACTTACTGTCTGCACCTCCAGATGTAAATGTTTTCTTGCTGAGCCCCTACAGTGACCCCACACGGCCTTTCATGATCTCAGGCTTCTCCAAATAGGATCATAACTGATTTATCACTTCACAGGCAACCCAGTGCATTGTGGGACACTGCTGAGAGGCGAGGACGCTCTCCTCCTGCTGTCTCTCCCCACACGTGTTCCCCTGATCCTGACACTCAACCCTGTGAGCTTCTCCAAACAGCCCAGCCATGCTGTGCCCTCCTCTGCTCTGCCTGATAAAATCTCATCCTGAAACACTGAGCTCCAACTTCACCTTTCTGCAGTCACCCTTCGTTGACTCTGCTGTGGGTTTCCTCAGTCTGATAGCGGTCGATTGAAAGCTGTGGCCACCATATTTTACAGTGCCTCCCATCAAAGGAGGATTCTATGTCCTCACTATTTAGCCTCAAATTTGCTTCCATCAATAAAATGTGGTGGAAGTGATGCTGTGTGAATTCTACAGCCCACTTCCCACCTGAAATTCCCCTTGAAATGCTCTCTGTTGCTCTCTGGAAATGCTGGCCTGAGACCACCGTGGAAATAAATTCAGTCTTTCCTACTGGAAGATGTGCAGTCATGTGGAGAAGACCCAAAGTGCCCCCAGAGAATGCAAGGACCACCCACTCCAGCTGAGCTAACAGATGTCAGCAGCCCCATGACGGATCCCAGACAAGCCAGGAGAAGAACTACCCAGCCAACCCCAGCCCAAACTCCAGAATCATGAGCAAACAGTCACAAGTTGAAGACACAACATTTTAGCGGGGGGGTGGGTATAGCTCAGAGGTAGAGTACATGCTTAGCATGCACGAGGTCCTGGTTCAATCCCCAGTACTTCCAATCAATCAATCCTAATTACCCCTGTAAAGAAAATAATTTTTTTTAAAAAGACACAACATTTTGAGGTGGTTTTTCAGGCAGCAATAGCTAAGATATAAAATAAGACATTTTTCTTGGTGTTTTAGAAAGATTCACATACCTAAACAAAGTCACAGGAATGTTTTGTTTGGGAAGGTGAATTATTTCCACAGGAAAATCCTTTCTCCCCCTCTATCCAGTTCACTCCTACTCACCCTTCAGGTCTCAAACTAGACCACCTTTCTGCAGGAAGTCTTCTCCAACGCCCCCGAGATGGGGTCGGTGCTTCTCTGCCGGGCTCCTCAGCGCCTGTTCTGCCCCCTAGTACAGGGCATTTCACAGCCTGAGGGTTGTAATGCCTGTTTTCCCATCAGACTGGAGGCTCAACAAAGCAAAGATAGAGCCTGCCTCAGCCATTATTGTGCTCCCAGCTTCTGCCTGTGTGTCTCCTCAGTCCATCAAGTGTTTACTGATGCCCTCACCAGGCCACGCATTCCACTGCAGGACAGGGACAGGGGCGACACTGTTTTTGTTTAAATGAGAGGCACTCTGCCTCTGTGTCTACCTTCTGTTTACAGGTCTACCTCTGATCACTGAGAGCTCCCAAAACATCCCCTGCATGTTTGCCTATTGGAATACAGATGCTAAGTTCTCCTTAAACATATCCTCTTCAGCCTACAGTGTCAGAAACAGCTGAGGGCCCGGAGAAGTACCTGACCATCCAGTATCCCTTCTCTTGCTAAAATATTGCAGCAAGAACTTAGCACCACCAGGAGTGGTCTGACCAATGCAGATCGAGGAAAATTACCACCTCTATTATTTAGAACATTATTCCATTATTCATGCTACATTATGCTCATATTGATCTCCTGGATGGATGCCTTGTGCAAATTATAATGGCCTCCACCGTGCTCAGTAGCCTGTGTGAAAAAAAGACATCTGGGTCAGGGTTCATTCACATCTGACCTTGACTTGAGAAGACGCAGTTGATTTTATTGATTAACACTTTAGGTAACAAGCGGAGTCATTTTCACTTTGCCTTGTTTTAAAACTTGTATGGTTATTGGGCTTTTCAGGTGCTATCGTGATTACAGAAAATTGTGTGTTATTCAGTGCTGTGAATTCACATGAAGCCAGCATCCCAGATTATATTCCACTCCACTAGAATGTGCCTTTGGTAGAAAAGTTTCTGTTTAGCACCTGGCAAAAAATCTTTAATTCAAGTGCATTTCATCTGGAAAAGGGAAAACAATTACAAATGATGTTCAATTCCTTTCAGAGAACTGAATATTTCTTCTTGTTCCAGTGCTTCGGGGGAGATGTAGAAATAAGTGTTCACAATCCGGGACATCTGGGATTGAATCTCTTTTCTACCACAAGGTAATCTGTGACAATGCAGAAGTGACAAAGAAGCCACACTGAGACTCGGTGTCCAAAGTTTAAAGGGCAGACAAAGTTGACTTCGCTCACAAAAGTCAACTGTACAAAATCTCATTCGATACATGCACTCACTACAGAGTCCTAGTTCCTTATCTACCTTTGTTTCTTACTGGATACAACTTCTGTCCATCTGCAGCCCTGTTGACCCTGGAGTCTAATAAATCCCCTCACTGAAACATGTATTGAATGTAGAACACTTTCTACATTGCTTAAAAGAGTAGAGATGACAGCTCCCTCTGAACCTTGAGATTTGGTAGCTCACTGGTCCTGCTTCAGCTTGGAAAGTGTGTGTGTGTGTGTGTGTGTGTGTGTGTGTGTGTGTGTGTGTGTGTGTGTGTGTGTGTGTGTGTGTGTGTATAATAGTTACACCTAGGTAGACAGCCACAGGACCCTCTTTGTGAACAGGTATAAGTGTGTGTGAGTGCTGGGGGTAGCTGGAAGCTGGAGGCCTGGGAAGGCCGGTCCCTACCAGGAGATGCTCTGAACCAGCCCCCTCTCTGACCAGCAGTGAGAGCACGAATCCTTAAATACATTCTACAGTGTTGGGAGGCCACCACAGCCGGGTGGCCCATCTCTGGGCAGATGCTGCCATCTCCTGGTTAGAGTCCTATTTTGCAAATCTCAGATGTTCAAAGTCCTAGGCTGGAAGCCACAAGGGCTGGGCCTTTTTCATTTGAGACCCCAAAATCAGCTTTTGGAAGGCATGAAAACACAAAAGATAAGCCAGCTGGCTGTCAACAGTGCCCATAAAACCGCAAAACATACTCTGGGTGGGCCCATTGTCCCCTACACAGATCTCTGCCCTTGCACTTTTCAAAGTGGCTGGTGCTCTAAGCTTTCATTCTGGTCTTTGAAGGCCCTGTGCAAGAGGCCTGATTTTGAAGCATCAATGTTACACGAATATTTTGCTTTTATTGTTGGGTGTGGGAATTAAGCAACACTACATATTTAAAAATAAGTCTTAAAAGTCCTTCATACACTGAAATGGGTGATCCAAAATCCTGGTGGATAGCCTGTAACATAGCAGGCATTTTTCACTTATTAACTCCCTTTCCAACCCCCAGCCCAACACACCATACACAGAGCAGGCTTTTTACTTTAACATTCCAACCACTGCACATGTCCGCGACTGCACACTCATCAGCTACTGCTTAAGCTGTTTGATTACCTCTGGTGACAGAGCTCTCACTACCCAAAGGTGGCTGCTGACTCTACCATTAGACAGACACACCCGCACCAATTCCTGGTCTGATAAACTTTGTTTCAACCTAAAAATCCTACTGTTTATTTTCTTCAGCCAGAGAAAAAGCAGAAGTCAGACTAGTTATAAAAAAAAAAAGTCAGACTAGTTATAACAACTGATTACATTTGTGTCCTGTCTTCTAGGTTAAGAGTTAAGTATCTACTATTTAGACTTCATGAGTAATAACAACAACAAATGATGGTGTGTAAATACCCTGAAGGGCATTTCATTTTCATCTTACACAAATATATAACACTTGGAATAAAGCTGGACATAAATGCAATTAGATTAAGAAAAACATCTGAGAAAATTGTGGGAATTCAAAATTCATTTTGAATTTTAATAAACATTGGTTTCTTATTTATGTCATCGTTGTGTTTAAAAGTAATATAACATATTCATTTTTTTACTATTAATAGACTCTTTTCTTTGTTCCTATGATGATCCAGATAATATAAAAATCTGATCTGCCCAAATCAAGTATATTAACAGATTAACTGTGCAATCCTAATGCTAGAAGTGCAAAAGGTAAACAGGCATCATGTTTTACATAACCAGGCCTAGGGAGAGGTACCTACTATGCGGACAGTCTCTCATTCTTTAATTCTGGCTCACAGAATAAGATAAGTAAATGCAATTTCAGACAACCCTACCAGTCACAGTCTGCATGTGATTTATGGGATGTGGCTCACTCTCCCGGAGTGACTGATGTGAAAAGTCAAAGGGAGCCCAATTCCACCCCAGGGTCTCAACTGAAAGGCTGGCTCACAGTTTTATCTCTAAATGTTTACATGATGCCTGTATGTGATGACTATTCTAGGTTGCCGGCAGGGAAATTTTAGGGCTTTCCTATTGGATGTTTAAAACTTGTATTTTCCTAAACAAGAAAAAAAGTCTCAACTTTTTACCCCATTGGTGCTTATAATTTTTAATTGTGGTGAGTTGGAATTCTCCAAAGGAAGTCAGTGACACTTAATGTAGCATTGTACTATGGAAAAAGCACTGAGTGTGAGTCAGCAGCCTAGAATTCCTATTTTGGCCCCTAACTGAGGTTTCTGGTCACAGACAAGTCACATCATTTCTCTGAATTCCAGCTCTCTTTCTCTCTAAAATATAGAGTTAAAATACATCTATACTATGTGAAAAAGTATATCACTTGAATAGATTGAGAAAACCTGAAGACTTGAACTATTTACCTTAAACAATCCCTAAAATAACTAATGCACAGACACTGCAGATAACAGGGGATAAAGAAACACACAATCCAAAAAGAAGGAAAGATAACAAATGCCAGATGAGACTAATTTTTTTTTAAAAAAGAGCAAGATGGTGAATTTAAACCCAAGCATAAAAATAATCACATTGAATGTAAATAGTCTGAACTTACTATTGAAGACAGAGGCTGTCAAACTAGACAAAAAAGTAGGACCCAACCCTAAAGGTGCCTACAAGAAATTCACACTAAATATAAAGATACAAATAATTTAAAATTAAAAACATGGAAATATATATCAGACAAAGCTGATTTCAGAGAAAATAATATACCAAGGACAAAGAAGTTACTCTCATAATGAAAGAGTTATAGTGAAAAATTCACCGAAAGTACACAACCCTAAACTTTTACCCAACTAATACAAGAGCTTGAAAATGCATGAAGATAAAATAGAACCACAAAGAAAATAGGCAAACCCACAATTTCAGTCAACTTTTTAAAGAAAACCATCGGTTAAATCCATTTCACCTGACTTCACACATCAAGGCCGTTTTAAGATTTGCGTGTCTTTCAAGCATCACATAGTCTAAACAATAAGATGTTTGCCCAAGTTGTTTTCCAGGAGCTTGGAGTCAGCTCCATCTGGTTCGAGCTGAGCTGATTGGATAGGACCTCCTGCCTCTTGACCTGTACATGTGCAGCTGTCCTTGACCTTTTGACTTCAGAGGGTGGAAAACTCCACCCTCAAAATGTGCACTCTATAGCCTAAGTTGCATCTGCCCAGCAGGATGTCTGCCACACCTTTTCCCCATCACATTTCCTCACTCACCCCATACCTTAGATTCCATTGCTTCTTTATTCTTTATCCCATAAATAACCAGAGCCCTTTGCTTTCGCGGAGGTAGATTTGAGATTTGTTCTCCCACCTCCTCTCCCAGCTACCTTGCAAACCTCTGCATCTCAGCAAAATGAATATGGTTCGGTAACATAAACACTCCTCTTTCAATAACAGATACAAAAAGTACACAGAAAATCAGGGAAGATATAAAAGACTTGAACATCATTAACCAATTTGACCTTACTGACACTGACAGAACCTTGCACCAAAAACAGCATGATACACACTGTCTCAAATGCACATGTCTATATAGAGAAGTCTATGAAATCCACCAAAAAAAGCCTCTTAAAACTCTAAGTTTAGTAAAGGTGATACAAGATCAATGTACAAAAATAAATTATATTTCTATGTCCCTAGGAACAATTTGAGATTGAAATTAATAAAAACACTTATCAAAAACATGTAATAATTAGGGATAAAACTGACACAAACTGTCATTAGTCATCAAGAAAAAATCAGGAAGAGTAAGTGCAAAGGCCCTGAGGCAGGAGAACTGCCAGCCTCAGAAGGTAAGGAGCTGAATGGACAGAGGGATAGAGGTTGGAAAAGGAGTCCAGGAGGCAGGAAGGAACTAGATGTTGTAGAGTCTTTAAGGCCATGGTAAGGACTTTAGATTTTATTTTTAGTAATTGTTTTTCCAAGTGACCTAATGTCCCTTTGCAAAAAACTGTAGCATTTTACTGATAATTTTCTCCAGAGTCTATGTGTTAATATCCACCCGCTCTCCAAGCTTCAAGACCACTTTTGTTGATGATAGTTTTACAAGACCACGTGTGCTCCAGGACCTGATTCATTCATCACTAAGAGACTGAAAACAAACATGCTTTTGTAATCATTTTTGAATTGAAAATTTTCTAATTTCTTACAACATATTAATAAGAATAATGATATTACTATTTTCTTAGGCAATTAAACAGGTGAAAACATTGTGCGGTCTCATTTAGCATGGCTTTTCCTTGAATGCATGCTCTTTCCTTGTAACGTGTTGGAATGTTTATATGTCAAAGGCAATAATGATCTTTTCCCTGAACATTAAATTACATTAAAAATATTAAAAATGTCTTATGTTCTCTTTATATTTTGTCTTGGGCCTGGTCAGCCTAAATTAATCCTGAATCTTGGTAGATTAATTTTCACTGTTGCAGTTCTAAACTCACACTAGCTGAAGACATGGTTTGAGGATTACCATTATTAAATAGTATGATTGGATTCTGCTCACTGTTGAGAGGACAGGTGGCTGTGTATTGTAGCAACGTGCATTCTGGGGTACTCCAGCTTCCCATTTCCACTTTTGGAGGAATTTATTTTCTTCAGGATGCTTTACTGTGTTGACACTGCACTGGTCACTGTCCTCCCAGGTTAGATGTGTAAGGGTCACATTTTCTTGGCCTCACTGTGTCTTGGGCTCTGCGCTACTTGTTTATGGAGACAGCCCTAGCCTTTGCTGCTACGTATAAACCATGGCCACTGCCACCTCATCTAACAGCACAGGCTATCTCTTCTCTACCCCCAAGGGTGAGTGCTGGCCTCTGGAAGGACCCCTGTGTTATCCCTGAAGGGAAACACAGAAGCTCCAGCAGGCAGCCCAGACCTGGTAGACCCAGTGAGGTTCCAATTTCTCCCACAATTTCTGGGCAAAAATGAAATCCAGAGTGTGCCATGTGGATTCACCAGGGGACATCTGAAGTGCTCCATTGATGTCAGAGGGCAATGAAGAGTTAACTCTCAGTGGGTGGTACTTTGACCAGGAAGAGACAGGAGATGTCTGGGAGCTGGAGACAGTCCTTAAACTAAGGGTGATTTTTTTTTTTTTTTAACATTTTAAAGTACAGAAGGAAAAGAGGGAGGGAGAGAGCCAAAGAAAGAAAACCTGTGACAGAGACAGACTATGTGACTGCAAAGAATGAAATATTTACAGCAGGCCCTCGGTAAGAAATGTTCCTAAACCTCATGGGGAAAAGATTAATAATGCAAATGAAGCTGAGAGCCTCCTTGCTGGCTGCCCCAGGGCTGTCACCCTCAGGGGAGAAAAGCAGCCTCCTTCCTTGTCACGTGGCCCCTTGAGCGTCAAAGCCCACGGGGAGGAGCACCCCCTCTGCTGAATCCCTCTCAGACTCTGAATCCCTTTTCACCAGGAAGCACCCAGTCCCTTCCGAGGGCTCACCTGACTCGCTCACGGGACACTTGCCCTCTATGCAAGTCAGCTGAGCCGCGTCCCACCCTCACCACCCAGGGACGCCCACATCTCTGTCCCTGTAGTTACAGGACCCCCTCCCCCATCAATAGGATGGAGTTCATGTGGCCTGAGATCACTGGGTCATCCTGGAATTCTTCCTACTCCGGGGAGCCTCATCTTTGGTACCATATCTACCCTCTTTTATTTACATTATTATTTTGAGAATTAAGTGAGATCATGGATATGTAAGCACTTTATTACAATACAAAGCCTACACTGTTAAAAAGTACTCTGTAAAAAGTTACAAGTGCTAGAAAGTCTAAAATTACTCTTACCGACCCCTACTCTTTCCCAGATTTCTGTCTGATTTTCTGAAAACAGAGCTCCTTTCCAGTTCCTACTTCAGAACCCAGGATGGAGGTGCATCTCTGACCTGCTCTGGCTTTGTAAATCCTCCCAAGACGCCCTAAAGAGCTGACTGAGCCCAGACATAGGACGGGGTCTGAGAACATGACTAATACAAGAACCCCTCGTGGTCCATCTAGCAAGTTCACTATTTACTGGATAATCCTTCCTTTGGTAACAGGAACTCAAGGTTTTCCATCCTTCCCTCTTTCTTTCCTTCTCTTTATTTCACTAACACATTAGGAAAGTGTATAAGAAACAAAGCCATCGAGAGCTTAGCAACGGGAAGTTCACTCGCACCTCTTGTCAGCTCCCAGACGCACTGCTGCTTCGGCCAGAGGCCAAAAGATAACAATTACCGTTTGTTAAAGTCACCTTTATAACATGCACCTGCTGTCCACGGTGTCCACTCATCAACTCCTAAATTTCGTAAGGAAATGAGGAGGCAAATCTAACAGACTCTCACTCCCAGCGGAGCCAGCCTTTGACTGAGATGCTTTTATGTGCCCAGGAACACGAGTCTCTGAGGTTTCTCTCAACAGAACGAGTTACAACATTTGATTTACGCTTCTTTTTAACTGAAAGCAGTATTCTCAGTATTGGTGGTGAACAAGAACTTACTTCAGGTGCAGAAATAAAGCAAAAACCAACCAGCTGTGTTTCTCACAAGGTTTGCAGAAACACTGGGAACCCAGCGCCCGTGATGACAAACAAAACCTGCATCTCCGTCTCAGATGCCCAGGATGTCCCCTCCACCTGGACTTTTTAACAAAGACAAGACAGTGCCCCCAGTCTTTGTCGAAAACAAGACAACAGGCCCAAAATGGAGTAGCTTATCATAAGCCCCATATCAGCAAACCGAGAGAAACAGCTTCGGGTCTCCCAGAGATGGAATCTTAAACCAGCCAACCCGGAATCCCCTGATGGGCCCCTGCCATCTTGGACTTTGCGAAGCAACCAGCTTTTTTGACTAAAAAAACCTTCCTTGTTCCCGCTCCCTTGTCCCTATAAAATCTTCCATTTTGTACACCTTCTGGGAGCTTCTTTCTACTGGATGCTGCCTGCTTCAAATCCATTTTTGCTCAAAAAATTCTTACAATTTTTAACATGTCTCAGTTTGTCTTTTAACAGTTCTGCTGCCAGAGAGGGACGCTAAAAAGACCCAGACCGCCCCCAGGAGCACCGCGCAAGCGGGGAGGGTACCTGCTGCGCCCCGGGGGCGGGCTGTGCTCTCATGTCCTGAGCTGCTGGGCTCGTCTCCCTCGGCCCGGGGCCTGGATCCGTGGCTTTTGTGGTAGGAGCATTCAGGCCATTTGAACACCTCTTTTTCTGGACCGAAGCCAATTCAGAAACCGGATGGGGTCTAGGGTCAGACTAGTTCTGACTTAAAACCGACCTGGTCTTACTTAAGCTGGGGCGGAGCCAGCGTGAGGCCTCAGGTGAACAGAGTTTTGTTTTAAGGTTAATGGAGCAGGTTAAACTTATCAAAGATAATGCTGAGGGGGGAGGGTATAGCTCAAATGGCAGAGCGCATGCTTAGCATGCACAGGTCCTGGGTTCAATTCTCAGGACCTCCATTAAAAAAAACAACAACAAACCCTAACCTGATAATAAGTAAATAAATAGCCCTAATGACCTCCTACCCCCCAAAAGAAGTTTTAAAAATTATGGTGTGGCCACAGTGGAGCACTTTTTAATCTTGGTAAGTGGAAATAATGAGAGAGAAATATATAAATAAATACACACATATATGTGAGTTTGCCTGTGCCCCGGTTCCTGGCATATAGCTCCCAAAGCCCTTATAAATTCCTACGTGATAAAAACACTGGGAGCAACTCTTGATCTAATATTTGTGTTTGACCCTGTCCCTGACAAAGGGCTCCTAAACCCTGTTACGTTCATAAATAATACAAGCAAAAGAAGATAAACAATGTCCTACTGTATAGCACAGGGAACTCTATTCTATATCCTGTAATAGCCTATAATGAAGAATATGAAAAGGAATATATATATATGTATAACAGAATCACTATGCTGTCCACCAAAAATTAACACAACACTGTAAAACTGACTATACTTCAAAAACAAAAAACAAAAAACAAAGACTTACCTGCACCCTCCCCAAAAGCACTAGGAACATCTTTTCTAATGGGACCACTCTGGGTGGACTCCTGGGGGCATCACCAGAAACACCCAGCCATGATTCATAACTTGGAATTTTTCAGCCCTCCTCCTCATCCTTCAGAGATGGGCTAAGAAGGGAGCTAATAATCGATCTTGCCTACATGAGGAAGTGTCCACAAAATCCCAGCAGTAGGGGCTTTGGCGAGTTTCCAGGTGGGTGGACCATCTACACTGCACCCCAATTGTACAGGGACAGAAAATCCCACACTTGGGACACTCCCAGACCCTGCTCTGTGTATCTCTTCAGCTGGCTGTTCATCTGTATTCTTTATCATATCCTTTAATAAGCTGGTAAATGTAAGCACGTTTCCCTGAGTGTACAAGCTGCTCTAGCAGGTTAACCTCATCAAACACAAGGAGCGGTTGTTGGAACCTCCAATCCACAGCCACTCCGTCAGAAGCACGGGCGGTAACCTAGCTGCCAGGGGCAGCTGAAGTGTGTTTGTGGGGTGAAGAGTGGGGAGCCATCTGTGGGACTGAGCCTTAATCTGGGGCATCTGATGCCCTCTCCTTCGGCAGAGAGTGTCAGCTATAAATTGTAGGACACCCAGCTGCTGTCTCAGAGAATTGCTTGGTGTAGAAAAACACCTCCACACATTTGGTGACTGGAAGTTTTAGAAGTGTTCTTTAGAGACTCACAGGAGAGAAACACACAGTGGGGAAGAACTGGGTTTTTCCCCAACCAGGAGGAAGAAAACTAGTTTCTCCCTAAACTTCCTAAGCAATAACCTCATCCATGTATGAGATGCCACTTGCACATGAGGATTATTTTGAGCTAAAGGCGATCCAGGAACCCAGCAGATTCAGGAAAAGCTCTTTCTGGGCTTCTCGCTCATTTACATTGGAAAGAAGGGCCTCAACCAGGAAGAGACCTATTATCAGAGGTACCGTTTTACCTAAGAAATTCACCTGCATAACAAGACAACCTTTGTTTTCTGAACATCTCCTCTACCTTCCTGTGAATGACTCTTCCCCCCTCAGTATCTTCAGACCCCTACCCCTTTCCTTAGCCCAGGTGCTATATAGGATGTTACTACCTGGCTGTCTTCAGAGCCTTCGTATCTTTAGTGGGGCTCTGTAAATTTTGTTTGTTTCTCCTGTCAATCTCTCATATCGATTTAATTACTAGACCAGCCAAAGAACTTAGAAGGGAAGAAGGTGGAAATTTTTCCACCCCTACACCTGCAAGGAGTTATTCAATACTGTCAGGAATATTTAGGAATATTTACTGTTTGTCCCAGCTGAAACCTGACCGGATACTTGAAAGGTTTCTTTTAAAAGTAGCTCTATGGTCAGAAGTTGGCCAAACTGGAAGCTGATATTCAGAGCCCAACAGGAACTTTCTTTTTAGGCTTTCTCCTTTAAACTAAAATGAAACTATGTACCCAGAGTGGGGAAAACATTCTGAAGCCTTTGTGGAAGGATTTACTAGAACATTCCAAAGACACACAGCTCTAAATTTAGAACACAGGAATCTTTCGATTTCTACCTTTGGTGAAAATCTTCCCCGATACAAAGAAGCAAAATGAGGATAATGTAATAGGATGAGTGGGTCTACCGCCATAATATTCAGATGGGCCCTGAGTCTCTGAGGAATTACAGACAACTATACTTATCTTACAAATCTGGTCTTTACAAAATCTGACATGTGGCTCCAGAAATAATTCAAAGCCCACTTATCCTTTTTACCAAACACCATTCATTCACTTCAAAAGGCTTGCAGATACTTGTAAAACTTTCAGTGTGGTGTTACTGGACCTCCGAGGGGAAGTGGGCTGAGGCAGAGACAGATGAGGCAGGGAAGGAAGGTGGGCCGGGTCATGACATTTAGGAACTTCTGTGACATTCTAAGCCCTGCGAGGTGATTCCAGCCCTTGGCCTGCAACTTCCCACCAAAGCCCCATGTTGGATCACGGTCAGATTTCTATGAGGCCAAGTCCAAAGGCTCCATAATGAAGGACATTAAAGAGTGGATGCAGGTACACGGATTCAGCAGACTCCTTGGCATGACAGTTGTATAAAATGCAGTCTGGAAGTCTGGTGATTTTGTAGCCTGCAACTTTAGAGCCTCTTGCTAATGGTGTATTTGACAGCTGCCCTTAACAAAAAACAGATGAGAAAGCAAAATGCATGAGAGTAAAGCAACCACCAACCAAAGTGTAAGCTTCTGGGGAACTCCAGGAAAATGGAAAAAAACAGTATTTATTTTAGATGGGAGAAGGAAAATGGTTAAGAACTAACAGCACAGGGAAGCAATTAACAATTAATCATCAGTAGCCTTCAGACCCAAGGAATTTCAGTGCCATTTCACACACATGTGCAAAATTACACAGGTAATAACTGAAAGTGTTTGTTTTCAGGCATTTTTCTAGAACCCAGGGAGATAAGGCAGGTTGGGTCAGTCTCCACTTTTAGAGAGTTCAGTCTGGGAGAGACACGCATCAACCATCTCCTTGTGTATTGCACCAAGTTCACATGAGGGGCAATTTAGTTTAGCTAAGGGTTGGGAGGAGGTTTTGGAAGGAATGAGAACTGGCCAAGTTTATAGTAAGTCCTGTGCAGTTGGTGTCACCATTTTGCAAATTTGGTAACTGACTTTTGGACACATTAAACAATTTGCCTGAGGTCACTCAGGAAGCAAGGAAGCCAGGATTTGAATCTTAGGAGGAAAGTGATTTCGGTGGAATATCCAGGCTGTCCCCATTTGTGTGACATAGAGAAGACATTTAAATTCCCTAAAGATCCCTAGAGGCTGGTCTAAGGCATGCAGGCAGTGTCAGTGTGGCAGGGTATCAGAACCCAGGCCTGGGGTCAGCTAGACCTGGTGTGTGCATGGTACAGGGATTAAAGCTTCCTGGGCCTTGTCTGTGGACTTGGGATAATGAAAAGAAATAATGAGACCCAATACTTATGATGGGCTTGCTGTATGCTTTCACTGCCTCAGTCTTCCTCATCTCTAGATTGGGAATAACAAGAACAGTAATGAGAATAATAAATGATAGCATTTATTGAATATGTAATGCATAAAACTCTCTGTTCTAAGAGAAATATACACTCTAGTGTTCCTCATCTGTAGCCTGGGAATAATAGTAACAGTAGTAATAATAATAAATAAAAATAAATAATAATAACAAACCATTTATTAAGTACTTAATGGATTATAAGCCCTTGTTTTAAGTGATTCACAAACCTGTTTCCTTCACAGATGGATTGGAAATAATAACGACTCATAGTAATAGCTTACTGTTTGCTGTGTACAGATCCTGTTCTCCGAACAGACTAGATAAGGGCCATTTGAGTGGGCCCCCAGTAATTCTGATTATTATTTCCTGTCCCTCTTCACCTCCCTCTGCTCTACCACACTGGCCTCTCCAGATGATCCTCAAACACAGCAGACTCAGTCCCACTAATAGCCAGTCCACGCGCCGTCCCCTCTGCAGCGTGCTCCTTCCCAGAGATACCAACTCCCTCACCTACCCCTCCCCTCCCTGCTCAGGCACCACCTCCTCAGTGAGATCCTCCCTGACCGTGCTGCTTAAAATCCACGGCCTACAATAGTGCTTGGTACACAGCAGACACTCAGCAAATGCTTGTTTAATCGACAGGCGCTGAGTAAGTGGCAGCAGCCGGGGGCAAGGTGCCCTTTGAAACTGGGTCCCCCAGGCCGGCCTCCGAGCAGCTGACACTTAACAGTCCTGCAGTCTGAGGAGACCTGGGAAAAGGCACCCTCGATGAGGACACAGCAGGCCCTGAGATGACAAAGTGCTTGCAGGAAGGTGGAAAGCAGCTGTGCGGCTAGAACCGAACGTGCGAGGGTGTGGGAAGCGAGCCCTGGCGCGCGGGCAGGTCTGCGGGTGTCTGCAGGGCTCGCAGGAATTCTGCGAGGCTGGGATTTTGCTCTGAAGCGCAAGACGCCGGCAGAACGGGCCGCGGGTGTGTAACACATTCCCTCTAGCCCTTGGGGGTAAAACAGCTGGTTTACGAACCCGAGATGAGGCGGTGGAGATGGGATGGCCTAGACGCTCATTCACAGAGCCGTACCCGAACTTCTATTGGGCTTCGGCTCCAGCCCGCCAAGGGGCTGGTGGGCGGAGTCCGGCCGAGGCCCCGCCCAGAGTGCCTGACCCGCCCCCGCCTCCCGGGGGGCACAGAGGATGCGCGCGACCCCCATCCCCAAAAGCTCCCAGGGCACAGACTCAGCCGGGGAGGTGGAAGACGATCCGCAAACATCACTTTTATTTGTCGGTGGGCGTTGAAAGAAAGTGGGGCCGGACGAGTTCTACTGGCCTAGGGGGGCGTCAGGGCCAGCTCCACCGGCGGCGCCAGGTCGTCCTTGCCGCGGGCGCCGGGGAGCTGGGGGCCGGCCTGCGGGGGCCGGGAGTCAGGTTGCTGGGCCCCGGCGTCGTCCCACGCTGGCCCGCGCCGCCCTTTCCCTGTCTCCACCCCCGGGGACGTCCTGCACCCGAACACCCTTCTCTCAGGGGGATTCCGGGGACATCCGCCCGCTGTCCCTGCCGGCCTCGCCTCCACCCCAGGGCTCCCTACCTCTCCTTTGCCAGCCCCACCCTCTGGGGTGCTCTGGGTCTGAGCGGGGACCTGTCCCCCGAATTCCTCCAGCTCCTCCTTCCGCCTGCGGAGACGGGGCAGAGGAGAAAGGGAAGAGAGGGCGAGTGTGGCGAGGGGCCGGGAGAAGCCACAGAGACCTGAAGGCATGAGAGCCCGGGGGGAAGCCAGCCGAGCCAGCGAAGGCCCCGCCCACCCTCTCGAAGCCGCTCTCCTGAGGAGGCAGAGGGGGCGGTGCTGCGGCGGGAACCTCCGGCCCTCCCCCTCCTCTTTTCACTTTCCCCCTTGCCCAGGCCTCCGTTCCCTCTCACCTGCCGTTCTCCGCCGGGGCGGCGCCCTCGACCTCAGGCGGCGAGCGCAGCCGCTGCTCTACCTCCTGCAGCCGGGCCCGCGCCAGCCTCTCTGCGGGTGGGCGGGGCATCAGGGGCGGGGCCGGGAGCTCCCGCCGGCCACTCCGCCCCGCCCCCACCCCGCGTGGAGCCCCACCTTCAGTGAGCAGCTGCTCCAGGCTACCCTGCAGGGCGCTGATCTCCCAGGCCAGTCGCTGCTTCAGCATCTGCGAGGAGAAAGAACAGCTCTGTCCGTCCGTCTGTCCTCTGGGCCCCCTCCTCCTTCGCGCCTCTTGGAAAGTCCTTACCTGAATTCGGGCGTTCTTTCGTTCAGCTATCTATTAATTCAATGTGCAGCTTGTGATATGGCCAGGCGCCGGTGGGGATGCTTTTCCCCTCAATAGCTCCCCATGTTCTCAAACTTCATGTCTTCCCACACTCCCACCCCACCCTCACCCCTATAGTTTTCTCTTCCGCAAATACAACAGGCACAGTTCAGCCTCCAAAGGACATTTACTCAGATGACTTCCTCCCTTCCTTCCTTCCTGTCTGTGTTCAGATATCACCTGCTCAGACAGGACTTCCCAAGTGGCATAACATGATCTATCTACTTATTTTATTTTTTAGACTCTGGGTACAGCTCCCCTCACCCCCAGCCAGCTTGGGGACAGTGAAGACTTGGTCCCTTTGGAATGCTGCCGGACGCATCCAGTGACATTAGTTGAACGAAGGAATGACTTTCCACAGCAAGATGAGCACTCTCATGGTGAGCATGAGGGCAGCACGCTCAGCAATGGCTACTGCAAGAGTCTGGGCCACGGATGCTGGGTGTGGCAGTGGGGGATGGTAAGAAGTGGCTGGGTTTAAGGCAGAAGCTGAAGGACTAAGTTGAGGGGGTGAGAGGAAGGAAGGAGTCAAGGACTACCTTACAGCATTGGGCCTGAGCAGTAGGTGGACCCTGGGTAGGCTGGCAGAGACACTGAAGCCAGGAGAGGAGTGGCTTTGGCTGGTAACAATGATAAGGGCTCACATGGAATTCCCAGAGGTCCTTGTGCTGGCCTATCAAATCCTCCAGCTGTTCTTCCACAGGCAACCTAGGGACCAACATCCAGGAATGAGAAAACACATGCTAGGACTGACACCCAGCCCAGCCCAGTCCAGCCCAGTTCCTCAGACACAGGCTTTCAGACCTTTGCCTGGTGCTCCCTCTGCTAGGAGCCTTTATCCTCCAAGCCTTGGTTCTCACAGCTCCCCTTCCGACAAACTCTCCCTCGTGCAAGCCCTACGCCCATTCCCCACACCATGCCACTCCAGGCCCTAGACACAGGGTTACCCCAGCTTCCTCTGTTTCTGACTCTCTGTGATCTGAGAGTTATGGATAGAAATTTGTTCCGCGCACTCCGACAACACGTACTTCCTGGGAAAGGAAAGAAACCTTCAGTTATACTCTCTGAATGAGTCACCACTCCTTCCAGCAGGAGTGGGGCTGGGGAGTCTGTTCATTATCTTCATCATTCTCCTTTCATCTCTTGATCAAATGTGAACCTTTATAGGCCTCTATGGAGACTGTCACCCTGTCCATTCTGTCTCTGATCAAACCATGCCTTCCCAAGAAACCTTTGTGAAGGGTATAGTAGTTTAGTTTCATAAATTGAGGTCTTAGCTTGAAGCCTGGATCTGCTATTTCACTGTGATCCTGAACAAGTAACTTAACCTCTCTGGGTCTTAGTTTCCTCATATGTAATATAGTGGTACTGTCTATGTGAAGACTGGTTGATAAATGAACATAAACTGCTCATCAGATAGTGGGACATGTGGTGTGGTTAAGCATATATACTTTATCATCAAGTTTTCCCACATTATTAAAATCATGATACACCACAGTGTGAGACCTCTGGTCACAAGAATGTGTTATGTAAACTATCAAAGGATGGAGAGATGGATGGATAGGTGGCTGGATGAACAGTTAATTGGATGGGTGACTGGTAGGCGGAGAGATGATGTCTCATTAGAGAAATGACAAGTGAAGGGATGATGAGTGGATGGAGAAATAAAGGAGGGATTGTCAGAAGGAGGAATAGATGTCTGAATGGATGGTGGGGTGAAGAACAATTAGATGAATGGATGACTATAAAGGTGGAAAGAAGATGAATGAATGACTGGATGGATGAAAGATGATTAGATGGAAGGTTGGAGAGATAATGGCTGTCTGTCTGGCTGGATAAAGAGGCGGATAGTTGGATAGATGTATGGATGGATGAATGGGAGAACAGGTGGATGGGAAGGTAGATGGATAGGCGGGTAAATGAGTGGCTGGCGGCATAAATGAGCAGACAGATAAACAAATGAGTATATGGCAGAAGAGCTGGATAACCAGCAGAGGAAGCCTTAGAATAATACCAATGGATGAAATTTATTTGATAAAGAAACTAGCAATGAATGATTAAATGAGTGCGTTCGTCTTAACATCACCACTGAGTATCAGAGATGAGCAGGGGGAGTCTCTTGTCCAACTACTTGATTTTATAGAAAAGGTTTATTTTCCCAAGATTTATTTTCCCTTGCTCGTGCCCCCTCCTCCTTCAGGCTGGGGAATAAGACAGGGAAGAGTCAGGCAAGACTTCTTACTTCTGGGATTCACGTTCCGTCCTTTGGCAGTGCAGCTGGAGGGTCCTCAGTGCCTCTGTGGGGAGAGAAACCCAGGGACTTTGTGAGAGTCAGGGTTGTGTAGAAGAAATGGGCCCCACATCACACTGGGCATTGGAGGGAGGACTTTAGTGTTCATGCCAAGTCAGGTGGCAGCTGACTTGGAGAGATGTGAGCAGAGAGAGAAGCACCCTGACTCAGGTTTCCGGGGGATCTCTCTGGCTGCTCTGGGAACTTCAGGCTTTTGTGGGCTGATGGGGCAGAATAACGAGGATGAAGCAGCTGGTAAATACCTTGCTTTTTGCTCAAAATCTCCTCTAGGTGCACTTTCTCTTCATTCACTGGAAAAGACAGTGACAGTCTGAGTCTCCAAGGGCCACCTCCTATGCCCCCGCTGCAACTTCATGCAAAGGGAAGGCCGAAGTCACACAGAAGGTATGTATGGTACAGCCTTAGGGGAGGTGAGGCATTTTCTCACCAACCCTGCACCCATCACCCGCTGGGGGCCACCCCGGTCCAGCTTCTCCCCCTTGGGGCTCACAGGCCTTGTAAGTGCTGGGGGAGAGAAGGATGGCAGGGCTCCCTTGTGCAGAATGCTTGTGCAGGGTTCCCAGGTGGAGGGAACAGCCTGTGCAAAGGCCCTGAGGTGTGCACAGGAACACCAGCACTAGTCGTGAGATCTCTGGTCCCACTTACAGGAGTCCAGTTCCCTATGCAGGGCCTCCCAGAGAGCTTGGGCTTCTCCCAGTTCCTCGCTGGATTTCTTCTTTGCTGGGCCAAAGGGGAGAAGACATGGTATTAATGCAGCCCCAAGCCTTGCTATTCTCTCACAGCCCATGACCCTGCACGCTCATCTTCAGACAACCTGGAGGGGCCTGGATCTGACAGAAGAGGAAGTGGAGGAATTCAGAGCCCAGGTTCTTCTCGGCCAGCTGGCCAGCATAGGTCCTGGAGTTTACCTTGCTGAAGCTCATTAATCCGGTTGATCAGGTCTTCGATCTGTGGCTCCAGGCTTCCCTCTGCAGAAGGAAGGAAAGATTGAGCCAGAGAAGGCAGACCCCAGGCTGCCCAGGGCAGAAGGAGGCGATGGGTGTTGGCACTGTGTCTCTGCTGTTCTTAATCAGCATTTATTGAGTGCCTGCTATGTGCCAGGCTCTGTAAGAAACCCTTGCAGGGCTTTGCCTTCTAGGTAGGAGAGACAGACACTGAACAAAGATACATGAGGCCAATGCTGGTGGCAGTAACTGCTGTGCATGGAAATAAAGTGAAGCAAGGGGTTGAAGAGTGAAAGGGTAGAAGGTGTTTTGAGATATGGAAAGGCCCCAAATGAAGTGAGGCAACGGGGCCTTGCAGTTCTGTGGGGTGGGGAGTGTGGAGGAAGAACCATGCCAGGCAGAGGGACGATGATGCAAAAGCCCCTGCAGTGGGAGTGAGTAGGGCACATGCCCAGAGTACCTGTGAAGGAGATGGCATGGCTGGTGAGTCCAGTGAGTACGTGGAAAGTAGCAGGAGGCAAGGCAGGGGGATGGAGGAGGGGGTGGCAGATCGCTCAGGGCCTCCTGGGACATGCTAGGGGTTTTGAGATGTAATTCTGGAGGTGGTGGGAGACAGCGGAGACCTCCTGTCTGCCCCACCCTATTAAAAGCCTGGCAGGGTGGTTGTCTCTTCTGTCCATCTGGACTCTGGTGTTGACCTCATTTGAGATATAGGGAAAATGCCACTTCCATTTTGTGTGTGACAGCTATCAAATTCTCCAGTGACAGGGAGATCACTGTCTCTTGTGGGAGTCACCTCTAACTTCCCATAGTCTGAATTTCAGAGCTCTGTATGGAGAAGACTTCCTCCCCGTGCCTCTCCGGCTTCAAGGCTGGCAGCACAGCGTTGAGGCAAAAATACGCCCAACCCTTCCTGGGTCTCACTCCCAACCCTTAAGACAACTGGAGTTAAGTTTCAAGTTCTGGATTTTCAGAGGTCACCAACTCCATCCAACTCTGACTTCCAGGAGACTGGGTGCTCTTTAAGGTGTAGATTATGACACAAATCCTGGGGTCTTTGTTTTACTGAAGATGGTCCTGGTCACTCTGCATTTTCAATCCTGCAACTTCTCTACCTAATTTTAGCCTAGGCAGCAGCTCCAATGTGCTTTTGCAAGCAGGCACAGAGTTGGGGAAAGGGGAGGTTTCCATTTACTTGGAACAGACCAGCGCACTGTAATATTTTAAGCAGCTGATGGGCTGGGGAGAATCCAACCTCAAACCCAGCCAGCACTCTGACCCAGCCCTGAAGTGGGTACTGGATGCAGACTGGCTCTCAGTCTCCCTGCAACAAACAAAGCAAGGTGCAAAGTTTTTCTATTTGAATATAAAAAAGGAGGACAAAGGATATACACCCAAGAATGTATTTTTTTAAATTCCTGGAAAAATAACTAAGAATTTAAAAACAGTTGCTGCTATCCTGTGGGTCAGGGAAATGGATGGCTGGTGTGTGTCTGTGTGTCTGTGTGTGCATAGGTGTGTGTGTGGGGTAGGGTTTTTCCATCCCCTTATACTTCTTGAATTTTGAAACTGTAGTTTTGGTTCAAAGAATTAAATTGTGTAAGAGGGAGAAAGTGCAATGGGATAACTTCCCAAGGTTGTGAGTTGAGGAGGCTGGGTTTCAACCACATCTTCCTGACTCAAAACCCCAGGCTGAGCTTCAGATACAAGGAGACACATGACCTTTCTGCAGCTTTTTCACCATTTCCAGCAAATCTTCAGTCTTCTTTGAAGACTTGGTCTGACCTGTAAAGATGAAAACCAGAATTACAGCATCCGGCAAGAGTGAGAGGGGACCGAGGAAAGGTTCAAGCTTCTCTAAGAAGGAAGAAGATAGCCTCGGTGGGTTCTGAGGACACCCCTGGGCTGAACCAGGGATAAGCTGCGGGCAGCGTTCCAGCCAGAGCAGGGTTCCTGCAGGACCTCTGTCTTTTGTCCCTAAGGTTGATGGTGTGTGCTGGATGAATCAAGACCTCTAATGGTCAGCTTCTCCCTGAGATGTCAAAGAACAGCACAGACATCCCCTTAATGGAATTCAGGGGTAAGAGACAGGGATGCACTTCTGCTGCTGCTGTGGTTCAAGATCAGTATGAAGTTTTAATCAATGCAACAGGGCAGAATGATTTCATATGAGTTTCTTTAAAAATCACAATTGGCCACAATCTGCACATTCTTAAAGAACTGATGGGTCTCAGAAATGGTTTACAAATGGCTGCTTAAAAAAAAAACAAAAACTGGCTATTATGAGCCTCCTAACTGAAGAACGCGGCACTGCCTATCAGTCAGGTTTCCATATCTAAGTCCCAATTCAGAGGAAACATAAGGGACAAAAAAAAAAAACAACATGTTAAATGACACCAAGAGGATGAAAACAGCATCATCCAGACTCTGGGAAACTCCATTAGACAATTTGGTCTCTTCAACAAATAAACTGCAAAGAAGGAAAAGAGGGAGAGTGGAACTGTATAGATTAAAAGAGATTGGAGACATACAGCAATCAATTGTAGTGAACAGACCTTATTTGGATCCTGATTCAAATACAATTTTGCCATGCATCTGTCTATAATTTTTAACATGAGCCTGTGTTATTTATAAAATCATAACAACAAAAACACAAGAAAAATACCAAGGTCTTAAACTCTTGAAATCAAGGATAAAGGCCAGTTCCCAGTGACCCACTACACTCCAAGGAAAATTGGGCACAGAAGATGAAAGGCAGCTCACAGAACATATATGACAGCCAAAAAGTGAATGTTTACCCGCAGTAGCATACAGTGAAAAGTCCCTCCCCCGAGTCCCTAAGTTCCTCAATTCCCCTCGGCAAGGCTTCTAGTGTTACTGCTCTTTGTGTGTATTTGGAGACCATTCAATTCACATAGATACATAGGCCCCCTCTTCCTATGTAAGTGGTGTCATGTCCTAAGTGGCATTTCACAGCTTGTATTTTTCATTTGACAATGTAGACTGATGATCTTCTTAAGCAGTCCCCTACTGATGGGTGATATTCTTTTGCTGTTACAAACAATGCCACAGTGACCATCTGGGTTAGTTTTCTCAGGCTGCCATAACAAAACACCATAAACTGGGTCTTTCTTATATTTGTGTCTGTGCCTCACCTTAAATTCTATCTTTGCATGTCCAAATTTCCCTCTTAAGGACATCAGTCATTATATTAGGGCTACCTTTATTCAGCGTGACCTAATCTTAATGAGTTATATCTAGACACTCTTTTCCCAAATAAAGTCACATTTTGAGGTTCTGGTGGACACAAATCGTGTGGGGAACACAAGTCAATCCAGTGCAATATCGTTATACATTCTTCCTTGTGCATGTATGGGAATGTATTACTGGATGAACTCCTAGAAAGCTACTTGTTGGATCAAAGGGCACATATAGTATTAAAGCTGACTGGTACTATGATATTGCCCTCCACATGGAAGCCCACAAGACTCCTTCCTCATACTCTTACCAATATGTTTTCAACCTTTGTCATTTTTGCCAGCCTCATAGACAAACATAGTATTTCATTTCGAACTTTCTGATAGTATGTATCAAAAATGTACTCAACTCCTCTGGATCAGAAATTCCACCTCTAGGCATCTATATTAAGGAAATAATTAAAGACAGTGGGCAAGATGTTCATCCTTTCATTGTTTGTAATCTTACAGGACAGAAGCAACCTAAAGATACTTTAGTTGATTACCACATTCATAGGATAAAATTCTTTGCAGCCATTAAAACTCATGTTGTAAATAGAGTTCTTAACCTGAGCTTATTAAATTTTGTTGAAATGTCTGGTGGTATGTGCATTTTCTTTACATCTTTTTGTCTTGCCTGAATCTTTTACAAATTAGTATGTATTAATTGAATTTTGCATTTTAATTTTTAAATTACTTAATAAACAAATGTAGAACATGGAGTAAAAAGTAAGTCTCCCCTCTCCAACAGCCAGCCCCTTATCCAAGTCACTCCCCTTCCCAGAAGTAACCACTGCCAAGTCTGGTGAAGACACTTAGAACTTTTGGTAAAAAGTATCTTACGTATTGCTCTAATTTTCACTTACCCAAGTAACATTCTAAAAACATTCAAACACTACAGAAATAGAGGTTAAAATGAAATTTCCCTTTCTCTCCTTGGTTCTAAATCTCATTGCCTTTCTCTGATATATCAATAATAGGTTGGTATGTCTCCTCTGATGACTTTTAAATTCAATATTTGGAATGAAATAAAGAAAATTAAATCTCCTTTAATAACAAAGGGAGATGTTTCTAGTTACGTGTTTTCTTTTTAATATTATGAAAATTTCCAAATGCACATGAAAAGAGGTATCATGATACACACTGGGTTACTCATTGCCCAGATCTGACAGTCATTAATATCCACCCATATTTACTTCAGCTGTAGTTTTCTTGTGCTGAAGTATTTTCAAGCAAGCCCCAGACTTAATGACATTTCATCCCGAGATACTTCATTAACACTCTCAACTACTAGAGAGCATTTTCTTAGATGACTCCAATCCTATAATCACACCGACAAGATAAACAATGATTACTAATCATTGGATCATTCATATCATCAAATACCCACAACAAATGTAGTCTCCCCAACTGTCTCCATGTGTCTTTTACAGCTGGCTTTTGCAACCATTTCTGCGAAAGCTCCACCTGCGTTTTTCCTGTTCACTGCATTTCTAGTCTTTATGCAGTAAGATCATGAGTGACTAGTAAATCTTTTAACTAGTCCAACTAACATGTTGACAAAATTTTTTAAAAAATCAATGTTACAAAACAAAAGTCTATAGAGTATGAGCTCCTTTGAAATACTTTATTTTGAAATAATTTCAGATGTACATAAACGTTGTAGAAATAGGCCACAGTGCTCCTATCTGCCCTTTTATCAGATTTCCCATTTGTGAGCGTTTCTGTACATAAATTGCAGGCAGGCATCATGACCCATTATTTCTTAATATTTCAATGTATATTTGCTATTTACAAAGGGACTCTACCAAGTAACCACAGTATAACCATCAAAACTGAGGTGCTCATACTGACCAATATTAATGTATGATCCTCAGATGCCATTCAACAATTACCCCCTTATATTTTAAAGTTATCTAGTACTACTTACATTTTCCTTAAAAGAAAATTACAAAAGTGCCTCCACTTCTGCACAGCCCCCCAAATCCAAGTCCCTTGATCAGAGAGTCATCAGTTACGCCTTTAGCCTTCAGACATTTTTCTATGCAACACACACAGGGCTATAGCTGAACTGCCCCTTTTTTCTTTTCTTTTTTTTTTTTTTTCCAGCCCCAACTTGCTTTTCTCTCATAAGAATGATTTCTTTTGAAGTACACTCAGGGTCAATGAACCATGATCTTATCCTTTTAAAGTTAATTTTGACTCATTAAATTAAAGTGGAATTTAATTATTTTTTTCTGCCTCTTAAGAAAAAAAGTCCACTACTCAGGCATTCCACAATGCATGGATATATATAAATTTACCCATTCCCGTGACTGCTCCTGTGTTTTGCTTCCATCAACAGTGTTCTAATGACACTTCCTGATCCACACATCGTGTATTCTATATGATTAAAGATATGAAATAGAATTTTAGATGCTAAAAATACTCTGCCAAACTGCCTCTAGCAAAGCCTTTACTGGTCAGTTCTGCCACTGAGGCAAGAGAAGTCCTGTTCTGCCAGTGATCAATACCAAATATCCCTCCCTCTGTAAAGCCAATTTTGATGGGTTAGAAATGGTAACTTAATATGCTTTGCTTTTCAATTTTCTCCATTGCTAGTGAAGTTAATCATAACTTCCCTTTTAATTGGAAAGCTTGATAATAGCTTTTTGTTTTGTTTTAGCAGTGGCACCTGTAATAAGTGCTTAATAAGGGAGGCCTATTGGCATCAGTCCTATTTCTTGTTGAAAAGTTTGCATTTAACATGAAGGTATCATCTAAGAGAGCTCACGGTGTTGTTATTTCATTATTCCTACAACAACAAAAAAAGGAAAAGAAAATAACTGAACACCTACTATATGCCAAGCAGGCATTGTTTTAGGTGCAATAAACAGTCTGTTCTCATGAAGCTCACATCCTAGGACAACAAATAAGTACATAATCATAATTATTTTTGCCACCTGCATAGATAGGTCTGAAAAGAAGGAATTCAATGTGTTTATTAATAAGGTGGTTTAAAGAGTGTGTAGGAAGAGGGGGTCAAAGATAGATGAAAGGAGGGCAAAGAGTGGACAATTGTTGAAACAAGAGTGATGGGTACATGGGCATTCATCATGCTATTTCCTATGCTTTGGTACATTTTGAAAATTTCTATAATAAAAAAATTGCTAGTGGCATAGCAGTGGATCATTGTCATGGGAGATTTTCCTCTTTCGGCTGGACTGCAATTTCCAACTGTCTCTAGGACAAGTTTGCTTTTCCTCTCACTCAGGTGTGGGAGTGTCATTGTCAACAAAACGCCCTGGAGGAAAAACAGCTGTCTGTAGGAGTGGCCATTCATGATTAAGATTTAAGAGTCCATGCAAAGTGTGATATGGGCTGGGTGTGGAATGATGATATTGAGGAATTACTGGTAATTTTCTTAGAATGTGGCAGCAGCCAAGGGGTTTTGTGAGAACATCCACCCCTTTTTTGTTTGAAGAGATGCATATGGAACTATTTAGTCTATTGTTTACTTTCAAATACATAAGCAATATAGCCAATAAAGCTGACGACAGTTAATCTAGATGATGTGAATATACATATCATTTATCTCCACTTTGCTGAACAGCAATTTTTTTTTAAATAAAAGGCTTACAATTTTGCCTTTTACTTATTATTATTACTTTGGTACTGCTACCAATATTTCATTACTGTAAGGGGACGAAAGCTCCCTCCCTTCTGCCCTGGCCAGGAGAGGCCCGGAGGCCTTCACTACCTTCAGCCTCCGACGCGACCTCCGGTGGCTCCACTTCCAGAGGCTCCAACCTCCCCGCCATTTTCCTGCGCGAAGCAGACACGCATGCGCCTTGAGATGATTGGTTTAAACGGGAGTCGGGCAATGCTGGGCAGTGCGCATGCGTCCGGTGTGAGGCACAAAGACAGTTTCAGCTCCCGGAAGCAGGCCGCCAGGAGCCCGGAGCGACAGTTACCGCGCATGCGTACACATAAGGCCCGCAGGTCCGGGTGAGAGAAAATAAGGTCAAGGTTAGGGTCTTGGTCGTCGGGCAGTGAGTGTTGTACCCACATGGAAATTGCAGGGAGGTCTCTATCCCTCTCCAGGTTGCTTGTGCTGTGCAGGTAGTGAAAATCTGGGACAAATGTGCATGCACCGTGCGGCGGTACATAGGAGTTCGAGTCCCTTTTCGGTCACAAATCCTCACTGAACAGTCTATGAGAGGTTAGTTATCTCCATTTCATTAATGAGAATGAGCCTTAGAAGCCAAGTGCACCTCCTGTGTAAAGATTCTGGACCTCAGCCACCATGTGACATCAGGTCCTTTGCCCCGGGTTACACAGACAGGAGGACGCTGGAGGACACTGTCTCATTACTTTAGCAGCAGCCAACACACGTGGGGTCATTTTTGCCTGGGTAAAAATAAAGTACATGAAGGGCAAAGGATGTTCTTGTAAGGATTGGTTTTAGGCCTTTTATGTGCAGTTTCTTCTTTAAAATATCCTTTGGCTGTTTCTCGGCACAGGCTGGTCCTGCATTTCCAATTCCAGAACCCCCGTGGCCACCCAAAGAGACCTTGGCCGGCCTGGGACACTAAGGGCTGAGATTCCCACGGAGGAGGCAGACCCCTGATGCAGGACAGAGTGGGTAGTGCCCAGTATTGGAGGAGACAGTCCCTGACAGAGGCTAGAACATCGTGGAGGAGATTAGGCACAGGGATGGGAAGTGGGAGCCTAAGGATTTCCGCAGAGGGGAAGGGGCCGGGGGTGCTGAGGAAGCAGCCTGCTCCCCTGTGTGCAGTCACTCTGCCACCCATTTCTCATTTGTAGGCAGCTCTGCAGATCGTGCTCCACTGCCCAGGGAGACAGGGACCAGACACAGACCCCACCGCCTCCAACCTCCCACCCCGCCCCATTTCCAGGGTGGAGAGATCAAGTTTAAAGCCAAAGGTGGTTGTTCCCAGCACCGCCCAGTCTGGGAGCTCTGCCTCTCAGGGTCCTGACAATAAGCCATTATGCGAAGCTTGGTCTGCAGAGGCAGCTGGTGCTGCTGGGGGTGTGGAGTACTTGGGTGGGTAACGAATGAACAGCCGATCTTCCTCTTTCTTCACCCAACGCAGGAGTTTGGTCACTACGAGGATGGCTCCTGCCTTGGTCACTAGGGGGCTGAGGCAGGTGTACAGCTCAAATTTGGAGGTCACCTGGGGATACCGAAGGAGACAGAGTTAGCTGGGCCGGAGCTGGCCATGCCCAATGTTGTCCACCCCACCCAAGTCCCACACCTATTTCCTGTTTGGAAGATGCACCTGGCAGCACCTCCTACCTGGTGCTGCCTGGTCACTGGGCTAAAGCAGGTAAGCTGACTTTATTGCATCATGAGTGGGCTGAGGGATCAGCAAGATCTAGTGGCTTCATTTGGGATGCTGGCTGTGTGTGTGTGTGTATGCTCTCTGGACTTCAGTTTGCTCATCTGTGGCTTGAGGATAATAACAACAACAACGTTTAACATTTAATGAGCAATTGTTGTGTAAAGGTCCTGTTCTAAGCAACACACACCTATGTTTTTATCATCTGTAGTCTGGGCATAATATAAAAGTTTATCCAATTTAATCTTCACACAAATCTGAGAGGCTTAACCCTCTGAGAGGCTTAACCCAACCAGGTCACCAACACCTTTCCACACCCCTTTCCCTGCTCTCCCTCCATTCTAGCCACTCTAGCTGTTCCTCAGACATAAGCCGGCTCAGCCCCACCTCATAGCATTTGCACAGTCCTTTCCCTCTGCCATAAGGACTCTTCCTCCAGATACCCACATGACCTACTCCCTCCCCTCCCACTTAGATGTCATCTCCTGATCACCCGATTTAAAATCCTAGGCCCACTATAGCTTTGTTTGGAAATACCATTCTCCACTAAAAGGTACAAGGGCTCCTTGGACAGATGGCTGATTTCTGTGCTGGCACAAAGAAAGTACAACATCAACTTGGAACACCTTGTGCCAGAAGGCAAGAAGTGTTTAAGCAGTGATACAGACATGTCAGAGACATAGGGGCCAGCCTGGCTAAACCACAGCTCCCGCTGACTAAATCAGAGACAATTTGATCACAAAAGAGTTTAGCCCACTGAATTCAAGAAAGATCCATGATATAAAATTCAAAATTAAACAAAACAATAGGAGGGAAAGTTCTCCCATATAGTAGAATCTCAACCAATAAATGTAGAAGGGATGATGGAGTTACAAAAATCACCATCTGGTTAATATCCGAGTAACAACTATTGCAGGCAAGAATAATAAATGGATATTAAAATTAGCGGATGAAAATGTGGTGAAAAAGAAAACACTGACATGATCACCACAAGATATTTACTAATTACAAAGTGTGAAAGACTAACTTGAAAGTTAGAGATCTGGCAGACACCACCTTAACGAAGTGATCAAAAGTTAACATGCACAATAGGACACAGGGACATATGGTCCTCCTGAAAGGAAGCAGAGAAGGCCACAACACCACTTCTGTGATACGCTTGTCAAAAATGAGTGACCCCAATTCAGTCCTGATAAAATATGAGAAAAACCCAAGCGGAGGGACATTCTATAAACTGACTGGCTGGTGCTTTCTAAAAGGGCCCAGGTCATGAAAGACAAAGAAAGATGGAGGAAATGTTCCAGAATAAACCAGATGAGGAAGACACAGTAAGTGTACCTAACATGTGATCCTGGACTGGATTCTGGACCAGTAAATGAACATTTGTGGGACACCTGGTGAAGTCTGAATGAAGTCTGTGGAAAAGATGTTATTGTACTGAAGTTAATTCCCTGACTTTGATAAGTTCCTATGGTTATATCAATATCTGGAGAAACCTGGTGAAGGGCCTATTTATAGTAATTTTTTGTACTATTCTGCAACTCCTTTGTAAGTCTAAAATTGCTTGAAAATGAAAAGCTAAAAAAATTAAAAATTAAAATTCTCAGTCTAGAACAATGCCTGATATACAACCATGTGCAATAAGTGATTTAATAAATGTGCACTAAATGGCAGAATCTAGGGGAAGGTGCCATTTCCAATGGGGTCACCTTGATCAAACTCCCTGAAATAGCTGACCTTTAGAAGACCCATGGGAGGTGGAGAGAAGCCCTGAAGAGACCCCAGGGAAGGATACCCCAGGTGGAAGGCACAGCATTAGACCAAGCCTATTGTGAATGAAGACTGCTGGGGGACTCATGGAATCAAAACTCATCTGGTACCTGCAGGGCGAATGGGAAATCAGCAGGCCCAGTGATGGCTGTTAATGGGGTCTCTTAAAAGTAGAAAACACTGTTAGGTGGCCACTGACAGATGAATGGATAAAAAATATGGTATATGTGTACAAAGGAGTATTAATCAGCCATAAAAAGAAAATTCTTATATTTCCAATCATATGGTTGGAACTTAAGGGCAGGGTGCTAAGTGAAATAGAGAAAGACAAATACTGCATGATCTCACTTGTATGTGGAATTTTAAATACTGAACTCATAGGAAACAGAAAGCAAATTGGTGGTTGCCAGGGAGGGGGGATTGGGTGAGGATAGTCAAAGATCATACACTTGCAGTTATAAGATGAGTAAGTTCTGGGGATGTAATGTACAGTCTGGTGACTGTATTATGACTGTAGTATATACTACATAATATAGTGTATATACATATACTGTATTGTATGCTTTAGAGTTGCTAAGGGAGTAAATCTTAAAAATTCTCAGCACATCAATAACAGAAAAACAACTCTGTGAGATGATGGATGTGTTAACTAACCTTATTGTGGTAATTATTTTGCAGTTTATCTGTATACCAAATCACATTGGGTACCTTAAACTTACACAGTGTTATATGGCAATTACTTCTCGATAGAGCAGGAATAAGAAAAGAATAAAAAAGGTCGAAAACACTGTACTGGTGGCTAATGGGGGAAGAGCCAACAGAATGATGGGACTAAGAGGTTTTAGACACTGTGACTGATGGGTTTCAGAGACACATGTAATGGAATAGTGCTGAAGGCAAAACCACAGCCCAGGCAAAGGTGTGATGTGTCTGAATGAGGATGTTATGGAGAAGGAAAGAAGGCTTGAGGTGGGGAATTATTAACTCCTTCAAAGCCTGACCTAACTCACCCAGGCCAGCAGTGTCTCCTTCTCTGCCACATGGTAAATGAGGCGCAGGGGCCGGGAGGTGTTGTGCAGGCGTGCGTGGAGGCGGTGGTACAGGTCTGACAGGCGCTGCCGCTCCTCCTCTCGGCTGTACGGGGCCTCCAGCTCCGGGCTGCAGTGATGAAGGGAGATGGGCGACCAGGTCACTCTAGGGCTTTCTTGGCTGGCCCACCTCCCCTCAGTCTGGGGAGTTCAATTAAGTTAGTCAGCAGAGCCTCACCCATTAGACTGGAGGACTCCCAGCGGCTTGAGGCCTAATCTCCCCATCAAACTTGGGGATTCCTTGAGTACTGGGGCCCTCTCCTCCATAAAATAGGGTATTCCTTGAGGTTTTTGGCTGAGGCTCCCTCATCAGGCAGAGACCCCATTCTATTCCATCTTCAAGAGCATGGCTGGCTCTCTTTCCAGAGTCATGCCTATTAGTTGCTGAACCTTCCCACCCGGCCAACTGCCCACAGGATTGGGGCCCACCTGGTAAACTGGGGCAGCTGGCGGTGATGGTCGGGGATGTCCAGCGGCTTATAGAGGAAGTGCCGGAGGCCAGGTGCCCCCACGGCCTGCACACTGTAGGCAGAGGCACTGGCTGATGGGGCATTAGAGAAGCTGGCGGCCTCCCTGAGGGCTCGCATGGCACCCAGGGTGTGCATGCCGTCTTCCACCAGGCGCCGGCAGGTGGCCATGTCATGGAAGGCCTCGGGGTCGGTGCCAAGCAGCAGCAGGCAGACAGGCATGGCGTCCAGGCGGGCCACATAGGCGTAGAAGAAACCATCGGGATTGAAGCGAGGCAGGCACACAGGCGCCCACGCCTCACCTGCCGCAAAGGCTGGGGCGCCCACCCAGTCCAGCAGCAACTGCAGGTCGGCTGGGTCCAGCCGGCACTCGGCCAGCACAGTCCGCTCCTGGGCTGCCGTCACCAGTCGACCGCCAACCGCCAGCACCGAGAGGGCCAGGCCAGGCGCCGTGCAGCGTCGGAGAAGCGCACCCAGCGCATCCCGCAGCGGGCGGGCGAGAGGCACACAGCGCACGGCGCCCAGCAGCAGGGCCCCTGGGTCCCGCTCCACGCTGTCCAGAAGCCGATCCAGGGTGCGCTCCGAGCCGGCCAGCAGGCGGCGGAGGTCGTAGTTCTGCTTGCGCGCGAAGATGCGGGCCACACTCGCGCGGGTCAGCGTGCTCACGATCTGGGCGTGTACCGCTAGCAGCTCCCCCCGCAGCTGGGCTGCTGACTGCGGAGTCCTGGACACGGCCACCAGTAGCAGTGGGCCCTGCTGCAGAAACACCAGCTTGTGGTCCTCTGGGGGAGGGCAGAGAGGGGTCAGGTGGTAGAGATGGGTCAGTGGTGATGGGAGGGGGTCAGGTGGGGCTCTTCTACCCTTCCCTTGGACACACACACTCCTGGTCCAAGCCCACGTGGTCACTCTACGCACTCCGACTAGAGGAAGGACAAGCTGGTGGAGTGTGGACATTTATAAAGATGTGATGGGATGGTCAAGGAATCAGGCACATAGCACAGAGTGAGGAAGATGGAGAAAGGACTAATAGAGCTAGAAAGACACCCAATTCAGCCACACGGCCCCCAAAGTCACGCTCTTGGACAAGGGAGCATCCAGCCAGTTAATCAGATTCCAGTGAGTCAATCACTCAGAACCCAGCAGGGCAAACAACAGACCCCCTTGACAGACGCCTGGCCAGCATCCCCACATACTGATTCACTCCTAAGTAGCTGGACAGTCCCCAGGACAGAGAGACAGACAGACCTACTCCAGACAGACAGACAGACAGACGTATTCCCAGTCACCATCCTCTGATCCACCTCCTGCCCCTTTGCTCACCAGCATAGATGGCACGGATGGCATCTCCTGCACTCTGCACGAAGGACACGAGGGCTGTCATCACACCCATGGTCGTTGACAGGGCCTCCACGCTACCGTAACGCGAGTAGATGGGCTTGCCTGCCTCGCTCAGCACAAACACGTGCTTCCGCTTGCTGCGCCAGTCCTCATCACTGGGGTCCCCGCCCTGGCTCCCTGAGCCACTCTCAGGGCCACCTGGGGGACTATTCTCAGAGGCTGCAGGATCCCAGAGCCCATAGGTGCATGATGGAGCCTCTGACTGGGGCAGCAGGCCAGGTGGCTGGTCCTCGGTATCAGATTCTGAAAGGGAGCCCCTGGGAGGTCACCTGACTGGACTCCCACTAACCCCCTGTGCCTGAAGACCCACCAAATCCTTACTAGCACCCTGATAATTCTTGCCTGATGCTGACATAGACCTCCAGGCAGCTCCTCTACCCCTCAGTGTCCACTAACACTTAGGTTTCAGTGATCCCCCTAAGACCCCAATAATCACATCTTTTGTCATTATTGGGCCCTTTATATCCCTACAGACCAACTGTTCCCCTTTCAATAACTGCCGTTCCCAAGTCTTCAAAGCACCCCATTGCCTCTGAATGATTGTTAATATCTTCATCTTCAATGATCCCCCATTAATATCTCTGACCCCTCATTTATTCTCCTAGTATCTACTCACTCCTTAACAGCCACCATTATATCTACTAACATGTGTATCTTTGAATGCTCCCCTCACTACCCTAACCCCTTATTTATTCTGATTGGTGTCCACTAATCCTAATGACCCCATTCACTCTCCCTGTCACCCATTTGTATTCTTGGTGATGACCAATGATTCTCCCAAAGACTGCCAAGATTAACCATTAACATCCAGATCTTTAGGACTCCCCTAACTCCTATTCATTCCACTGATGGTCACTAACATTCCAATGACCCCCACATCACTAATACCTGGGTCTTCAATAATCTTCAATGATTGCTCTGACTCATAATTTACTTCTACTCCATGTCCACTGCATTTCCAACAATGACCCACATTAACCTCTGCTAACATCCAAGACTTCTAATGACCTCTTCTGACACACCTGAACCCCCTTTACTCTCATTGATATCCACTCCCCTCCCTACAATAACCATCAAAATACATACAAACACATAGGATTTTAATGACCTCTGTTGCCCTTTCTCATCACCATCATTAACATTCACCAATGAAATGCATGACTTCATTGCCCTCTACTGACTATCCTCCCACTTATTTCAATGTCCACTGATCTCAGTGACAACCATTATTATCCACTGGCAACTATGTATCAATAATTTTTCCCTAAAATCCCAATGACCTCACATTCTCTCATTATCTCACTGACATTCACTGACCCCCACTGTCCCTAATTACCTCCTCCCAATACTTGCCAATACTTCCAAAGTTCTCAGTCCCCTCCACCAACTACTTATTTTCAGTGATGTCCATTGATCCTTCCCAATGACCACATTAACATCCACTAATTCCAAAGTGGTCAATGAGCAGTGATTCCCCAATGACTCCCACTGATCCTCCACTCTATAACTTTACACATACATCAAGGTCTTCGAAGATCTTCCTTCTGGTCCTCTGAGTCTCCAAATAATTTCATTGATGTCCACTGTCTCCTGACCAGTGGTAACCGTTAATATCCACTAAGATCTGGTTCCTTAAAGACGCCCTCCAACAACTACCACCAGCTCTTCAATGATGTAAATACTCTGAGTGCCGACTGGCTCCACTGATTCCCTTTCCTACCTCAATGACGTAAAAAATAACGTAGCCCCCAAAGACACTGACTTCTAAATAGTTCCCCTTTGACCTTATTAACTATCTTTTGGTCATTCATTGACCTAAACATCCTAACCCCCCAGTTCCCCTCTCTGACCTCAACTGATCGCTTTCTGATTCCTCAGTGACCTAAATTCATATCAGTTCTCCAGTGAACACCCACCGATTTCCTTTTCATTCCTCAATGATTTAAAAAACTACAAAGTGAGTCCACAATGACTTCCCACTGACCCAGTTATGATCTAAACTATCTCCCTGAGTCCCAAAAGACTCCTCTCTGGTGCCCCAAGGAACTCCCCAAACAATAACATCCTCCAGAGATTCCTTCCAAGACTCTAGTGAGGGGAATGCATACCTGTCTTCTCCAAGCTCCCATCTCCAGGATCGGGAGGGTCCTCGTGAACCCCTCCACCGTCTCTAGCCTCCTTACTGGGGAATCGCGTGTCCTCCAAGTCCTCCGCATCCTCGGGGGCTGGGGCAGCAGTGTCTCCTCCCGCCTCCATCTGCACATCCCTGTGGGGGAGGGGAATGGAGGACGACCCGTAGCAAAAGAAACTTCTTAAAAGCTTTTGTTGAGCCCGGTTCCCTTGCACACACTCCTGGGGTTCATTTCCCCTCGAGTTTCAACGGATGAGACATTCAAACACATGATCACATACTCGCAACCTCCAACACTTTCCGAAAAGGGCGGTTCTATCGGGTCTCAGGAAATAAAGATACACAAACACCTGTTTTAACCAGTATCTCAATTGGCCAGGTACCATTACTTCCCTTAGCCTGCGGGAGCATCACATTTCCGGGTGCGGCAGCTGTCTTGCCACACTTCCGGTTGTGACACCTCCCTAAAGGTACTTCCGGTTGCGGAGCTTTATTCGCTCGCTGAGGCGCACGAACCCTCTCTCCCGCCACCCACTGGTATTACCTCACCGTTGATAGCGCACACCACTCCTGGATCTACGTCGGATCTCTTCGGGAACCCAGAGCCCCGTCTGCAATCCTTCTCACCGCACTGACACGCACGGTTAACAGGCCAGCGGGTCCCACTTCTCATAGGAAAGGCTGCCGGCGTGATGGAGGCGCGCCTCACGGCCAGCCAATCCGGAGTACGGAGGGAGGTACGGCCTCATCTATGGCCCAATCAAGAGAAGCCGGATCCCGTCTGCCGTTCCGCCCCTACTCCGTCCGCGTCGTATCTCCACCAATACTGTGCGTTGGGTTGCTACTATGCCCGCCTATCCCTTGACTGACATCTCTCCGCACCCAATCGAAGGCTCGGGCCTATTCGTCTCTTCACTAGAGAAGGCTCGCGGCTTAAATCACGGTACTCATTCCCGGCCTACTATAGACATGCTCGCCAGAATTGAGGCAACGTCGCCCTCCCTTATCCACCAGGACAGGCAGGGGAATGAGGGTGGAGTGGAGTCCGGACCCAGAGAAAATGCTTAACGGACAGTCACCGCTTCCAATCGGAGTGCCGTGCGCAGGCTGGTCAGCCTGTGGGACTCGGCTGCTTAGGCGAGAGGCGGGCCTCTCAGACGTAGGAAGTATTCCCGGATCTCTGGGTATTCAGCCAGGCGAAGGGCTCGCGGCCTCTGGAAGAAGGAAAGCGCGAGCCGCGTACATGCTCATGGCGCAAAGGGGTGAGTTTGGGAAGGCAATGTGCAGGCGAACCAGGGCCTGCCTTACTTCCGAAGCTAGGGCTCTAGGGACGGACTTGTGCAGATTAGGAGCCCAGGCCTAATTGGGGCGCTCGTGGGTGTGGCTTTTGGAGGCTTCTGAGTCCTCGTTGGTTGAGGAAAATGCCCCTCCGGCCTCTGCGTGCTACCATTGGCTGGGTGAGAGTAGGGCGGGACTCCCGCCGCTGGGACCCGCCTCCTGGCGGGTGTTTAGGAAAAGGAGTGCAGCGGCTGGATCCAATCGTCTTCTCCTGAGTAATAGCAGCCGGTCCCAGCCGACGGTTTTAGTGTGAGGGCGAGAGTGCGTGTGGACGTGCCTGCTACTGCTTGTCTCTGAGTGTCTTTCTCTGTATGTGGGTGTCTCTTTGCGTCTCCATCTCTGTCTCTCTCCCGGTGTCAGTGTCTCTGTATCTCTGTGTGCCCTCGTTCCTTATCCCTTCAGCTCTTTTTACCTCTGTCTTTTTCTCTAGGCCTGTGTCTCTCATTCGTTTAGTTTTCTCTCTTCCAGTATCTCTCTTTATCTGACTCCTCTTTGTCGGTCTCACTTTGCTCTCTCTTGGTCTCTGGCTTTACACCCTTTCCCCCTGGACAGCTGAATGGAGCCCGCCACGGAGCCCGGCGGGGCAAAGCCTCTGACAACCGGCCTTCAGCTCCATCGCCCACAGGATTCCCATTTACACTGAGAACTCTTAGGAGAAGTAGATACTGATCACTCTCTCCTCAGGAGATTGAGGGGGTAAACTCTTCCATCCCTTCACAACAGAAGTTTCCAGAGTTGTGACTCCCTTTCCCTCATTGTGCTGTGGTAAATTCTGTGGTCCTTGTCATGTCAGCAAAATATGCTTTTTCATGAATCTACATACCAGATAAACTAACCAAGGCTTCTCACATCCATGTTCCCACGAAAATACAAGACGCTAAAAAAAGACCTAGCTCTAGCTAAAAGAGTGGACTGAGTTCTGGTGTCCAGGGAATCCCAGTGAAAGGCCCTGGGTTCATAAAAATACTCTTCAATCCTCTTTATACATGATCAAGGCAACTGAAGGGTATTTGAGTTCATTTATATGACAGCTAAGGAGAGTAATTGTGCTTACATTCCAAAGTAGGCTGAGAAATTCCTTGTTTGGGGTGAGTTAATCAGTCTCGAGGTACTTACCCTCTCACCCTCTGCGTGAACACTTAGGTATTGGGCCCCACCCACAAGCCTGGGGAAAAGTTCCTTTCTGAGCACATCTGTCATGAGGTCACTAGAACATTATGTTCCCAGGACTGAACCACCATTTTGAGTACTATTCTTGCCTCCATGCATCTTGAGCTCTGGAACTGACCATTCATAAAGCCCACTAGGAGCTTATCTGTGCCTTTCTGGACACATTATGATGACCCTGGTACTATGGGTTCTTTTCCTTCTAGGCTTCCTGAATGCTGGGAAATTGAACTTCCATATATACAGTATGAATTGCGGGGAGGAGGAACACATAGCTGGGAGAAGAAACAAGGCACCTTGTAGTGTATTTGTGCAGGTGTGTAGTTGGGACTGGCTTCCTCAGTTGCACCTGCAGTGCAGAAACATTTACTGCCTTTATTTCCCTGTTACCTGCCCCTTGTTGCTTCTCTCTTTTCTCTGCCCCCTCCTCTTGTTTCAGGCTCTCTGTTCTGATTTGTATCACTGTTCCCTTTTCCTGCATTTTGATCCCTACCCTGTCATGCTGTTCTCTGCTCTGTCTCTCAATCCTTGCTTTTCACCCTGTTCCTTACCCTTTCTGTCTCTGTCACTCTTCTTGTCTTTGATTCCCCTGATCTTATTTTCTTTCAGTTGGTCTGGGAACAGGTACTAGAAGAAGAGGAATGATGATCTTAGCTACACTGATCGCTTTCTTCAAATCGACTTCCAGTTGAGGGCTGGATGCCTTTCCAGGTAGAATTTTTCAAATGGAACCCTGCTCTGCATTCATCAAGTGTGAAAATTGGACAAGATTAATGCCTGCCTACCCAATGGGACTAATCAGTGATAATGGAACCACAAATTCAGAACCTTTTGCACTCTACTCTGTTTCACTCAGCAGGGGCTACCCCCAGTCCCAAACCCATCATCCTCCCCAAGACAATCAACTTCTTCAAATTCCTCAAATCCTCAAATCTGTTAATTTAATCAAACTCTTAAACACACCCTAAGTCATTCAGCCTCCATAAAACACTCCATGTCTCCAATTCCAAAACTTCCTAAAAGGTGTGGGTATAGCTCAGTGGTAGAGTGCATGCTTAGCATGCATGAGGTCCTGGGTTCAATCCCCATTAACTCCATTAAAAAACCCCCAAAACTCCCCAAACACTATGCCTCCTCGAATCTGGTAACTTCTAAACCTCATCCTCACCAGACTACACAGTGTTTCAGAACTCCTAAACTCTTCAGACCCAAGACAATGTCCAAAACACTTAATTATCCCAAACACCCCAACTTCCACAAATCTGCAACCTTCCAAACACCAACCTTCAAACACACAAAAACCTCAACTCTCCCAAACTCACCAATGTCTCATGCCCATCAACTACCCCAAATCCATGAGCATCCCTGTGGATTTCAACCTCCAAACTGGCACACTGTCTAGACACACCAAGCTTCCCCAACACCCCTCACCATTCCCAATGCCTTCACCATGTTCCCTGCTCTCTTACTGTCTGATCTCATGACTCCTCTGTGTGATCTGTTCTCTTCTTTCCCCCCATTCACTTCCACCTCCCTCTCCACTTGTCTCCATCCCGTGGATACTCACATGCTAATGGCATCAGTGTGAGTGTAGTTTAAGGAGTAGGGTTGTGCCTCATGGATGCTATTGGCAATTGACCCTTTTTCTATGATGGGTCTGTGAGCCTGGCTCCCAGTCTAAGGCAGGGGCAGGGCTTTGGATCATGGGGTAATGGTCAAGTGTGTAGAAAAGGGCATGATACATGGGGAAAGCTTCCTGTGTTGCCTCTGACCTCCTCCGATTTTCCCTTGAATCCCAGTGGCCCAATATCCCTCTTCCTGTTCTCCTGAGGACCTCTGGGGGACTACACTGCACGAGGCAGGAAGCACTGACATTGGGAGTTCAGGAGTCATCATGGCAGACTAGATGAGCTAGTCAAGGCCCAGCCTGCCAAACTATCTCTTCCGAAATACGCCCGGGACATTGAGAGGTCCAGGAGTGCACCTGATCAAATGGATTTAATTCTGAAGTGCGTGATTTCCTGCTGTGGACGAAGAAGGTCTTGGTGAATAGTTATGACCTGGGGTCACAGTCCAAGAGGAGAGCCTTGGAGGGGAACAGGGGTACAGTGCCTGACCTACCTGTGACCTCTAGCCAAATGCCTGCTTGGGCCTGGGCCTCCCCAGGAGTGGGAAGAAGCTGATGGTCTGGCTACAGACTAGTGTGCATCCAGAACTTATGAAGGCACAGTGACTGCTTTCTGACCCATGACTGCCCTCTCATTAAGTTCTTGATTTGATTTGCTCATTTCCTTGCTTGACTTGTGCTCTCCTGTGACTCATGCACACAAGGTCTCCAGGGATCAAGGAGACCTGAGGCCTTTTAGGGAGTCAATAAGCTGCAGTGCAGGCCAGATGAACTAGTTGAGGCCTCACAGACTTTCATGAGAGGAGGCCTGCTTCACTCCGCATCCCCTGACAAGGCATGGACTGGCCTTGGTAATGGCTTGGGCGTGGCCAACCCTGTGGCTTGGGGTGGGAACCATAGATGTTGATCACTAACTAACCCATGGGTGACCTTCCAGTGAGGGCCTGATAGGACTTGTACATTCTTAGGATGGAGATGAGCCGTTAATGTTGCATATCATTGGCCCAGGCTAGGACCTGGGAGCTTCATAACTGGCCTTAAATCTTTGTGTAACCTTCCACAAGGTCTAGCCAGGGCCTTCCTAGGACCTAATGTATGGCTACATAAGTAGTTGAGATCTCTGCTCCCTTCCATGAAGTGGGATAATTCTACTAATTTGCATAAGGGACTACACCAGAGGCAGTTCATACATGGACCTGATCTGAATGATAAGATACCAGATTTTTGAGCCTGTACCTCAATGGGATGAAAATTTGGTGGACCTTGGGAGGGGATGAGAGTATTTTCCTGTGAAAGTGTTATGAATTTTAAATACCAGAGACTGAACTGTGGTAAATTGCCTGTAAGATAACCTCCAATTATTCCTGCCCCTTTAGGGACACATACTTGTGTGTAAATCCTTCCATTTAAGTGTGCACTAGATTTAATGACTCAGGTCTGAGGCACAAAATGTCACAGAGTAATAGGATGCTGTTTGCTGATTAGATTATCAAGACTGCATCTTCCTTCATGCTCAAACTCTTTTGATCTCCCTTATCTCTCTTGCTCCAGGGGAAGCCATCTGCCATGTCATGAGGCAGATGAAGAGGGTCTCAAGGCAAAAAACAAGGTCTGCCAAGAGCCAGGTAAGTTAGCTGGGAGGCATATCCTCCTCCAGTTGGGTCTTGAGATGACTGTAGTTCTGATTTTTCACCCTGATAGTAGCTTCACAAAGCACCCTGAGCCACAATCACCAAAGCTAAAAACGAACATTCTGAAACATTGGACTTCATAAAATTTTTAAAATTATGCTATTTGAAAGACATTTTTAAAAGAATGAAAGATAAGTCACAGATTGGGGGAAAGTCATATATCTAGTAAAGGACTATATCTTGAATACATAAAGAAATCTCAGATTTCAACCAGAAAATGAATAACCAAATACAAAGTTTGCAAAAAAAATTGAACAACTACTTCACCAAAGAAGTTATACGTATGGTAAATAAGCATATAAATGGTGCTTAGCTAATTAGTCATTGGAGAAATACAAATTTAAACCACTGCATACTTAATAAAATGTCTAAAATTAAAAAGTAATGAAATTTAAAAAAATCAATAGTATATACAGAAGCATCAAAACCACAAAGTAATTAGTGCAAATTTTAGCAAGAATATATAGTAATCATTTCTATATATATATGCAAAACCATTATGTTAAACACCTTAAATACACACACATTTTACCAATTATACCTCAATAACACTGGAAGAATTGTATATCCTTGATTTGTGGCACACGATGATGCCCCAGGATCGTTTTGCATTTCCCTGCTTCAGTCCATTTCTCCCTGGTGCTTCAGTCTTTGCCACACTGTACCAAATATTTTCCTAACCCAGAGTCTTCCAAGGGCTTCCCGCTAAGTCAAAAACCAAAAAAAGTTCATAATATATCCCAGTTAGGTACATGTTGAGCCTGCTAGTAAAATAGGGACAATATCTCATTATAGTGGCAGTACTGAGATGTCATGTACTGGCAAGAGCCAGAGAGTGGACATGGGACCAGAATCTGAGATTGCTGGCCATGTGGTATTTGAAGATTTCATTTAGTTGGGGGCGCAATGATACAAGGTTTAGCATCAAGGCAGGAACTCTTTTAGATGATGTGAATCTGTTTCTAGGATGGGTCCTAGGAATGTGGAATAACTTGATGTACTTGTTGGAGAAAAGCCAGAATTGCTACAGCAGACAGTAGATGGAGGTAACACAGACCTGCAGAAGTAGGCATGTTAGAGTGGGTAAACTATGTAAGACCAGAAAACCCATCAGACAACTCAGTTCCTCAGGAGGACCCATGAGAGAACCATTTATAGCATCAGTAAGTAATGCACTGGGAGATGGGCATCAGAATTATAGAAAGTTCTCTGCAGGTTCCTTTTGAAGCTCAGAACTGAGATCACTAATAGCATTAGAAATGGTAGGTAACCAAGAATAGAGATACTAGGTGGAAGGACTTAACCGTCAAAAGCCTGCTGGCACAATTATCTTCATGAGCTGCAAATTGGGAATGGAAGCCAAAGGGGCCTGAATGGCTGGAAGTAACTGAGATAAGTAATAGAAAGGGGTACCACTCAAGCAGAATAGATGGGCAGCCAACATGTTGTCCTCAAAGTGTAAAATCCAACGAAGTAAAAGATGTATGAGAGGCTGAGGGAAGCTGTCAAACTGAACCCTTCCCCAGTCCTGAGCCAGTGTATTTACTGGGAACCCACTGAATGCTGGAGAGGATTGGTCCACAGGAGGGAAGACCCTATAACACCATGCTATGTTTATATAGTAAACATTTTCCCAGTCCTTCAATGGGACTACAGACTTCTTGATAATTGTCACTGGGACAAAGAGTAAAGCAGGCAATTCAATCACTGTTAGGCGGAGGTCTGAGCTCATGCTGCTGTCTGGAGAACCAAGTGTCATCTTGTGTCCCTGTTTGTTTGGGATCATATGCAGTCCAGGTAATTAATATAATTTTGGCCCAAATACAGCAGACTCTGAGTTGACCAGGTCCATACAAACTATGCTTGCACTGAGCCTAGAGATCATTCCAGGTGAGAACTCCGGATCCTCTCAGGTCTTCTCTGAGCATGTGTCATGTCCTAGACCTGTGCAGAACCTTTTCCCTTGGCTGTATGTGTGAGTGCTTTTGAATGCCTGATTTCCTAAAGAAACTGCAGATTTTGCTCTGCAGTTTTGCTTACAGGCCTTAAACAATCTATTGAATGTTTTAAAGGTAGTATTTTTGCCCCAGGCATCTGAGGGTTGTTTGTAGACCTTGTAGTGTTTTTGAGGAGTGCCTGTCACTTTCCCGCTCTGTTCTCCTGTGCTGACTTCCAGGTTAGATGAAACAGAGATGAAGAACTTGCATTAGTTTTACAGATAGCCCCTAGACAGATCGGAACAAATACACAATAATTTGGAAAAAAAAAGATCTGCTCTGTTCCTTGCTGATTCAGGGAGCAGCGTGCCTCTCAGGGAAGGCAGGTTGCACCTGTTTTAAGACTACTCTGCAGCTAGGGAGGAGGGTGGAACAAGGGCAAAAAAAATAAGCACAAAGCTTTTCTGCAATTTTGAAATCACAGAATTTCCCTGATTCAGCGTTTGCTTGTTTGCTATAAGTCATTGATTGTTTTGCATAGTTCTGATAAAATTGGTTCTGGTATTTTCTGTTTTTTGATATGTCTGTGGGGTGACAAGAGCTTAGAGCTGCCATTTGCTGACAATACTCCTCCAGATACTGGTTTTTAAATACCATTCTCTGATTTCAAAAAATGGGGGCTTTGCAAATGGGTACAGAAGGCAATCTTAGATTGCTCCTGATAAACAAAGCTGGAACAATTTAAGCAACAATATACATGTAATATTGGTGTAATATTATAACCCAATGAACAAAATAAATATCGATGAATCCATAATAATACAGATGAATAACTGAATGCATACATAGGTGGAAGAGAAAGGGGGTTGATCTTCCTTACAGAACAATTTGAATTGATTCCAATTACTTTCCCTCCCCTAGATTGTGGGCTGGACTTGTGACTTACTTCCCAGTGATGGAGTGTGGAGAGGGAAAAGAAAAAGTGGCTTTACAGTGGGGAGACCTGGTAGAAACCACCTTCACCAGTGATCAAGATTAACATCACTATTGTAAAATGATTATAAGTCAATAAAAATGTTAAAAAAAAAAATTAAAATCACCAGAGGTATCATGGGCATCTAACGTACCCCTTCATGAGAAGAGTACTTACTCTTTGTGTGTGTGTTTTTTTTTCCATAAAAAACACAAGCCCATTCTAATAATGAGAACACAGGAGACAAAAATTGAGGGTTATTATATGAAATATGTGGTCAATACTCTTTACATGTTCTAAGTTGTACAAAGAAGGACTAAGAAACTATCGCAGATCATAGGAGACTATGAAAACATGGTGACTAAATGCTGTAATGTTCTGGATTAGATTCTGGCACAGAAAAAGGACATTAGTGGGGAAAATGGTAAAAGCAGAATAGGGTTCGTCATTTAGTTAAAAATATTGTGCCCATGTTAATTTTTCTGCTTCATTTTGCTTTTGTTCACTTTTTATGAGGGGGAGGTAGTTAGGTTTATTTATTTCTCTTTGGAGGAGGTACTGGGGACTGAACCCAGGACCTTGTGCATGCTAAGCCTGCGCTCTACCACTTGAGCTATACCCTCCCCCCCATGTTAATTTTTCTGTTTTGACAAATGTACCCTGGTTATGTAAGAGGTTCTCATTAGGGCAAACTAGGTGAAGGTTGTAAACAATTCTATGTGCCATCCTAGAACCTCTTCTGCTAATTTAAATTTATTATAAAATCTAAAATTGAATAGACCAAAAAAATAGAGAATGTACTGTCTTTGAACGACTCTAGAAAAGTTTGAAGTTGTTAAATTGTGTTAAAAGGAGAAATTTAATCAATCCCCCCAAAAAGGAACTGTTCAGACCCATTTATGCTGTGCATCTCCTATAATTCTAACCTCTGTTTGCATCTTACTGTGTTTTCATAGTGTTTGTGGTGCTTTATTTTTGGAAATATGGTTTACTTAAAAGTAGTCAAACTTGTTAACAGTTTCCTGCCTATTTTGTGCCTTTTGTGTCTGGAAGTCCTAAAGATATTCTCCTTGGTGTTATTATAAAAGTTTATAAGTTTTATGCTGTGGGAGCTAGAATATCCACCCTTCTCTTGTCCAATGACTCTTGGTTTAGTCAATCTACTAGGGAAGCTTCAGGTGAAGTTTGACCCAGGATCTCTCTGGATCTGTTTCTTTTTCTAGGCTTTGTTTCGCTTTTGGTAGAGTGGGAATATGACAGAAATTTTGGAATGAGAAGGGCTAGGGTCAAGCAGGAAGTTATTGGATGAACAAAAGATGAAAAGTAGATGAAGAATTTAGAGGATCAAGGAGATCTTTTTCAAATCAGAGTAGAGTTTGTCATAAATTTTATTAATGCATATGCTTCTTGGAGAAAATGAACAAAACTTAAGGGTACAAGCCAGTGAACTTTCACAAAATCACCCCAGCTTGTCACCATTTCCTACATCAAGGAATCAAACATTGTAACTCTACAAATGCAAGGACAGGTTGAAGTGGTGCTTGGACTGCTTCAAGTAGTTTAAGTGGGCTGGAGGAGTTTCTGCACTCTGAGTGGTTGTTAGTGGTCTGGATGGAAGAAGCTCATTGGATTTACAGTTGGATGGGCTGGTCAGGTCTTGGGTGGGATGCTAGAGTTGTGTCCAGAAAAGTTATCAAATGTGCTGAGGAATTGTTGGGATTCAGGCTGTAAGTGGGCAGATGCACATGAGGACTAATCTTTGGAGGGATGGGATTGGCCTCCATATCAACTTGGGCTCATTCACAGTGACCAGACATGGAGGGCACACACTGGGCAGGCAGGGCTGGTTTCCTTCTCATATACGGTAGTCACAGTCTCTCTGCTTCCAGACACACTCTGTGAGCTCAGCTTGAGGGCAGGCACACCAGCAGAGGAGGCAGGGCTGGACCTAGAGGTGGAGGGAGATCCAGGGCTGGTCACCACCCCCTCCCCACTCCTGTTCACAGCTCCGTCCTACAAAGATGGGGCCACAGGGGTCTGAGTACAGGCAGAGGCTAGAGGGAAGAGTGAGGGGGCCAGGGAACAGGAGGGAACCTGGGGGAGGAGGCCAGGGCATAGGAAGAAGGTGAGGGAGCAGGGACATCCACAGAGGGAGAGAACAAGGACATGGGACAAACACCAGTGGCCAGGCTGCAGAGGCAAAAATGCCGGGAGGCCACTCACTCGACATTGGCATCCTTTTCTGTACAGTTTCCTGAAACCTAACCTCTGCTCCGTGGTGAGCTTATACCAGAAATATAGGTGGCATCTTGTGAAGGGCAGTGTCCCTCTCCTCAGATAGCCTGCAGTGATCAGAGAGCGTGGCCTGAGTGTCAACACAGCATGTGTGGGTGTCCCCAGGGAAGGACACGCTTTGGCCCCTAGAGAACGGGCCCCAGAGGGTCTGGGAACCCTGAGGCAGGTACAGAGTCAGCCATGAATGACGGTCCAGCATTTCCCTGGGAAGAATCTGTCAGATCACAGAGAAGGGGCCTTTGTTCCTCAACGGTGCTAGAGTTGCAGAAGTGGAGTGGGTAGCAAGGGTGCGGGCTGTGTGTGGACAGGGGTACTCACCTGCAGTAAGTAATTGTGTTGAATCAGAAGTCCTCTAGTCATAACCACTAACTGAAGGGTGAGTAGGCAATATTGGATGCCTATAGTCCCATGGGAGCCTTAGGTATCTGTGACAGAGGAAAAGGGGGGTTAGGATCTTAGGTTTCCACTATACAAGTTGTTAGACACCAGAGACCATCAAACTCCAAACTCCCCCAGAAGTTTGGGGAAACTTTTTTTTTTCAGAAGGGTGTAAAAAGAGCAGGAGAAGGTATTGGATTCACCTCAGTGATGTTGATTTTGAAACCTCATTTATTCTTGGTGTTGTTTTCTACTCCCCAGTGATCAGGGGGCACATGGAATTCATGGATTTAAGACTCCTGCTACCCAACATCCCCCAGACACTTCAGATCACCAGAGCTCCTTTACCTCTGCATTTTCTGAAGTCCTTCCTCCTTGGTGAGGACTTGTCTGGTGTTCCCCTAGACTCATCGACATGTGGCTGTATCAAACACTGGGAATTTGCTAAGAGAGTCAATTTCAGGTGCTCTCATCACAAAACAAAATGGTACCTGGGTGCGGAGATGACATGTTAATTAGCTTGATTGTAGTAATCATCTTACTGTATGTATATATATCAAATCATCATGTTGTACATCTTAAATTAATATAATTTTTATCTTAAAAAATAAATAACTCTGGACAAAGGTTACATACTAGCATCCCCAGAGGCAAAGTCTGAAGTCTCCCGCCAATGGTACTTTGGCCCAAGTTGGCCCCCAGTTTTGTTCCCTCCCTATCTTGCTTCTTCACCTCTCTTGTTGGTTTTATCAAGAGCATACTCTTCCTAAATAATGATAGTTGGAATCTTTATCTTAGAATCTAATTTTAGAGAACCTCAGACACAATATACCTTTCTGTTCATTCAAGTTTATTTCTGTATCTTTTGAGAACAATGTTTATAGTCATACTCGTATGTTTTCGACCTTCTTGTTGATGTTTTTATTTTTGAAAATTATATGCACATTTTAGTGTTAATCCATTTTGAAGGTAAATTGAAGACATCGAGATATTTCACCCCTGAATACATGCCTCTCCTAAGACCTGGGATATTTTCATACACAGACAAGAAATTACATACTGATTCAATAAGCTTACCAATATACAATCAATTTTTAAACTTTTAAAAATCATTTCAGTAATGACTTTATGGGTGGATTTTTTTTGAAAAGCTGAGGATCCACTCAATAATTACCCATTACATTTAGTTCTCATACTTCGTTTGATTTCTTTGCTATGAAATAGTTCCTCAGTTCTTCTTTTTACTTCATTACTGTCACTTTTTTGGACAGTTCAGCCTGCTTGTTGTGTAAAAACTTCCTCCATTTTGGTTTGTCTGATATTTCCAGTGGTTAAGTTCAGATTATACATATTTTGTATAATCACAAATATTAATTAGGTCCTTTGTGTCCTTGTTCTTGTTCATTTTGGTTACATTTATGCCCAGTTATGCATATATGTATGTATGTATGTTGTACATGGAGTATTTTCCTCCATTATATCTTCTACTCGTTTATGGAGGTATGCAGGAAGTGTATTAATTCTTATCTGTTGATTGTATAATTTTCTGTTTTAAAAAATACTATGGTTGTTTGCAGTGACTTTTCAATTATTCTTCTGGGTTTTCCACAATTATTAGTATCTGTTTTAGCTTATGGTGTGGAGCATAGCCAAGCCCTCTTTCAGGGCTGAAGCATTTGGGAAAGATGGGTGCTGACATCTTACACCAGAGTCAATCTCAGGGAATTGCCTCCATTTGGTAGGAATTGCATCAATCAGATATATGCCTGCTTCCTACAGGCAGCCTACATCTAATGACTGGTCTAGACAGAAATATAAAAGTCCATAGACAACCTTTTACTGAAAATATATGGCCCATTTTGTAAGCCCACAGACCCATACTCACTACTCCAAACCCAGAACTACTGATCCTACAGATCCCAATTCTGACAGTAAAGACCTTCTATCACCCATACATTGACCCTACAACCTCCCATTACTGGCCCTAGGACCCCATCACTATACTCACAGCTGATACGTCAGCAGACTCCCATCACTACCGTAGGAACTCCACTTCAGTAACATTAACTCCATATCACAGGCACCTCTGTCTCAACATTATTTGAGCCTCCAGACTCCACATCATGGGCACCTTTGTCTCAACATCACTTTTCCTACAGATGTGTACCATAGACAAAATAGATTCCACATTTCAGATACTTCAATCTCCAGTTCTAGATATTACTTCTAGAGACTCCATCACTAACTCCAGAGAAACCCCATTTCGAACTCTACAACCTTTCACTCACTCAGCTGTCAGCCCTACTCACTGGTCCACAGATGCCTACAGACACTCATCACTGACCCCACATATACCCATCAGTGTCTCCATACACCACCATCATCCACCCCAAAGCCTGGTCACTTACTCCACAAATCCAGTCTACACCCCACAGTTCCACTGAGGTTTGTGGGCAAGGCCCACGTAGGCCAAGAAAGAAGAGAAGCATCAAAGACTCCACCATCTTGCTCCTATAAAGACTGCTGGCCTTCTCAAAAATGACCAGTAGATGGCAGAGAAATGTATGATTTTGATACGTAGACACCTGCTCCAAAGATGATGGAGCTTTGACGTTCTAGAGTTTTTCTGAGAAAACCAGCTCATCTGCCTGGTGAATACTGAGATTATAGATCGTTGTTGTATCAGCAAATTTCTCATCAAGACGTTTCTTCTCAGCCCACCACTTATAACACAGCCTACCCCACTCCCGTGTCACTCATCTAATTCTGTGTCTGTCTGAAGAGTCTTGTGGTTAATCTCACCTTTCTCTTCATTAAAACCCATTAGGAGGAAATAATATTTGAAAGCTATTTTATAAGAGAGGCTTGAATGTGGTATTTCATGTTTCCTATTAGAGTTTTCTGCATTACCATAGAGATTTGGCAATCCAAAGGGATGAATCTGTAATGCCGAGAATGTGTGAATATTTTTAGACAAGGAGAGAGTTCATATGCTTTTGAAATTAAGGTGGTAGAGGCAGCCCTATACATTTAGTAATAATAACAAGAGCTGATATTAATTTAGCACTTACGATATGCTAAGCACTGCGCTAAGCACTGCAAACCGGCACATTTAATTTTCACAGTAACCCTACGAAGTGATGGCTATTTAACATTTTTTACTAAGAAGTACACTGATGCCCAGAGAATTCAAGTAGCTTTCTCACAGTCCTACAATTAGAAAAATGTTCAGTACTATTTCTTTTTATGTATTCATACTACATGCAGTTAAAATTATGGTGCTTGATGTTAGCATTGCTGGAATGGTATGAATTCAGATGTAACGTTATTGTTCTCTTGACCCTGTGACACATGGGTTGATATCTTCTCTTTCCTAGATCTGGAAAAGAGTTTTAGCTGTGTAATCTTGAATAAGTGTGACCATAAATGAATTCTTAAGGAAGCATTGTGACAATATCTGGCTTGATATTAGCAGAATATTTTAAACCGGGACTGTCCCACCAGCCCCAGTTACATGACACTCATCATTTTAGTGCAGTGGAGTGGTTAAATCACACATCTCTGCTGCTGCCAGGGACCAACTCAGGTCTATCTTCTCCCTCCTGCACAGGCAGAACATCACTCAAATCTTCCAACCTGAGGTGTATCTCTGGTGATCTGGCTTGATACTCAAGGGCTTTGTGCAGCAGCCCAGCCTCAGCACCCCTGGGACAGACTGAGTTTTGTCAGAGACATGTTGTGTTGCATCGCAGTCCCGTGCCTAGAAAACAGCTCCCCTACTCACTGGCCCATTTCCTAACACTTGCTATGGTGGTTAGTGCTTATTCCGGGTGTTGGATGAGTTCATTGGTGGCACTAGGAGCCCCTTGAATAGGGTTTGGGAACAAGCAACTGATCTTTGACCTATTTGTGACCTCCTCCTGAGGCAAAAGGCAGGATGTGTGGTTAAAGTCAGGGCTTGGAGGCTAAAAAAGATTGTATGTTGTTTGTTGGAATATGTTGAATATTAGAGGCAGGCTAAAGGCCCCTGATCTGCCAGTAAAGTCTGGCTACATGCTTGTCTAGACCTGGGTATTCTCAAGGAGAAGGAGAGGCTAGGTCATGGCCTCACTGTGGTCAGTGGCCGGTATGGGGTGAGGGTGTAGGGACATGGCTATGTCCAGGAAAATTCATGGCCAACTTTGAAAGACAATGGGGAGTAATGATTGTGGGGACTAATCTCTGAGCAATTTTTGACATCCGACAGAGTTCTTTCATATCCTGGGACCTTCGTATCCAGGGCCAAGAAAATAGTCATAAGAACGTTGGTACTCTCTTTGGGAACATTGGTTTACCTTTAGGAAATGGGGATGCTTTCCGTACGTTGTTAATTTGCGTTAATGTAACATTGTAATCGTGATCAGTACTATCCTGGTGAATCCTGTTGTTGCCTCTTAATCTGTACAAAATTGGGATAGTTATGATACATCATTGATATTATTTTTTGCCTTTGTATTAATAATATAATTGAAATTAATATTGTAACTAGGAATGATTACTAATACTTATAAACTAGGGAGGGTATTTTTAGGAGTATTGTGAGGCATAAAGCAGGCAGATCCTTATTTAGTGGTGGTAATAATAATAAGCAGTGGTAGTAATAATAACTACTGACCATAGAGTGTGGAATACAAATCCAAATTTATTGAGTGTGCACAGGTTTCAGGTAATACTTCACGTGTATTCCATGTATGAAATATTTAACCTTTCCAGTAATCCTATGAAGAAGTTCTGTGATCATTTACATTTCATAGTTGAGGGATCTGAGGCAAAAAGCTGTTGAATGACCTGCCCTGAGCTACTTCAGCCAGGAGTTCATGCAACTTGGATTTTAATTGGAGTATCTTGAGTTCACGTTCCATTTAGTTAACCTCTATGTTTCTCATAGTGGTTAAAGGAACACTTACCATAAGTCACTAATATTATTTATCCACATTCTGTCAGTATTGTATCATCAAGGACAGAAGAACCGCAACAAGTTCTTTTCCTCAGTCCTTCCTTGTCCCCCACGCTCCCACCTGGTTCCTACCTTCCTGGTGGTCTCTGCTCTTCCTGTCTGTCACCACCATGCCAGGGCAGCTCTGCTCTTGCACACTGTTACACTACTGGATTATGACTTAGACATTGGGGAGTCTATTATGAATGCAGGGTGTTTTGCTCTGGTGTTTTAACCTTTGGTTATAAAGGGTGAGAATCCACCCTGCTCAGGTGGTTGGGTGAAGGATCCCAGGTGTGGGTGCCATGGGGCTGCACATTTTTGTCATTTTGAGACTTGGCTGGAGGCACGTAAGTGGAATCTTCCTACTCTCTCTCCTTTTAAAAATTTTATTTATTATTATTTTAAAAACTTTACTGGGGGTAATTAGGTTTATTTATTTTATTTTTTAATGGAGGTACTGGGGACTAAACCCAGGACCTTGTGCATGCTAGGCAGACACTCTACCACTGAGCTGTGCTCTCCCCCTCAGTGGAATCTTGAATACCTAAACACGAGGGGTCCCTTGCATGCTCTTTCCACTCTCTCAATTGTTATATTTTATTGCAGGACCTGGTCATGTCAGCAAGAAAACTCAGCCCTATGAGATCACATTACTAGGGTGACTCTACCAACTCCTCCCGTACGTATCTCCTCTTGAGAACAGGAGTCTCCGTTCTCTGACTGAGACAACGTGCAGGTGTCTGGGGTCTGACAGTTCTGGTTAAATACCAACACCCCAGTCCCCCTACCCCACAACTAGTCCTGAGTGCTGTATCATTTTTCCCCTTTCCTCCACAGATGATCAAATTTCCTGAGGAGAAATTTGAGTTTATCTATGCAAGTGATGGGGAAAAATACTATGGTTACATTCATGAGTGGATATATTTACCCCAAATACCTCATCTAGGGTGAGCTCATTCACCTCTAGCCCTTTGGCTTCTCTGACTGTGGCATGGAACCCTCAATTTTGGTCAACAGACCAGAAATACAGTCCTTGTCTCTCTTTAGGGACTTCGAGCATTGTGCTTCAGGGACTGCCCATCCATGGCTGATTTGCTTCCCTGCCCAGGGTGTCCTGAGGCCATTAGAGCTAGATTCACTTAAACCACAGAGTGGACATAGTGTGCTGAGCTCCCAAGTTTGACTTCGGTTGTCACGGGCAGTTTTAAGTAACAGTAAAGCAAAACTGAATAGATCTAGCATGAAATATGGAAAAGAGTACAATGAAGATGCCTTCTTGATATCTGTGGGACAGGTCATTCTACCATGAGTGACCTACTGTTCTTTCATCCTGGGACCTGTTGCTTACTCTCTTTGTGCCAGCTCCCTCTCCCTCTTCCTTTCCCCCTCTCCTTCTCTATATCCTCTGCGCCTTTCCCCGTTCCCTGTTTTTAATCTGTTTTTGCCCTTCTGTTCTGCTTGATGAGTTCCTATTTTCCCTTTTCTCTATCATTGCCACTTCCTTCTACTTGCTACTGTTTGCTTCACCTCCTGTCTTTTTGTTCTTTCTCCCTGCTCTGTGCTCCTTCCCTCTGCTCCCAGGACTCTCTGCCAATCCTTCATTTTCTGCTCCACCTTTTTTCTATCATCTGCATGGGACAGGGCACAGAATTAAGATGTGCTAATCTTTGCTCTGCAGTCTGCATCTCCAGAGAGATTTCCATAGGGATAGTGGTCACTGCTTACTCACGCTCATACAGTCACACAGGCAAGACTTCTCCTGCCCTGTATTCAGGGAGTAAAGTTTACCAAATCAAGCACCTGTCTAAACTCTGTGAAATGTCCTTCTGAAATAAATTAGACCCTCACAGATTCCATCCCAACCTCCTCAAATCTATTAACCCGTAAATGTTTTGTGTATTCTTTCTTGATCTGGCTTCTAGTAAGAGGAATACTATGAGTCATCAAATTTGATAGAGCTGTGTCCTTAGGAAACACACACATTTCTCCATGGAGTTTTAAAAATATTTAACTTTTTAAAAAATTGAAGTATACTTGATTTACAATATTGTGTTAGTTTAAGGTGTGCAGCAAAGTGATTCAGTTATATATATATATATATATATATATATTTAGGTTATTTTCCATTATAGGTTATTATAAGATAATGACTATAGTACCCTGTATTATACATTAAATCCTTGTTGCTTATCTATTTTATGTATAGAAACATGTATCTGTTAATTCTACATTCCTATTTTATCCCTCCCTCCCCTCCCTTTCCCCTGTGGTAACTATAAGTTTTGTTTTCTGTGTCTGTGAGTCTATTTCTGTTTTGTGCATAGATTCATTTATATTACTTTTTAGATTCCATATATAAGTGATATCATATGATATTTCTCTTTCTCTGTCTGACTTACTTTACTTAGTATGATATTCTGTAGATTCATCCATGTTCCTACAAATGGCAGTATTTCACTCTTTTTTATGGCTGAGTAATATTCCATTGTATATTTATACCACATCTTCTTTATCCATTCATCTGTCAATAGGCACTTGGATTGTTTCCATGTCTTGGCTATTGTAAATAGTGCTGCTATGAACATGGGGTGCATGTAACTTTTTTGAATTAGAGTTTTCATCTTTTCCAGATATGTGCCCAGGAGTGGGATTGCTGGATCATATGGTAGCTCTATTTTTAGTTTTTAAAGAGCCTCCATACTGTTCTTCATAGTGGCAGCACCAATTTACATTCCCACCAACAGTATAAGAGGGTTATCTTTTCTCCACACCCTCTCCAGCATTTAATATTTGTAAACTTTTTGTGATAGCCATATTGACTAGGGTGATACCTCATCATGGCTTTGATTTGCATTTCTCTAATAACCAATGATGTTGAACATCTTTTGTGCATGTTGGCTATCTGTATGTCTTCATTGGAAAAATGTCTATTTAGGTCTTCTACCCAGTTTTTGATTGGGTTGTTTGTTTTTTTGATGTTGAGTTGTATGAGCTGTTTGTCTATTTTGGAAATTAACCCCTTGTTGGTTGCATTGTTTGCAAATACTTTTCCCCATTCTGTAGGTTGTCTTTTTGTTTTGTTGATGGTTTCCTTTGCATTGCAAAAACTTTTAAGTTTGATTAGGTCCCATGTGTTTATTTTTGCTTTTATTTCTTTTGCCTTGGGAGACTGATCTAAGAAAATATTGCTACAATTTATGCCTGAAGATGTTTTGCCTATGTTCTCTTCTAGGAGTTTTATGGTGTTCTGTCTTATATTTGGATATTTAACTTATTTTGAGGTTATTTTTATGTATGGTGTGAGGAAATATTCTGGTTTCATTGATTTACATGAGGCTGGCCAGCTTTTCCAACACCATTTGCTGAAGAGATTTTCTTTTCTACATTGTGTATTCTTGCTTCCTTTGTCATAGACTGATAGATCGTAGGTCTGTGGGTTTATTTCTAGGCTGTCTCTTCTGTTCTATATGATCCATATGTCTGTTTTTGTTCCAATAACATACTGTTTTGATTACTGTAGCTTTGTAGTATTATCTAAAGTCTGGGAGAGTTATGTCTCCACCTTTGTTCTTTTTCCTCAGGATTGCTCTGGCAATTCTGGGTCTTTTGTGGTTCCACATAAATTTTAGGATTATTTGTTCTAGTTCTGTGAAAAATGTCATGAGTATTTTCATAGGGATTGCTTTGGGTAGTATGGCCATTTTCACAAAATTGATTCTTCCAGTCCAAGAGCATGGGCTATCTTTCCATTTCTTTGAATCATCTTCAGTTTCCTTTATCAGTGTTTTACAGTTTTCAGCATATAGGTCTTTCACCTCCTTGGTTAAGTTTATTCCTAGGTATGTTATTTAATTAATTATTTTTTTAAACTTTTTTTTATTGAGTTATAGTCATTTTACAATGTTGTGTCAAATTCCAGTGTAGAGCACAATTTTTCAGTTATACATGAACATACATATATTCATTGTCACATTTTTTTTTCACTGTGAGATACCGCAAGATCTTATATATATTTCCCTGTGCTATACAGTATAATCTTGTTTATCTATTCTGCATATGCCTGTCAGTATCTACAAATTTTGAACTGTCCCTTGCCACCCACCTCCCCCTTGGCAACCACAAGTTTGTATTCTATGTCTATGAGTCTGTTTCTGTTTTGTATTTGTGTTCTTTTTTTTTAGATTCCACATATGGTATTTTTCTTTCTCTTTCTGGCTTATTTCACTTAGAGTGACCTTCTCCAGGGAATATCCATGTTGCTGCAAATGGTGTTATGCTGTCATTTTTATGGCTGAATAGTATTCAATTGTATAAATATACCACTTCTTCTTTATCCAGTCATCTGTTGATGGACATTTAGTCTGTTTCCATGTCTTGGCTATTGTAAATAATGCTGCTATGAATACTGGGGTGTAGGTGTCTTTTTGAAGTAGGGTTCTTTCTGGATATATGCCCAGGAGTGGGATTTCTGGGTTCTCTGGTAAGTCTATTCCTAGTCTTTTGAGAAATCTCCATACTGTTTTCCACAGTGGCTGCACCAACATGCATTCCCACCAGCAGTGTAGGTGGATTCCCTTTTCTCCACAGCCTCTCCAGCATTTGTCATTTGTGGATTTTTGAATGACGGCCATTCTGACTGGTGTGAAGTGATACCTCATTGTAGTTTATTTTTTTTGACATGATTTTAATCAGGACTATTTTTCATTTTCTCTTTCTGATATTTCATTGCTGTTGTAAAGAAATGCAGCAGATTTCTGTATGTTAATCTTGTATCCTGCTACCTTGCTGAATTAATTTATTATTTCTCATAGTTTTTGTATGAAGTCTTTAGGGTTTTCTATATATAATATCATGTCGTCTGCATATGATGACAATTTTACCTTATTCCTTCCAATTTGGATACCTTTTATTTCTTTTTCTTGTCTCATTGCTGTAGTTAGGTCTTCCAATGCTATGTTGAATAGAAATGGTGAGACTGGGCGTCCTTGTCTTGTTCCAGAACTTAGTGGGGAGGCTTTCACCTTTTCACTGTTGAGTATTATGTTGGGTTTGTTATAAATGGCTTCTATTATGTTGTGATATGTTCCCTCTATACCCAGTTGGTGACAGTTTTTATCATGAATAGATGTTGAATTTTATCAAATGCTTTTTCTGAATCTATTGAGATAGTCTGGTTTTTGTCTTTTCTTTTGTTAGTGTAATGTTGAACCATCCTTGTGACCTTGGAATTAATCCAACTTGATCATGGTGTATGATCCTTTATGTATTGTTGGATTTGGTTTGCTAATATTTTGTTGAGAATTTTTGCATCTATATTCATCAAACATATTGGCCTATAATTTTCTCTTTTGGTAGTGTCTTTGTGTGATTTTGGTATCAGGGTGATAGTGGCTTCATAAAATGACTTTGGGAATGTTCCCTACTATTCAATATTTTGAAATAATTTGAGAAGGATAGGTATAAATTCTTCTTTGTATGTTTGGTAGAATTCCCCAGTGAAGCCATCCAGGCCTGGACTTTTGTTTGCAGGGAGTTTTTAAAATTGCAGATTGTATTTCACTTCTAGTGATAGATTTGTTCAAATTATCTGTTTCTTTCTTTCTTTCTTTTTCTTTTTTTGGGTTTTTTTTTTTTTGAGTTATAGTCAGTTTACAATGTTGTGTCAATCTCTGGTGTACAGCACAATTTTTCAGTCATACATGATATTTCCCTGTGCTGTACAGCATAAACTTGTTTATCTATGTTATATATGCCTGTCAGTATCTGCAAATCTCGAACTCCCAGTCTATCCCTTCCCACCCCTCTCCCCCCTGGCAACCACAAGTCTGTATTCTATGTCTGTGAGTCTGTTTCTTTTTATATGTAAGTTCATTTATCTTTTTTTTTTAGATTCCACATATGAGTGATATCATATGGTATTTTTCTTTCTCTTTCTGGCTTACTTCATGCCATTTGCAGCAATAGGATGTCCCTGGAGAATGTCATTCTATCTGTTTCTTCTTCATTCAATTTTGGCAGGCTGTATGTTTCTAGAAATTTGTCCATTTTAGGTTGTGCAATTTGTTGCCATATAACTATTCATGGTATTTTCTTATTTTTTTGTATTTCTGAGGTATCAATTGTTATTTCTCCTTTTTTCATTCCTTTTGTTTATTTGAGTCCTCTCTCTTTTCTTTTTGGTGGGCCTGGCTAGAGGTTTGTCAATTTTATTTATTCTTTCAAAAAACTGGTTCTTGGTTATACTGATCTTTCCTTTTTTTTTTTTTTTTTTTTTTTGATCTTTATTTATTTCCTGTCTCTTCTTCATTATTTCCTTCTGCTAACTTTGGATTCTGTTTGTTATTCTTTTTCTAGTTCTTTTAGGTGGTAGATTAGGTTGTTTATTTGAGATTTTTCTTGTTTCATAGAGTTTTTTGATTGATAAATTTAGAAGAGTTAAATTAAGAATCTTTATCTTCACCTTTAGTGCAGTAGGAAGCAACTAAGGTTATTGGTTAGTGAGGGCAACTTTCTCCTTGCCACGACCCTCCTCCCTGCCCACAAAAAGTACAGTCTTCAATATTGACCATGAAATATACAAGGAAAGCCTTCTCCGTCCTCCCCAAAAATACAGTCTTGAGTGTTGGCCATAAAGTATTTAAGAGCCACCTTTGATCAGACTAAAGGTAGGGAAGGAAAAGCACTAAAGAGAAAAGAGGAAAATAGAGCCTCCACTATTGGGAAGAAAGAGAAGGCTTAGAGTATTGTGAAATGGTTAAAACTCATTCAAATGTTCCTGAAAGCCATTGTCCATACCATTGTCAGCTGAGATAAGGGTACATTTCAACTTTGTTAGCATGTCACATAATCTTCACGTCAGGCCCATAGTAATAGGTATTCTGGGATAAATTGAAGCCATTAGTTAATTGAAGCCTTGGGTAATTAACTTATGCTCTGAGCAGAAAAAGATATTATTTGTTTATTCCACCAATAAACCTCCTCTTGTATATATATCAAACATTACCTACTGAGAACATTTCCACACTTGAAATTGTAGGGAAAAAATGGCATAAGATACACTATGCTGTACACATTTTAAAAATTAATTTTAAAAAGTGTGCCCCCCAGTACTTATACATCCAGTTTCTGAGTTTTCCCAGGGACTGCCTTCACCCTCTGATTGCTGTTCATGTAGGAAAAGAGCTGAAAGTGAAAGGGGGTATGAGATCAAGGACAAGTACAATGGCATGAACAGCAATAAGCTGAAACACATGAATGAATCTTTGAATGTCCTGGACTCAGGCCAGCATGAACCTCGCGTCTCCACAATCTACTGCCCAGGGCCACAGACCCTTGGGATGAAATATATGGGTTAATGCACTCAAAAGTCAGATTCCCAGAGACCTTATGTTCCCACAGAATTGGTCCACTCTTCCTTGTTAAGGGATAGTCTTTTCCCTTTTCCTAAAGATCATGCAGAGGCTACTCCAGACCTAAGCCAGTATCTGTACCGGGAATTGAATGCTGAAGAGGATTGGTCCACAGATGAGAGGACCCCACAATACCAGGGTAAATTTATATGGTAATGACTTCACCAGTGCTTCCTCAGTAGGACTTAATGCTTTTTCGGTAACTATACACTGGGGCAAGGAAAATGAATAAGCGTTTTAGAGACTGTAGGACACAATTCAGAGTTGACTTTGGTATGTGGAGCACCCAAGTGTCTTTAGGGATCCTTGTTTGATTGGGATCATACCGGATCCAGGTAATTTAATGGAATCCTGGCCTTAAAACAGACCACACAATGTCTCCTAGGTCTACAGACAGTCAGTGATTTGGATCTTTTTCTCCAAACTTACAACTGGGATAGATATAGATGGTGGTTGGCATAAGCACTACATTGGGCTTTTCACCTCTGATATAAGAACTGTCTTAATGAGTAAGACCAAGTAGAAGATTCTGAAGTTGACCCCTTGGCCAAGGTAATAAAACAATATCATAATTTAGATATAATGGCAGAAATCAGTGCCATGATTAACATCCTAAAGGTAGAATGAGGTCCCCAGTATACTAGCATTTAAATTCTCAGTATGACCCTTAGAAATATAGTTCACAGGAGGCTGCTGCACCGTGGTACAGAAAGATCCAAGCGCTGTCTCGCCGGAAAAGGGTTTGGTCAGATCTCTAAGCCATAAATTCAAGCCATCCCAGCAAAAATGTATCAAGTGATGGAAGTGCTACACCCAGGACTGAGCCTGAACAGATACAGAGGGCAAAAAAAGCCAGAAAAGCAGGTAGCCCAGAGCCCCCATCATCCAGTAGAATTGCACTGAGGCCTTTGTCTTCACTCACAACTTTTGACAACCTGATGGACAAAGAAGGATCCTGACTGGTTAATAGAGGGTTGGCTTGGTATGTTGAAACAAGCTGAAAATGCATGACTGCTATGTAATATGCCAACTTAGGAGTGATTTTGAAGGAAAGAGGTGAGAGAAAAATTCTCCCCATGTAGAGAATATAAGAAAGGGCTCCTGGTCACATTGTTTCTGGGGGAAGAGAAGAGACCCAAAGTCAAAAGATATATGTATTAGTTTGCTAGAACTACCATAACAAAGGACCCCAGACTGGGTAGCTTAAACTACAGAAATTAATTTTCTCACAATTATGGAGGCGAAAAGTTCAAGATTGAGCTGTTGACAGGCTTGGTTTCTTCTGAAGGCCTGTCTCCTTGGCTTGTAGATGGCTGTCTTCTTCAGTCTTCACACGACCTTCCCTCTGTGCATATCTGTGTCCTAACATCCTTTTTTGGTAAGGATACTAGTCATATTGGATTAGGGCCCACTCTAATGACCTCATTTTACCTTCATTCCCTCTAAAAAGACCTTCTCCCTAAATACACATTCTGAGATACGGAGAGTTAGGACTTCAACATTTGAATTTGGCGGGGACACCATTCAGCCCTTAACAATATATGAACTCATGGGCAGTGTGTTAATGGACGTTCCAGCCCATTTTCATCGGTAGTTGGTTGCCACCCCAGACAGCATCACGTGGAGGGGAAATCTCCCCAGCCAACCCATGGAATCACAAGAAGTAATAAAGTGATGGTTACCAATTTAATCAAATTTATAAAAGAAATGGACACAGTGCAACATACACATTTCAGTCACATAGTCTGAAGAATTTTTATGAATCAATATGCTATGTAACTATACCTTAATCAAGATATAGAGCAATAGCATAAATACTCCAATTTCCTCACATCCCTTTGGAGTTAATCATTCACCCAAGCCAGCCTCAGACAAACACTGACCTAATTTCTGTAAATGTTGATTCATTTTGCATGGCCTAGAATTTACTATGAATAGGTTAATATAGTGTAATCTCTTTAGTAAATGATTTCTTCCTCTCAGCACACTATTTTTAAGATTTATCCATGTTGTTGCCTATACTAACAGTTCATTCCCTTTCTTGCTAGTTACCATTATGTTGTATGAATAAACCAAAATTTGTTTATTCATTCAATTTCTGGTGGCAAATTGTCTTTTCTCAAGATTTTTACCATCATGAGTAAAGCTGTTATATACACTCATTCCCAGTATCTTTGTTGTCACGTTTTCCTTATTTGTTTAAATTCTAAGGCTGTAATTTACTGATTAAATGATAATTTTATAATTAACTTCATAAGAAACTGTTGAACGCTTTTCAAATTAATTGTAATATTTTATAGTCCCAAGAGCAATTTGGAAGACTTCCATGTACTTCAGATCCTCACCAACACTTGGTATTGTCAGTCTTTAGACATTGTAGTGGATTTGAAGTGGTATCTTACAGAAATTTTACTTACATTTTTCCAATAAGTATTGTTAGGGACTGTTGGCCATTCATGTATCATGTCTTATAAAATATCTATTCAAATACTTTCCCATTTCTATTGTTCTTTTCTCCTTTATTACTGAGTAGAAAGAGGTTTTTGGGTTTTTTTCTTTAATATATTCTGGGTATAGGATGTTTGTCAGATATATGTGTTTTGCATATAACTCCTGTTTCTGAGACTTGGGGGTTTTTTTTTATTTTTGGAATTGTAGTTTTTGACGAGCGGGAGTCTGACATTTTAACGAGGCACAATTTATCAGTATGTCTTTTATAATTTTTGCTCTTTGTGCCCTATCTGTTGCCTGTGCTACTGATAAATTTCATTTCATTTAGGCACTCCCCTGACTAAGCTAGGAAATACATGCTATCTATGCATACATACATATTTATAAACATTTTTGTAACTCTGCGTGTGTGTGTGTGGCCTTGTAGCCACAGAAAACCTCTCTGTGCCCATTTGGATCCCCAGGTCTGTGCCAGGCATGTCATCGTTACCCTAGGTGTTCTATTGGGGTTGAACTCCAGGAAGGGTGAGGTCACAGACAATTGGTCCATGGATTTTGCAGCCTCTGCTGTGCCTGTTAACCACAACCGTGCCTGCTCAGATTCTTAATTCTTTGCCAGGAGCTCTCTCTCATTCTGAGAGTTTTAAATGTAAGGACCTGCTTATTGAGAGGTTGAAATTGGGAGGTGGAGGGTCCGAATAAGTTAGGTGGGGATTGTAGAAGTACAACTATCAGGCAGTGCCTTTATTCCTGACACTGCACTTAAGTGCACTCAGATTTCTGAGTCTGGGCCAGGAGGACCATCTTCCCTGCTGGGCTTTCTCTCCCAGAAGGGACACAGGTGCTTCGGGAACATTTGAAGCCCTAGGGTAGGGACCATAAATCCCAGTGGATTTAATGTTAGAACTATAAACCTCTACTTGATAAAATCATATTCACAGTTATGTATGTTGACAATTCTGAAACTACTTTATATGTATACTAGGGTTGAACAAATAGTAAATAGACTATAAAATGGGAGTCGGGGGGAGGGTATAGCTCAAATGGTAGAGCGCATGCTCAGCACGCAAGAGGTCCTGGGTTCAATCCTCAGTATGTCCTCCAGACAGAAATAAATGAATAAACCTAATTACCTCCCTCTCATAAAAAAAAAAAAAAAAGAGTGTCAGTTTCCTTATTGGCAGAGAAAAAAAGGTATAAATAATAAAGGGTTGAGGGCTAGGATGAACCCTGTATTACTGTATAGTTGGAGATAGTGTGAACTCATGTTTATTTTACTATATCTGGAGTGAGGTATAGAAATAGTTATATCTGTTATAGCTGTAACTATTAGCACATGGATTAGTATGTGTACATTTATTTCCTAGCTCTGACTACTGAGAGGGCTTGGAAGTAATGACAGTACCAATAAACAACCCAGTGTCCAGATATGGGTTAATAACTTCCATTGTTGACCTAAACAGGGGAAGAAAAAACAGCTGAGGGCACGTGGTCAATGGAGTATAGAAAAGGAAAAATCGTGGCTTTACAGGGGAGGAACCTGGCAGACACTACGTGAAATAAGTGATCAGTGTTCACACCACGAGTGATGTAGTGTCAGTGCTGTGTACTTGTGATACGGGGCAATGAGAAAAATGTCTCCTCTTTGTGGTCTTCTTCCCCAAAATTCATAGCCCCAGTCTAACCATGAAAGCACAGGAGGCAAACCCAAATGAGGAATAGCCTGTGAAATACCTGACCAGAAAAATTGCCACATCCTTAAAAACAAAGTTAAACTCAGAAGTTGTCGCAGACCAGAGAAGACTTGAGGAGGCAGGGTGACCAATTTCTGCACTATCCAGGATTGGAGTCTGGCATGGGAGAAAGGAAGAGGTGTTGAAATCTCAGCGGGCTGTCATTTAGTTCATAGTGTCGTACTCACGTTAGTTCCTTGGTTCTGACGAATATACTGTCATTACATAAGATGTCATCATTGGAGCAAACCAGGTCAAGGGAACATAGGGACTCTCTGTGATCAGTTTGGCACTGTTTTTTTGTAAATCCAAACTTCTTCCAAAATTAAAAAAAGAAATTAATTAAATAAAATGAATAAAGAGAGAAGACACTGTTTTCAGAAGGACTCTGGAAAAATTTCAAGGTATAAATTGTGTTCAAAAGGAAACTTCAATTGATTCCTTCAAACATTCATTGTTGAGACTTCATTTTTACTACAATGCTGTAAGTCCTCTACAATTCCAATCTCTGTCTGCATCTTATGTTTTTGTAGTATTTATGGTGCTTTATTTTTGGAAAGATGTTTTATTTTAAAGCAGTCAATTTTATTCATATTTTCCTTCATATTGTGTACCTTTTATATTTTGAAGTCCTAAAAATATTCCCTTTTGTATTCTTATAAAATTTTAAGAGTTTCGTATTTTATTCTTAGGATGTCAATCTGACAAAGAATGATTTTTATATTTGCAAAGGAGTCTTGAGTCAGTGGGAATAAGGGATGTTCTCTCCTCCTTGCCCAGTGAGTCTTGGTTCTGCATATATGTAGGAAAGGGTCAGGGCATGTCAGGTGGAGTCTGACTCCAGTCTCTCTGGATTTATCCCTTTATGTCAGCCCAGGGCTCTTGCTTTTGGTAGGAAGAGGAAAGGTCAGGGACTCCAGAATGAGAAGGATGAGTCAGGCATGCTGTTGCTGGATGAATAAGATAAAAGATGACTGAACAATTGAGAAGATAAAAGGAATTTGTTACCTGGGTGGGGATTCTCAGCTTGGGATTTATTTTTGTAAATTTTATTGATGCATACACTATTTGCTGAAAGTAAACCAAACTTAAGTGTACATCTCGGGGATTTCATGCAAAGCTAACTCAGTTCTGTTAAGATAAGCCAGGTGCAAAAACAACCCTATCCTGCAATGTCTAGGATCAGAGGAGTTGTTTCTGGAGAAGTTGGAGGCTGGGTTTGGGCTTGATAAACTTGGATATTGGTCCATTCACAGCGACCAGCCAGGGAGGGCACACACATGGAGTACAAGGACTCGTTTCCTCCCCAAATTTGGTAGTCACAGTCTCTCTGCTTCCACACACACTCTGTGAGCTCAGCTTGAGGGCAGGCGCGCCAGCAGAGGAGGCAGGGCTGGACCTAGAGGTGGAGGGAGATCCAGGGCTGGTCACCACCCCCTCCCCACTCCTGTTCACATCCCCGTCCTACAAAGATGGGGCCACAGGGGTCTGAGTACAGGCAGAGGCTAAAGGGAAGAGTGAGGGGGGCAGGGAACAGGAGGGAACCTGGGGGAGGAGGCCAGGACATAGGAAAAAGGTGAGGGAGCAGGGACATCCACAGAGGGAGAGAACAAGGACATGGGACAGACACCAGTGGCCGGGCTGCAGAGGCAAAAATGCCGGGAGGCCACTCACTCGACATTGGCATCCTTTTCTGTACAGTTTCCTGAAACCTAACCTCTGCTCCGTGGTGAGCTTGTACCAGAAGTATAGGTGGCATCTTGTGAAGTGCAGTGTCCCTCTCCTCAGATAGCCTGCAGTGATCAGAGAGCATGGCCTGAGTGTCAACACAGCATGTGTGGGTGTCCCCAGGGAAAGGACATGCTCTGGCCCCTAGGGAGCTGGCCCCAGAGGGTCTGGGAACCCTGAGGCAGGTACAGAGTCAGCCATGAATGACGGTCCAGCATTTCCCTGGGAAGAATCTGTCAGATCACAGAGAAGGGGCCTTTGTTCCTCAACGGTGCTGGAGTTGCAGAAGTGGAGTGGGTAGCAAGGTTGTGGGCTGTGTGTGGACAGGGGTACTCACCTGCAATGAGTAATTGTGACTGTTGAGAAGTCCTCACCTCATAACCACAGCTATCCCAATTCTTGGGTGTGTATATTTGATTGATTTTGGGGCCCCTCTTGGGAAACTTCAATTTCTGTGATGGAGGGATAGAAAGAGCAGGATCTTGGTTTTTCATAGAGGTTGCTGGGATCTAGAAAACATCCAATTCGCTCTGCAAGAGCAGACTGGAGCGCTTGCTGATTTTGAGGGGAAGGGGGCTGGAGAAAGGAGGTCTTGGGTTTTACCTCAGTGATGTTGATTTTCAAACCTCGTTTTAACTTGGTGTCATTTCCATATCCCAGAATATCAGCTATTATGACTGGGAGGAGAAAGAAATGTGTCAGGGCCCATAGACTCACTGATTTAAGCCTCCCTCGTCCTAAGCCCTCCTGGAGACATCGTTCAGATCACCGGTGCTCCCGGACCTCTGCACTTCTACACCCCGCGGTGAGAATCCCTCCTTGGTGGATCCTTCTCTGGTGTCTCCCTAGACTCACCGACTTCTGACATGCAGTAAAATGTCTGAGGGTGCTGAATTTTACAGCCACAAGCTTCGCAAGGTGTTGACAGAACCAGGAGCAAGGGAAAGGCCAGCAGGAGTGGGGAATCCATGGTGGGCCCTGGGGAACATAGAATATGAATTACAGAACGAAGTTTTTCTAGTCCTGCTCCCCCATCCACCTTAGACAGAACCTGGGCTGGCTTTGGAGGACCATCTACCTCCTTTAACATCTGGGAACCTGAGGAAGATGGGCTCTAGTTCCCATGATCTTGTGGACCAAATGCTGAAGCCCTGTGTCTGCCGTGACTTACCTCTGTCAGTCTGAGCTGAGGTGTGCCGCAGCTTCTGTAGAACGCCCGGCACCATGAAGCATAAATACTCACCTGCGTCTCCCTTCACCCTGGGGTGTAGCCATCCGGGAGGCACAGTATGGTTACTGGGTGTACTAGTCACTTGGAATCGTTTTTCTCTCATCTGCATTTCCTTTTCATCCTTCAGCCATATCAACCAGGCTGGTGTGATCTGATTTTTGGATGCTCTTGTCATTTGGAATCCTTCTCTGCATGGTTATTCAAAGAGCCACCAACTCCACCCATCCCTGGTTGGTATTAATGGGCTGAATTTTGTCCGCCTAAAATTCACATGTTGAAGTCCTAACCTCCAGTGCCTCACAATGTGACTAATCCTCAACATCCTAATTCAAATTTAAATTGTATAAAAAATAAAACAAAAGAACCTTAGTTCTAGGACCACCATAACAAAGTACCACAGATTGGGTGGCTTGAACAGTAGAAATTTACTTCCTCATGGTCCTGGAGGCTAGAGGTCCGAGATCAAAGTGTTATTAGCAGGGTTGTTTTCTTCCAAGAGTATCTCCCTAGCTGATGGATGGCCTTCTTCCCATTGTATCTTCACATGGTTTTCTCTCTAAGTGAGTCTGTGTCCTGATCTCCTCTTATAAGGATACCAGTCATATTGGATTAGAGCCCACCCATATGAGCCTATTTTACATAAATTCTCTTTAAAGACCCTATCTCTAAACACAGTCACATTCTGAGGGACCTTGCTGGGGCAGGCCTGCTCTTGTGCACCGTTACACTACTGGATTATGACTTAGACATTGGCGAGTCTGTTACGAATGCAGGGTGCTTTGCTTTGGTGTTTCAATGTTTGGTTATAAGGGGTAAGAATCCACCCCGCTCAGCAGGTTCGGTGGAGGATCCCAGGTGTGGGTGCAGTGGGGCTGCACATTTTGTTGTTTTGAGACTTGGCTGGAGGCACATAAGTGGAATCTTCTATTCTCTCTCCTTTAAAAAATTTTATTTTTATTTAGTAATATTTTTAAAAAATTTTATTGGGGGGTGGTGTAATTTGATATATTTATTTATTTCTTAACGGAGGTACTGGGGATTGAATCCAGGACCTTGTGCATGCTAAGCAGGTACTCTACCAGTGAGCTATATCATTCCCCCACTTTTTATAGTTAGATCTTTAACCCATTTGGAATTTCTCTTAGTATGATACATTTCATCTTTGTCCTTATGGAGAGCCATCCAACTAACCTGATAAGTTTCTCCATACTTAATTGAGATGTCACCTTTATCATATACTAAATTTCCCTAAGTATTCAAGACTATATTGTGATTTTCTATTCTGTTCGATTTATGTGTGTCCATTCTTTCATCAATACCAAATTATAGAGACTTTAAAACATAATTATATATGTTCTAGATGTGTTAATACTCTTGTAGAGATTTTTTTTCTTTTTCTTTTTTTCTTTTTCCATCAGCCTAGAGGCTGCCCCCATTCTCTGGCTTGTGGTGCCATCCCATCTTCAAAGCCAGCAATGGCTAATCAGGTTTTTCTCACATCACAATACATGACACTGACTGTCCTGTCTCCTTCCACATTTAAAGGACCTTTGTGATGCCATCAGCTCCACTCTGATGAGCCAGGACAACCTCTTTATTTTTGTCATTTGATTAGCAAACTTAATTCCACCTGCAACACTAATCCTCTCTTGTTAAATAATATAACACCTACAGGTCCCAAGGCTAAGGATGTAGTTATCTTTGGAGGGGCATCATTTTGACTATGGTAGGGGCGAGTGTGTGTGTGCGCGCGTGCGCGCGCACACACACACACACACACACACACACACACACACACACAGAGATACTCACACTCTACCTATCCAGGGAGATAGAAAAATCAGAGCTCCTCCGGACACATTCCATCCCTTTTATGCTTTGTGAGACTCTTGGAATACCATTTCTAGGCAAACAGAGCTACACTACTGTATTTCAAGACAAAAACTAATCAGTTAATTGTTTTATTTTTCAACTTTATTGCATATTCACTATTTTCTTTTAGCCCAGCTTGTTTTTATTTTTCTCACAGTGTCATTTGAATAATTGAAGTATTTTCTTTTAATTAAATAAAAGTTATTTTTAAGACACTTTGTGCCTTTTTTGGTTCAGTATAGGAGTTCTTTGCCTGTGCCAAGGTTGCAAAAATGTTGTTTTCCTCTAGGAGTTGTGGGTATAAATTTTTACACTTAGGTCGATGATCCATTTTAAAGTTAATTTTTATGTATGGTCTGGGGACAGAATTCTAGTTAATTATTTTCATATCACATTAATCATTGTGGTATAATTTCTTAAGAAGACCCATTTTTTCCCTAGGTTGACTCTGGCCTCTTAGTTGTCAATCAACTCAGCCTATGTGTGTGGGTTTGTTTCTGGACATTTTCTTCCATTATCTGTATATCTGTATATCTATTCTTATGCTAAATACCGTATTTTGTTACTGTAGCTTTGTGAAACACCTGAAATTTGGTAGTGTAGTTCTTTCAAATGTGATCTTTCTTCAAAGCTATCTTGGCTATTTCCGTTGTGTATAAAGCCTATTGCATATACATTTCAGATACTGCTTGTCAATATCTACTAAAATGCCTATTGGGCTTTGGGTTGGGATTGATTTGAGTCTAGAGACAACTTTAAGAAAAACTGACATTAATATTGAGTCTTCCAATCCATGATCATTTTATATCTCTACATTTATTACATCATTTTAAATTTCTCTCTGCCATTTTTGGTACTTACAGTGTTGAGTCTAGTACATATTTTGTTAACTTTGCTCTTAACTGTCTTATATTTTTGCTACTATGGTAAGTATTACTTTTAAATTCCCATTTGTAATTGTTTCTGTCATCATATAGAAGTACAGGTGAATTTTGTACATTGTTCTGGTCCCCGCAACCTAGCTAAATTCACTTATCAGTTATAATAGCTTTTTTAAAAAATGATTTAAGAAATTTTACATGTAAGAATATGTCATCTATGAATAAAGGCAGTTTTTTTTATTCCTTCGCAATAACTATGACTTTTTTTTTTTGCTAAAGTTGCCTTATATACTGACTAGGACTTTGGTTACAATGAAGAATGAAGAGGTAAAACCAGAAATCTTTACCCTGTTGCTGATCTTAAGGGGAAGTCATTCAGTCTTTTATAATTAAAAAGTATGATGTTAGTTGTAGGGTTAATAATGTTCTTGTCTGTTGGTATGTTGCTGAGAGAATGATTGTTGAATTTTGCCAGATGTTTTGTGCTCCATCTACTTACATAATTAAATAGGTTTTCTTTAACCATTTATTTTGTTAATGTAATAAATTACATTATTTAGTTTTCCTAAAGATAAACCAACTTGGCTTTTGGTGCCTAAATCCCAATCAGTCACATATTGCTGGATTTGGTTTGCTAATATTTTCTTGTGGAGTATGTGTGCATGTTCATGAGGAATATTGATGTTACAGTTTTTTGTTTTTGTTTTTGTTTTTTTATATATTTTTAAGTGTCAGAACAATTTTTCACTGATAAAATAGTTTAGGAAAAGATTTATTTTACCTCTGTTTTCTTAAAGAGTTAGTGAATGAATGCATTGTTTTTTTTCCTTAGTGTTTGTTAGAATTAACCAGTGAAACAGAGTTTTTTTGATTGTAAGAAAAATTTAGTATACAAAGTTAGTTTAGTTGGTACAGTACTATTGAAATTTTCTATTTATTCTTGCATGTATTTTGGATATTTTTATCTTTCAAGGAATTTATCCAATTCACCTAAGCTTTCAGACTAGCGTAAAGTTCTTTATAATATTTCCTTATTGTACTTTTGTGGAAGTGAAATCTGCAGTTATGTTCCTTATCATTCTAGAAAATGGTAATCAGCACATTTTCTTATTTTTCATTAATTAACATACCTACTGAGTTGTTAGTTTGATTGCCTTTTTGATATTTTCTATTTTTCTATTTATTTTCTTTCTTCTCCTGAGTTTTGGTATAACATGTAGTTCTTTCCCAACATCTTAAGGTGGAAGCTTAGGTTGTTGATGTAAGACCTTTCTTCTTTTTTAATAGAAGCATTTAAAGATATAAATTATATTCTAAACAGTCTTCTAGCTCCGTCCCACACAATTTGAAATGTTTTGGCTTAATTTTTATTGAATTCAAAATATATTACAATTCCCTATGAGATTTCCTGTTTTACCCATGGGTTGTTTGAAAGTATCCTGTTTAATTCCTAAATATCTGGAGATTTCTGAATAACTTCTGTTATAAATGCAATCTTTTGTTGTCAGAGAACACAGTCTGTCTGATTTGAATCCTTTGAAGGATTGTTTTATATCACAGCATATCATCTGCACTGGAGAATGTTCCATTTGCAATTGAAAAAAAAAATAGTATTCTGCTGCTGTTTGGCAAATGAGCTGTGGTCTTCCAGTAGGTCATGGTAGTTGATAGTATTGCCTGTGTCTTCTAAATACTTAGTATTTTTATTTTTACATACAAAATACTGAAGAGGATGCTGAAGTATCTAACATCTATAATTCATGTAATATTATAGAATGTAATTCAGTGAAATCATTAGTAGCTTGAAATTGGAGATGGGATGATGAAAGTATACCATGGAAACTGGCAAATGCTAAAAATGAAGGCTCTCTTCTTCCACAAGTGCTGCTTATTAATTATTGACCTCTACAGCATTGGAGAGTTCCTGCAGAAAAGAAGAAGAGACCCCACTTCTGATTGCCCCCGCTGAACTAGAAAAAGTGCTCCTTCTTGCTTGGTCACCGTATATAAGACCTGGCAGATGGGGATAGGGACTGACCTTTCTTGGTAGAGGAGAGCGCAGAATCATTAATAGTTTTGCAGTGAATATTCACTGTGTTGCCCGCCAACAATGACAATAATAAGGTTAAGCTGCCTTTGCTATTTCAGCCCTCTAGTATCTTTCAGCTCTCATTACAGGGATAGGAGATTGACCAGTGGTTTAAATATTATTCCTGACTCACCTAATGATCCTTGGTCCTTGATCAACTCACAGGCACAGCAAGTATTATCTAACCATCGTCTGTCCTTCTGTGCATCTGCTCCATCATCTACCATGTATCTCGGAGCAAAGGTGGACAGGGCTAGACAGGGACACACTGGCTGGGCAACACAGACCCACTTGTCACTGTAGCATCTCATGTTTCATCCACTAGTTTGGGCATCAGGAGTTAGTCTTAGTTTCACCTTTAAATTGCTTTATGATAAGAAACTCTTTTTGATTCAGTTCTTTTCTAAAAAATTAGAGTGGCATGCTAAATGGTTTTCACTCTAAAGGGGAAAAAAATCCCTTTTATGGCTTTTGAATAGAAAGTAAAATTAAGTCTCTGTTTTACATTCAGTAAAGCTGGCTTTGAAAAACTAAGCTCAACTTTGAGTTTGGAAACTCAGAAAGTGACCATTTTGCTCTGTCCCCTAAAGAAGAGTAAATAATCTGAGTAAAGGCAAAAGTGCTGGTTAATAGATTACAAGATGGAGAGTTTTACGATGTTTAAGTTGAGGGACAAAGAAAGTTTGGTAGAATGACTAACAAAACTATGAGGGAAAGATGAGGAAGGAGGTTTTTGAATTAATTCTTAATTTTAATTTTTACATTTGCTCCATTGACCGTAAGAATAGTGTCCAAACATTGTTCCTTGATTCAAATATTATTTACTGAGTGTCTAATATAAGCCAGGCCCTGAGGAAACAGGGGACAAAGACAGTTAAGGATTCCAAGTTAATAGGAAAATGTGTTGGTGGTGGAAATGTATCACAATAGTGTGACAAGTGCATTAGGACACATAAGGGACACCTTATGTCGTCTTGGGGGTGGGATACAGCATGAAAAAAACTTATTCTAGGCTTGAAATTTAGAGAAATACGTAATAGAAATTTAGAAAAAGTAGTAATAGAACAGAATTCTTTAATAGTTAATCACTCTGTTTTGATGGAATTGGCTCTAGAATGGGAAATAGAATTGACCTGGTTGATGACAAGGAACCAGTCTCACTGTTGCCATTTCATGTGTCTATAGGATAAAAAGAGCAAGTGAAAGAAATTTAAGATTTTTTTAATTATAATTTTATATATTAAAGTTTTATATATATATTTTATATTATATATGTGATATGTAAAGGAAATCAAAGACATGGGTGAAAAGGTTTTGTGAGTCAAAAGATATTAGGGACACACGACCATAACAAACAAGAACAAGCTTAAATAAGTATTAAGAATGATTAACATCCAAAACTTTGAAATAAAGCAAAAGATGATATGTCCTTTCAAAGTCATACTAGGTCATCACTGAAAGGGATCATCCAAGGATTATTTAATTATCTAAGAGAATGCGTCTGTGTTTACCTTTATTCCTTATTATTTGATGGAGCATTGATACTGTGATTTTATATGTTAAGTTTTAGATTTCTGTCTGATCAGAAATCTAAACTCCAAAGATTTCAGTTTTTGGCCCTGAGGAGCATTAACTGGTTTTGTATCTATTAATAAATTCATTTCAGCATTCCATTGAATGACTATTTAAATTTCTATTCCTTGAATTCTCCTTTGAACCAAGTGTACCATTCAACTGATTCCTTAATTTATTAAATATATATTGAATTATATCATTGACATGTCCTTATTGGATGTTTATATGAGTCATGTTTTTAGCTTTTTGAAATTATCCTTCAATAAAAGTCATTACTTTCCTAGGAAGTAGTCCAACAGGAAATATTGATGTTTTTAGAATCTTAGTTGGTAATAGACAACTCACTCCCAGTCTGTTAAAGTAATCCAAAAGCCTAGTTTGCTACTGGCTTACAAACTGGATCAAAAATCTTAAGTTCCCAATGGGCTTCATCCCAAAGACAAGACTCTAGAGTTAAAATGTCCACCCTTGCATCCAGATCCAGTCTTACTGTTGAGTGACAAGTCCATTATTTCATTCTGGCACTATTTTTATATGTACATAAAAATAAATTTGAAAGGATAATCACTATATATCAGAGCAGGAAGGTATAAAACAATAAGGGTCTTTTATTCCCCACTTTGTAGTTGCAGCATTTAAATATTTGAAAATGAGCATATATTAGTTTTAATAAAATAATCATTTCCTACAATGAAAAATGTCAATTTCATATTACTTATTTACGATATTAATTGATCCTACTGTAATCCTTTGCAATCACCATGAATAACTTGAGATGGACTGTCCTACTTAAATGTTCTCCTCTATCAGATGAATATTTAAAGCTCAAAAATAGTACCACTACTAGCAGCACCTCTTACCACCACCGCCACCACCACCGCCACCGCCACTGCCACCACCACTGAACCAGTTTATTGAGCTGGTACTGTGTATCTGTGTAGGAGATATTTGGTGTATATCATCTCATTGAATCAGTACTTTTTTGGAATGGATGTAACTATCGTATTTTATGGACAAGGTTAACAGAAGCTTTATAAGAGGTTAAATTATTTATTTAAGCCAAACTAGAATTTGCATCTCAGATTTCATGGCACCCAATTCCATGCCTCATTCGCTGTTCCACACCACTTCTACTCATGCAAAAACATGAGCAAATTTCCAGAATAAAAGGCCACAATCATCTCATTATTCTTCTGGGATAATCTAACCTGGTCACCAAAAATGCCGCAGGTGTAAATTGCATAGTGATGGTGGGTGAGTGCCTGTCTTCACATGTCCCTCCATCCCAGACCCCTCTCCCTGTGGAAGTCATAAAGCCAGTTGGCATCATCACTCTTCACAGAATTAGAAAACAAGAAGCAGCACAAAATCAGTCACCTGCTGCCAGTTATATAAGATTTGAATGGATTTTCTAATGTTTCAAAGCACTTCCTTGCACACAGCTAAGAAATTCATAAAACCAGCCATGAGAGTTATATTGCCTGTAAGTGTAAACAGTTATGATAGAAGAGTGACTGCCTGCACCCAGAGAGCCTTTTAAGAGGAGACTGATAAGAGTTTATAGATCTCAGAGAGAGGGAAAAGGGCCCCTTTGATCATTCTTATGCAAATCCCCCGTAGCTGACAGAAAGCTGCTTTAGGTTGTGCCACATTTTCTTTCTAAAATGCATACAGAACAACTAGCTTAGAAGTGATACTGTCCTTTTGAAGATGTTTTTCTTAAATTGGAAACAATTATGGGAGTTAGACTCTTCCTTTTCTTTAAATAGCAATTTTCTCTGTAACTCTTCCTCTGGAAAATTCCTATGGAGGGAAAGAGGCAACAACACAATGTAATTAGCTTCTGGATTTGTTTACCAGAACGGCTCTGCGTCTCCCCTCCTTTCTCTCCATCTTGTTTATAATCAGAAAAAACATCAGCACCAGCTGCCTCATTTCCTATTCCTTGGAATTCAATAGAGGCACACCACATGGTCTCCTGACTCAGCGGAAGGAGGTAGAAGGCTGCAGTTAAGAACCTTTTTTGTTTGTTTGCTTAATTTCCTGTGACCTATTTCTCCAAGCACAGCCCCTTCCTGGTGCCCTCCGCTTTTCTAATCATGGTGATGGGTCCCAGTTGTCAGGTGAGATGGGATCCCTTATTTGGTTGCTTCCCTCCGGCCCTCTCTCCACTTACCTGCAAAAGTGATGTCAATGTGCACACTGTGGTGGTAGTCCCCAGTCAGATAGGGATGCAGGAGCATCTTTCCCCAAGCCCCTCTCCCAGCCTAGAACGCCCTACTCCCCTTCCTCCACCTGCATCTTCACAGGACAGCTTCAGTGCTCCCACCTCCCACTGGCAGACTCTCATTCCCACCAGCAGGCATCACAGAACTTTTCAGAATTTTTCACAAAGTTAATCATCAGACCCACAGAAGAGACCGGGACTTAATTATTCTCTAATTATTTTTGGATCATGTAACTTTTGGTTGTTTGTTTCTTCAGTTAGTTGAACACCATCCTTGGGGTCTTCTGCAGATTAAACTGAAGATGAACACACAGCCTATGCCTTGAAGGACCTGCCAGTTTCCCAGGGATGGTAGACAGGTCAACAGCTTGTGCAGCTGGGTAGGGTCATTCTCAAACTCAAAATTGTTCTAAACTGAACTTGGTCTCCTTCCCCCAAACTTGTTTCTCATCTTAGTTAATGGCTGTAACAGTCCAGATGTGACTCAGGTCCATCCCGTTGGGGTCCCCCTGGCGTCTGACTTCTCCCCATGCTCAGGTCCAATTATTAATGATCAACTTGGCAACCCCAGAACCTGACAAGCACTGCTGGGCCTGCACCCACACTGTCCCTTCTTCCTGAATATTCCCCTTTGGTCTGGTGAGACCAGAAGAAAGGAGTCTCTGAGAACTAATGCAAAGTTTGCATGGGACCTGTGTGAGTTATGACTATTAATATTATTTCAAAAGGCAGAAAACCCAATTCAAACTGCCTTAAGTAATAAATGAGCTTTATTGGCTAATAGAAGAGAAAGGGAAATACTAGTTTCAGGTGAGGCTTGATCCAGGGCTCCAATGAGCTGAGCAGGATTCAGTTTCTTCATTTCTTGCTCTTCTTTGGTGCTTAGTCCAATTTCTAGTAGTCTCTCCCCTCTGGTTCCAAGATGGTTCCAGCAACATCTTTGGCTGTATATGTCCTGCTCATGTCCAGAAGGGATTGGAAAGAGCCTATTTTTCAGAAGTCTTTGCAGAAATTTCATTGATCATTGACTCAGGTTGGTCATGTGTTCACCCTGAACCAATCACTGTGGCCAGGAGAAGAGTCATTTAGAGTGGTCTATGGCAATACACATTCACTCTAGTCTTGGAAGTGAGGTCAAGACTATTCAAGCCATAGCAGGGGGTAATTTTCCAAAGAGAATTCAGGGTGATGCAGCTGGTGGGAGGCGGAGATGCTGAGGAAGCAATACACAAAAGTCTCTTCTGCGGCGCAATCCAGGAATGCTTTGCTGGCTTGACACATGTTTGGATGGAATGATGACAGCTATGAGAAGCCAATGAGATCTTAAGTAGTCAACTGTTTTCAGATTTCTCTTTCTTAATTATTGCAAAGAATAGAGAAGAAGGGAAAGGAGAGATTTTACAAGCAGGCAGAACTAAAGACTATAATAGCATATAAAGAGTATAGCAGTCCTTTTGGGGAGGAATTAAACCAGTGCTGTGTCATGGCAAATGGAAAATTCAAGGTTCAATAAATCCAACCAATGAATAAATGACTGTGTACTAAAGTCTTTCTGGCATTCACCAAGGAATATCTAAGTATTAGAAACAAGCTACTTTTTCACTGCTCTTTGCATTTTACTTACAGATTTTAGAGTAAATGAATCAGTGTTTCATATAGTCTTTATCAGGCAGTTAAGAAGGAAGAGTTTCCCCAAGAGGAAGATGATGTTGGAAACATTGTATTCACCCACCTTAAGTCTGTTGTCCTCATGTTGGAAACATTGTACTCACCCACCTTAGTCTGTTGTCCTCGGGATTAGTAAATTAGTTAATTGTCTAAATGTTATCATTGCTCCTCAATTTAGTTTCATTAATGAGGTATAGATATGCTTCTTTAACAAAGATTTACAATCTGAGGAACATTAGAACAACAGAATATTAGAGCTAGCAAGGAGGGACCAGCCAGGGTGACCCATCTGATAGATGAGAAATGGGTTTGGAGAAACAGAGGTGACAGACAGGCCGTGCAGAGAATCAGTGGCTAAGCTATCAGTCTTCGAATAGCCAGTCTGGGGCTTGATCCTCCTTGCAGATCCAGGCCTTTGTTTTTCTTCCTGCCTCATGTGGGATCTCAGAGGCAGCCCCCAGAAAATGTAAGCTGCGGAAGATGCCTGGAAGTCACTTGGTGGTTTTTTGTTTTTTAAAAAGCTTCATTAAAGTAAAATTGACATGCAAAACCTGCACATATTTAATGTATAAAACTTGATGTGTTTGGACATGTATGTGCACCTGTGAAATCATGATTCCACTTCTATGAGCACCTAAAATAGTCAAACTAACCCCTGCAGTTTTTATGCGTTGTCCATGGTGGGATGCCTTCTATGTGCACATAAAGGCTGTTGTTCTAAAAAATGACCACAAGATGGCAGAAAGACTCCATGGACCTGATAAGGTGGCATCTGTTTTCTAAAATTTTGGAGCTGAGTGTTCTCTGAGGTGACTCCTGGTGAGTATAGAGAATTAGGCAGCATTGTGATATCAGCTCACCCCCTGCCAACCCTGCAAACCTGGACCTCTCTCAAGAGTCTGATGGTTAATTTCATTCTTCTTTTCATTAAAACATATTAAGGGGAAATAATCTACTTTGAAAACAAATATTTTATAAAAGATTTAAATGACTATTAGGTAGTACTTCATATTTCCTACTAGAATTTTCTGCATTAGAGTAGAGATTATTTGACAACCCAAAGTGATGGATCTCTGATGGCCAGAGGGGCATCTGAAATATTTTTGCACAAAGGAAAGTTCACCTGTCTCTGAAATTAAGTCAGTGGAGGCAGCCAGGTCCTTCTAGTAATACTGATAACAGTTTATTCAGTACTTTCCATGGGCCGAGTACTATACTAAGCACTTTATATTGGTAAATTTACTTAATATTCACAATAATTATATGAAGTAATGCATATTAAATCTGTTTCAACCAAAAGTACACAGAAGCCCAGAGACTTTAGGCAATTTGCTCAGGGTCATATAGTTAGAGAAATGTAAGTGACTTAAAAATTTTTTCTACTATATGAAATTCACAACATGGTGCTTGATGTTAGCATTGTTAGCACTTCACAAATTCAGATAAAAATTGATTGTCTCTTTGGCCCTGTGATGCATGTATTAAAATCTTCTGATCATCACTGGACCACCGGAAAGAATGAATCTGGGAAACAATTTTAGCTAGGTTATCCTGAGTAAGGATGAGCACAAATTCTTAAGGGAGGATTGTGGCAATGTCGAGGCTGATATTAGCAGAATGTTTTAAAGCAGGACTGTCTTACCAGCTCCAGGTTACGTGGCTGTCTTTAGTGCAATAGAATAGTTAAGTCACACATCCCAGCTGCTTCAAGATGCCAGCTGTAGTCCATCCTCTGTGTCCTCCGCAGGCAGAATACATCCCGCTTGATGTATTTCTCTGGTGTGTAACTTGATATGCAAAGACCTAGTGCAGGATGTCAGCACCCCTGGGGCAGAGTGAGTTTTGTCAGTGATGTATTGTATAGTGTCACAGCCCTCTGTCTAGAAAACAGCCTCCCTACTCATGTACCCATTTTCTCACACTTGCTGTACTTGTTAGCATTCTGGGTGGAAAGTAAGAGAATCTACCTCCAGGCAGCTCATTCGGAAGGTGGCTATGACATCAATTAAGGATACCTCACGGCACATTGGATGGAGCAGCCGGACTTCAGGAGTGATGGACTCTGAAATCAGAAAGATCCTGACATCTCTTTCTCTGTCCATCTCCAGCCCCTACTTATACTTCTCTCTGTAACATGTTCATTATTCTTATTTCTTAGCCCTGAACTTTTTCTGCCTCTTTGTAAATATGCCAGCCACCCACAGCTCTAAAATCCCTATGTTATGTGTTCTACCACGCAAGGAAATCTGACTTGCTGGTCTCTAATCCAAGTTCGTCACAGAAATATATGAAGGGCTTATTCTGGGACATTATTATGCAAACACCTTAATTTTTCTTTGTCTCAGGCCTCAGCATGCTTTAGAACTTTTTTTGTTTTGCTTTTTCATCATAATGGGGCTGTTCTTGTTCACTTTCAGATAAGACTGTGTCAGTTCTTCCAATATAACCTGTTAATTTCAAAGGACTTTGTAAGTTGGCTGTAATTCACATGCTCAGAATTGGGAAATCTGTGTCTTTTGAGATAGACGAGTTCCTTTTCTTTTTCTTTTTCCTTTTAGCTTTTGTTTTTTTTCCCCCCTAAAATACAAGAATGCTATTTTTCCAGGTGCCATGTGGCTCTTTGACAACACACAGGCTGCTTTAGTTGTTTTTAATGAACATTATCGCCAGCTGTTCAGCTGTGAGAATGTTATTTTTTTTATTTTCGAGGCTGATGGAGAGTCCCCTGTAAGATGTGCACCTTGAAGGTCACAGTCTGAATCACTGATGCCTTCCTGGGTACCAGGTACTCTGTACTGCAGGGGGCACCAGGACTCCTCATTTCTTTAAGTACTTGAGCTGGTAAAGGCTTGGGAAAGTTGTCAGGTGGGCACCATCTAAGTTTGGACCCCGGTTTCCTCTTTGTATTGTCCTTTCTCCTCTGCCTGCCCACCCTGATGTGTTGGGAGGTTGATTGGTGGAAATTGTCTAGTTGCCAGATTTTCACAGAAGTCTCCAAGATGTCTCCTTCCCTGCCAAGCCTATACAAACAGAAGATTAGGAGGAGGGGTGGGGTGCATGTGGCTCTTCCCACTGTGAATTCCACCTACACTCCAGCCCTTTAAAGATTCTCCAAGACCATCCTTTATGAAGGATGCAGGCTTCCAGAAGACAAATGGGCAATCTCTTTCCCTAACTGGATGTGTCTGCTCATAGTGGGAACTGGCTCGAAGAATAGGAAAGAGAATCAACAGAGGCAGCAGGAAGGAAGGAAGATGGAGAGCAGTGGAACATCAGTAATTTTGGAGGGTCAAGGTCACGAGTGGGTCCAACAGATCAAGAGGAGTCTACTGAAGAATGAGCTAGTCTTGAGTATCCTCTGGGGCTTCATCTTACAATAATAGTTGTTAGAAATTCCCTGTCTCATACCATAAGCAGAAATCAGTTCCAGGTGGGCTGTAATCAAAATATGAGAGAGAAAACAGCAACAATTCTAGAATACGATTTAGGAGAAGCGCCTCATGACTCAGTGGATGGCAACAGTCTCTTGAACAGGACACACCCAGACACCCACGTGCCCTGAGTCCATGTGTAGAGGGCCAGGTGTTTTACCATGTTTATTTTCTGCTCACACAATCGCATGAAGTAAAAACAACTCCCCTCTTCTGAGTCTCGGAAAATTAAAATTCCACATCTGACTGGCTGCCGGCTGTGCAAAGCTGATGAGTATGTGATGAGAAGTCTGATTGGAGTTCTTGTTGGTGCTCTCATCCCAGCCCACAAGTTGGCTGCAGTGATATTTGTAGTTAAAAATCAGGACTCTTTTCAAACAGAAGTGTGAGATAGTCTCAAATTAAGAGGAAAAAAAAAACAAAACACCTCCTGTTCATTAAGCACCTATCTATATGCCAGGGACGAAGTGAGCTCATTGATACACATGACCTTGTGCAATGCTCACCACGCTCCTGGGAGGCAAATATAATTAGGCCCATTTTTTAATAGTTGATGAAACTGATTGATGGAGAAGTGAAACCTCTTCCCTAAGGTCACAAAGCTGGCCAGGATTGGCTCGAGAGAGCCCTCTTCATTTACTATCCATGCCGTGCAAAGGGTAGGGGTTATTTGGCTGAGAAACTTTTCATAACGTATGCTACCCCCTGCTGGCGTCCAGTGTAAGATAATCTCAGTTTGCCTTCCATGCAACCATAGGATTTCCTTGTTGCTCCTTTTCCACAACCAGGCAAGTGTTTATTTTCCAGTTAGACTGAGGTATGTTTGGGGCAGGATTCACTGGGCTTTTGGAAATTCTTGCCAAATGATTTTAAATGGCACATCTAGCTGCAGGACCATAGATGTTCTGCACTTGATGTTTCAGAGTGGTGATCAGCGCTTCCTTTGGGAACAGCTTTAATTTTCAATTTTATACAATTCATAGAATTGGAATAAATATGGAAGGGTGCCATAGGGCAGAGGATAATATTTATTTTGTTATTTCAGGAAATATTTCCTTATTGTTCAAAAAGATTTAAAAAATAAAAGGTTCAGAAGCAGAGAGAATATCCCTGATGAAGATCACTTATCCTGCTCTTTGATTCAATCGTTTATGTCTTTGGCCTTCTCCTGTTCCCCTCCAAGATGATACACAAACTTTTCTATGAAATCTGTTTTTTTTTTTTTCAGTCTCTCCCTCTCTCCCCTTCTCTCTCCCCCCTTCCTCTCTCTCTCTGTCTGTAAACATCCGAGACTCAAGACAAGAAGTCGATGGTAGAATGATGCTAGTTTAAGGATGGAGAGGACCATGTGAAAGTTGTGAGAAGAAAGTGAATTCTGGTACCTCCTCCCCTCTGTAATCAAGAATTGTAGAAAAGATGCTTCCCTTAGAACTGAGAGTAGACTTGGTGGGGAGTGAGTGCCTTCTCTGTGGGACAGTCTCATGTGCAATAACACAAACTAACCTCAGAAAGAGATGCTGAAATGGCAAGTGGAACCGGAAAACCAGGAACACCCAGCCTTGGAGCTGATAGCCCCACTCCTCCCCCATGACTTTATTAGGCAACGATACTATATTATAATAGGATAAACCCCTCCGTGATGTTTTTTAGTAATTAATTGTCTCACCTTATCTTGTATTTTAAATTATTTTAGGTGTTTAGTTGAAAGTCACGAGTGAGTACCGCTGGTTTGAGAAGTGGTTTATCCAGGATGGAGAGTCAGAGAATAAACTTATGCAGTTGCTGAAATACTTATTTAGAAGGATAGGATCTAGACATGAGACATTTAGAAACTTGGCGTTGCAGCTTTGGGGGAGGGTGATCATCTGTAGAGTCGGGAAGGTTCCTTCAACTTCATCTGACCTCAGGGAGAAACCTACAGGCAAAGTACATTCAGATCTTACCTGTAAGGGAGGACAGCCAACAAGTCAGCTAATGCCCCAGGGGGACAGTGTCCCTGGATCGAGAAACTTCAAGCAAGCATCAGGACCTGGGAGAATATAAGAAGACTCCATAGTCTGTGCAAATAGAAGGCAATGGATTTCTAAAATCAGACAGCTTCAGTCTGCTAGGTGGGAAGCAGAGTTAAGTTTGTTTTTTTTTTTCAATTTTTACTGAAATATAGTTAACTTACAAGGCTGTGTTAGATTCAGGCGTATAGCAAAGTGATTTAGTTTTATGTATGTATATTATACATTTTTTTCAGAAAAGAATCATTATAGGTTATTACAAGCTATTAAATATAGTTCCCTATTCTATACAGTAGGTCCTTGTCATTTATCTACTTTATGTATAGTAGTGTGTATTTGTTAATCTCAAATTCCCAATTTATCCCTACTTCCCTTTCCCCTTTGGTAACCATAAGTTTGTTTTCTTTTTTTAAAAAAATGCTTTTGTTTTTATTTATTTATTTTAAATTTTTAGTTATTTATTTATTTCCCCTCCCTTAACGGAGGCACTGGGGGATTGAACCCAGGACCCTTGAGCATGCCACTGAGCTATACCCCCCAAACCCCCATAAGTTTGTTTTCTATGTCTGTAGTCTGTTTCTGTTTTGTAAACAAGTTCATTTGTCTCTTTTTTTTTTTAGATTCCACAGATAAGTGGTATCATGTGATATTTGTCTTTCTCTGTCTGACTGACTTCACTTAGCATGATCAGCTCTAGGTGTGTCGAGGATAAAATTTAGGAAGTACTTTGAAGATAATTCAAAGATACGTAGCTTCAGGCACAACATCAAAACTGGATCTCATAAGGGACAGGTTGAGTGAGAACTCACTGTAGTCGTGTTTAAAAAGTGAAAGGTTAGGGAAACTCTGGCCATTTGATACCTCCTAACTCCTTTTGCCCAGAGCTCCACCGCCTGGTGTGAAGGTCAGATCCACAAAGCCCTGGTGAGATTCAGCTCCCTGACGGATGGAGGTAACTTGGAACCAGGTCAGTTGTAGCTTTTTACAAAGACAAAGTCAATGGCAGGATTTCAGTCATTTTAAGTCTTTGTTCTGTCCTGTTCCTGTGGATGCTCATATTTGCAGCCAGTGATAAAGATCCTTAAGTACTTTTTTTTTTATAACGTTTCACTGTTCTGCAGAATCAGAATAGTATCACGGAGGGCTGTGTCTGCACAGATTGGAAAATGACTCCCCGTAGCTTACATGCGAAAGGAAGTCATTTCAAGACTACTGGGTAGCTCATCATATTGAAAGGGGAATTGAAAATCAGTCAGGCACAGTACCTTGGCAGCTGTAAGAATCCTGTAGTGGGAGCACTCGGTCATTCTCCTTTGGAGACGAATGAGAATATAAACACATGGTTTACATCCACTGTCTTTCCCGCTGTGAGTCATTTCTCTTGAGATTCAAGTTCCAGGAAAGGGAGTCGAATTGTCCTGACTGTCCAGCAGAGAGGGGAGGAGTGCAGGGCACCGTGATTGACACATCCAAAGGCATTGATCAGTTTTGCAAAGAAAAATCCGAGTGCCGTTACTTAAAGAACGTTGGAAGTATTCTGGGCAGGCAAAACCTGTCTCTGCAAGTCGCATCACACTGGCAGGTAATGATTTTACCTGGAGTAGAGCTTTCCCAGTAAATCAGTTGCTAATGATGGGTGAAGTATAACAGCAGCTAATTATCTCACTGGCACCTCACTGCTTTTAGAGCTTAGCCACGGCAGGCCAGTGGCTAGGTGATTTTATTAAAAAAAGGGAAAAAGAGGAAAGAGCAAGGAAGAGGAAGAAGGAGGGGAGAGAGGAGGGAAGAAGAAAAAGCAGCTCAGATCACAGCCACCATCACCCAGGGAGGACCAGGGTGGTGGAATCAGTGCCTTCCTCCCTCACACCTTCCGTATGTACGATGCACCTCACACCCTTCTCTCCTCATGCCACGTGGTGGCTGGAAGAGCATGCAGAGAGAGCTTATCCCTAGAAAGAAAATCTTTTCTCTCGATCAGCACAGTCCAATAGAAATACAGCACTAGCCACGTAAGTGCTTTTAAATTTTCTACTAAGGAGCACGAAAAGCAAAAAGTAACAGGTGAAATTAATTGCAATAATTTGTTTTATTTAATTGAGTCTATCCACAATATTAGCAGGTCGACATATCATCAATACAAAATATGGACGAGATACGTTCCGCCTTTTTTCATGCCAAATCTTTGACAACTGGGGTGGATTTTACACTTACGGCACAACTGAGTTTGGACTAGCCATGTTTCCATAGCCATGTGTGACTAGTAGCTACCATATTGAACAGCAGAGTCTTGGAAGATTCTGGCATTCTGGCTTTACTTTGAAACATTGAAGCCCTTGTGCACTTATTGTGCAGTTGTATCTGAGGTGTGTGTGCGGGTCAGGTGTTCTGGTTTTCTTTTATTTTAAGCCAAAGGAGAGGTGAACAAGCTTTATTTCCACTCCATGTTAACCAAGCTCAGATGGTTGGTTTGTTTTTCTGATTCACTGTGGTCATTTTTTTTTTTTCCCAGCTTTTGTTCTGGAGGGAAGTCAATGTTCTGTGGAATTTCAACAATGGTTGCTTGGAGACAAAACAGAGAAGCCCTCTCCAGATGAGGAACACGAGGCCAGGTGAGAACACAGAACTTGTCCCGAGGTTTCAGGCTGGGGGTTGCAGAGCTGGGATTGCAGCCTCGTTTGCCTTTTCTGCAGCGTAGCCCTGAGCTTGGTCTGACGTCAGACCCATCTCATTTCTCTGCCACCGACCTTGGTGTGTAGCTTACTGGTCCCTGAACCTCCAGGTGAGGCTGGGGATGGTCAAGAAGGCTGGGGAACCAGATCAGGGATAAGAGGAAGTTGCCTCTAATTAGTCTGCTCTGTACAAAGGCAGTCACTCACATCCACGTCTTTAAACACGATAGCCTCGTGACTAAATGTTTGCAGACATGCCCATCTTAAAGCTTCATTCTCTTGGTTGCAGAGAAGCCATCTGTTGGGCACAGGAAAGTTTGTTCATTGCTACTAATCGTTCCATTCCAACCTGTGTGGATCATTTTTAATTTTTTTAAATAGTAGCTTTTTTCCCCTCGTTATGACAATAGTATATGCTTCATGTAGAAAATTTGGGGGAAAAAGTAAGTCTGCACCACGAACACAAGTAAATAAATCACCTGTTTTCTTAACAGTGGGAGGAAGCTCAAAATGGTGTATTTTGATATATTTGTTTCTGGTGTTTTTCCAAAATACATGAATATAACATATATACAGTTTATTGCTTCAATAACAGTGAGATTATACTGGACAATTGGTTTGTAACTTAGTTAGTTTTACCCTTTGCTTCACTGCTTCCTATGGTAGATTTTGGTTTCTGGTCATTCACTTGGGTCACCAGGATTGCTTCATACAAGTTTTTTCTCACTGGCCTCATGATCCAGCTGAGACTGGCCCTGTGCCGTGGGTCTCCATGGATGGGAAGGCTTGGACCAGGCTCACTGTGTCTTCTGGGCTCAGTGTGCCTGTGGGACAGGCCGGGCAAAGGAGGAAGGTAGGGGACCACAGAACTGACCAGCCACTCTGAATCCCACTGGCTTCCCTGAGGAGTCCAAGACTGAGTATCCCAATGGGTCAGTTTTTCAGAAGGTACACATGGCTGTTTTAGTACAACTGCAAAGACAGCTGAAAGGATGTCTGAGGGCTTCTGTGAGTTTGGAAGAGAGGGGTTGACCATGCTGGGGCTCGAGAAGGGGTGTTGAGAGGGAACAGAGTTCAGGACACATGAATGGATGTGTTCTCAGCCTAGTCTGCAATGGACAGACATGGTTACCTGAAACCTAAGACCCTGCTACCTGGCCAGCAGACCCCTGGTTCCAAACACACACACACACACACACACACACACACACACACACCCAACAGCCCCAAGAGAGGCTTAGCAAACAGCAGTGAGGTCTAACCTTCCCCTCTTCAGGGATGTGGAAGCTAGATAAGCCTTGGGACGAGCAGCTGGTCCAGGTGGTGTCGGGGCAGTGGACAGTGATGTCCAGGCACGTCTGCCCCCATGAGTTACTGTTCCTACTTATCAGGCACATTTGGTTGGAGCCAAGAGTTCACTTCCACCAAGAGAAAGACCCTTAGTTTCCTTCTCCCAAGAATTGGGAAGCATTTGATGATATTTTCCCACTATCAAACACTGAGAAACAAACATTTCTGTTACTAGTTTTTTACAAGTACATTCGTTGACCTACTCCCCAAATTCATCATAACACGTTGTGCTGGTAACTGCAACAGAGAAGCAAGGGGAGAGATTTTTTTTCAGCTTGCTAATGTATGAATAACAGCATCTCTGTCTTTTTTTTTTCTTTACTTAAAAAAATAAAGTGTACTGTCTCCCAATAGAGAAGATGACAGGGGTGTATGCATAGATAATTACATGAATTTAGCTGTTTGTCTAGGGAAATCAGCTCTCTTTTAAAGAAGTTGTTTTTTCTTTTTTTTAAATGCTTTCTCAGAGTACTTTTCTGCTGTTGATCACCTTCCGAGGGTTGACAGTAAGGTTTGCCAATTTCCTTCTCCCAGAAATGTGCTCACGTCAGGATTCTCTCCCGCAGTGTTCCTACAGAGCTGTGAACTGTTCTTCCCTCAGTGAAAGAACAGCCAAGCCCACCTCCAGCCAGGCCACTGTGGTTCTAGAACATTCTGCCACTTACACGCTGTGTGGTTCTGGGCAAATCATACCACCTTCATGAGCCAGAATCCTCATCTGCAAGATGAGAATGATTCTCTTTACCCCATCAGGTTCCATGTGGCTACAATGAGATCAGTGATGGTGAAGGCTCCCGAGACAGCACACAGCTTATAAAAGTGCCAATAAATATTACTGTCCATCTCTCCCTCCCATCAGAATAGTGACAACCGTCCCTGCCGTTACTGAGCGTGTGGCGTGTGCTGGGCATCTCATATGCTCTTGTTTAACCCTCAGAACATGGAAACAATCTGATGAGGTATTACCAAGTCCTTTTGCAGATGAGGAAAATGAGAGATTTAGAGACATGACTCTGGTTCCTTCCCTATAAATGAAAGCACGAGAATTTGAAGCCAGATGCATGTGACTTTAGAATGGCTCATCTCATGAGGTGGCAAGCCTCTTGACCCTCTCCATCTCTTATACCACTTGGGAGTAAATATGAGTACCCGCTGTTAGGTACTCAGAAAGACTCCTCTTTCCCCACAAGGAGACGCTGCCCCTTCCCCACACCTCTGTGCTCCAGAGCAGGTGGAAACCAAACCCTGCTCCAGGCTCACTTCTGTCTGGTGGAGGACTCCCTTGCAGAGAGAGGGACCCAAAGTGCCAGGTCCCCAGGCATCCTCTGCCCTTCAGAGGCACCTGACCGCTCAGCTCCTTGCTATACACACTCAGAAGCTCACGGGAGAGCTTGTACCACCACTGCAAGCAGCATCTCCCCCTGTGCCAACTTGGAGAGGTGGTGAGACAGTCTGGGAGACAGTCCTTCTGCACCTTGCCAACGTGTGCTGCCGGTCAGTTGCCCCCCTTTTATGAAAATAGCCTATTGCTTTTCATCCATATATGGATGCAGGGCGCTTCTGCCGCAGCGATGCTCTGCGAATCCTTCTCTTTGCATCTGTGGATTGCTTCTGGGATCAGGTCCTGTGCTGGACGAAAGTGGGGGACTCAGTGGCAGCCAACACAGGGTATGTGAGGAGTGCCACCCTCTCTGGTCAGGAGAACAGACACCACACAGAATATTCCATGTAAGGGTTTGCCAGAGACCTCTGTGCAGTTAAGAGAAGTACAGAATGCTATGCAAATGCAAGACAAGGGGGTCTAGAAGGACCTGAGATGTAGGAGCTGTGGGGGGCTGCTTCCCTATTGCTGCAGTAACAATATGCTTGGTGGCTTAAAACAAATCTTATGGTTCTGAAGGTCAGAATTCTGAACTGTGTCTTTAAAAAAAATTTTTTTAATGAAGTATAGTTGGTTTACAATATTCTGTTAATTTCTGGTGTACAGCATAATGTTTCAGTTATACATACATTCCTTTTCAGATTCTTTTTCATTATAGGTTATTACAAGATATTGAATATAGTTCCCTGTGCTAGACAGTAGGACCTCGTTTGTTTATCTACTTTATATATAGTAGTTAGGATCTGTAAATCCTGAACTGGGCCTTATAGGGCTAAAATCAAGGTGTTGGCAGGGCTGTGTTCCCCCAAGAAGCTCTAAGGGAGAATTTATTTCCTTACTTTTTCCATCTTCTAGTGTCTGCCAGGATTCCTTGGTTGGTGGCTCCCAGCCAGTAATCACATCACTCCAACCTGCCACTTCCGTAGTCACATCTCCTTCTCTGACTGTCTCGCTTTCTACTTTCCGTGATAAGGACCTATATGATTTCACAGGAACCATCTACATAATCCAGGTTAATCTTCCCATGTCAAGATTCTGAACTGAATCACATCTGCAGAGCCCCTTCTGCTTCTGTAACAGAGTCACAGGTTTCAGGAATTAGGATGCAGACATTAGTGGGGAGGCCATTGTTCTGACTACCACCCAGAGTAAAAGAAGAGTTGAGGAAAAAAATAGGGAAGAGGAATCCTTCAGAAGAGTAGCTGTGGGAGGGCACGAGGGAAGCAGGTGTGGTGGGCAGCCAGAGAGAGTGCCTTACAGAAAGGTCTAGAGGCAGGAAGAGATTTGCTGCCTGGACCTGAAAGGGTCCTGGGTTGGTGGTATGGGGAAGACGGAGAGTGAGAACACATGAGACCAAAGCAGCTGGCAGTGGTCAGCTCGTGAAAGGTTGGGCTGTGTTCTGGGAGGACTATGGAGTGAGCACATAGGTAGGGAAGGGATGAATCCACATCTGTGCTGTAAAAGATGACTTTGAAGTGGGGGAAGGAGGTAGAGGTCAGTGGTAGAGTGCTTGCTTGGCATGTCCAAGGTCCTGGGTTCAATCCTCAGCGTCTCCGTTAAGTGGGGGAAAAAAGAAAGAAAATGAAGAAAAAGAATGACTTTGGTAGTTCTTTGGGGGATCAGATTAGAGGGGGCAAGAAGGAATTCTGGGAGGCACAGCAGTGAGAGGGAAGAGAACACGGCGGCTTGTCTAAAATGTGGGTTCACATTCAGGAGATATTTAAGAGGTGGAGTCCACTGAGATGGGCAGGAGGCACCACTGGTGGTTGAAGGTGCGGTGTCAGGGTGACATCAACAGATGTGTGAACATCTGGGTGACTGGTAGCACCTGCATGAAGACAGGAAGCTTGGAAGGAGTGAAGGTGTGTGGTGAGTATGTGAATGAAGTTTTGGACCCAGCTTGAGTTGCTGGTATGATGTTCAAGTTGAGCTGTTGAGTAGCCGTATTGATGTGGAATAAAAGTCAAGGCTGGACCTCTTTTAGAGACATTTATTCAAACTGTAAGAGGAGATACGGTTTGGAAGCACACAGGTTTACCTGAGCCCTGTTTTCCCATCAACTTTCTATGTGACTGGGTCAAGCCATATAGATCCTCAGAGCCTCAGTTTCCTTGTTTTAAAAATTGGTGGTAAAATTTCTGTCCTGCTGATCAAACCCACATTGTTCTGAAACTCAAAAAAAGTAAAGAGAAAAGTGCTTTGTAACTTTTAAATGTTTTATAAGTGCTATTTTTATGTTTTTTTTAGTAGGATTAATGATTAGGATAGCTAACTTAGGAGGGAGGCATATTACCATTACTGATTACAAAATAATTAAACCAATTTTTTTAATGGAGGTATAGTCAGTTTACAATGTTGTGTCAATTTCCAGTGTACAGCATAATGCTTCATTCATTCATATACATACATATATTCTTTTTCATTATAGGTGACTGCAAGACCAAAATAATCTTCATCACATTTAATAGTATTTTGCCCACCTTCTCTTTCCATGGATGAAATAGTTCCACTTCCCATATTGTCTTTGAGATGCTATATTCGAATCACTTGATTGTCTCTGTGGACATAGCTGGTCCTGGACAAAACTGCCAGGACAGTGGCGGTGAGGTAGGGGTCCTGTGATGGGCGGTGGGCAGAGGCCACAGGAGATTGCTCACCGGAGAGGAGATTTGGAGAACATTCCTTGAATGTTTACTCTCTGAGCATCTCACAGCTGCCTTACAAGATGGGTGTTCTTTTCCCATTTTACTGGTCAGGAAGCAGAGTTTTGGCAGCATTCATGGACCCTGTGGAGACTGATGGGTGATGCCGTCTTCAGTCTTTGGAGTCCCTGCCCTCCCTCCATACCCAGAGGCTCTTGTGAACAGGAAGACTGGGATTTTAGTGTCCCTTTGTTCCCTCGAGGTGCTCATTGAACTGACACTTCTCTTGTTTAAAAAAAAAAAAAAAGGACTGACTGATGCTCACTGAGATGTTTTTGACTTAGCTGTGAGCTCCCCATCCCAGAACAAAGCTTCCTGAAAATAGAAATTCTTGATGTTAACTAGATTTATTGTGGTGATCATTTTGCAGTGTATACAAATATTGAGTTATTATGTTGTACACCTGAAACTGATATAATGTTTTAGGTCAATTATACTTCAGTAATATAAAAAAAGAGAAAATGGAAACTCTCTTTTATTGTTGTTTTTTAATATTTTGAAGCTCTACTGGGTATGTGATACTTCTTTTTTTTTTTTTTTTCACTGAACTAATGATCCCTCTCTGTGTCATTTCTAGTCTAAAAAATGACTCAGAAATGGCAATGGCTCCCTTTGGCAATATTTCAGATGGAGAGAAAGTCTAGAAGACTAATTAATTCTGGAGTGCAATCTGGAGTCTCAGCTTTGGCTCCCTACTCCGTAGACTCATAAATCTTGCTGAGGTTGGAGCTCTTTTCTGAAAGATACTTCTCCAGATTCTGTGTCTAGCCCTGCCCTAATTCTTACTTGGCATAAGGAAGCCCAAATTCCTAACCTGCCCAGGATACAGGGTAGTATTTCCCATCTGCTTTCTTTCCTTCGGAAAACAATTCAATGCATAGAACCAACCAAACAAAAATGTAGCAGACACGTGTGTTTTCATTGTAGTGGCAAAGTCTGGGATAAACGCCTTCTCCAGCAACTAGGCTTTGTCCTTGTTTGCTTCAGTCTCCAGGAATTTCTTACACCTTGACTTGGTTTCTGATGTCATATTTCCCTGTACAGATGCAAGTTACGATGTTGATACTCACTTTGCATTTGAGAGGAAGTTGTTCCTGCAGCCCTTGTAGTTTAGGGAGATATAGCAAAATAAGTCCTCTTTGTGTGATTTGTTCCCCAATCCCATTATCACAAAATTATCACAAAATGCCCCTGAGAATTCAAGTTCATATTAAATTTCTGCCTTTCAGAGAAAGGACAATTTGGGCAAATAAATGCTCATTAAAATTTATTTAGAGGGAATATTTTCCATTAAGGTGTTTCATTATTTAAGAAGAAAATAAAAGCCTATGCAGTGCTGCAGAATGCTCACACCAGCATGGCATTTCAGATAAATTACATTTGGATAAGGATGAACGTGTTTGGGTTGGGAAGGCTGATTGATTCTAGCAGGTACTATAGTGGCATAATTATAAGCCAGGTTGAAAGAAATCGCTAAAAAACAAGGATGAACCCAAAGGAATCCACCAACAAGCCAATAAAAAATTATTCCATGTTGGCCCTGAGGTTTGGGGCCTCCATCTTGGTAGAGCAGGCCCTGGTACATCGCTGTGAGTCTAGGGGTGGTTAAGGGGCTAGACAGGCAATACAGGGGGTGAGAAGCAATAACGGGGAGACTGAAGAATACAGAGTCATACTCAAGGCACCACATTTCATTGTTTTGGGAGCAAAGGAAGGATGACTGGGGCCAGATGTGGGGTTTGGCCCATGAGTGAGCAGCCAAGAAATTTAAGTAACCACATATTTCTCTCAAAGAACTGCATTTTCCACTCACAATTTTGGCTTGATTATTTTCTTTCACGCAGCTTCAGGCAAGTTCTCAAGATGCCCTCTTTCTGCATCAGGGAAGTCCCTGGCCCAGACAGCTTGATTTAGCTCTCTCTCTGAACGGATTTAACTCTCTCTCTGAACAGATTCCAGTGTGGAGGCGGTCCCCACACCAGCAAGCAATTCTTGGGACACCAGCTGCAGGTCCTATAACTCAACTCCATTCTGACACTAGCTACTTGAAGAGGGCATCGGACTCCACAGATCAAGTGTTCAGTCCTCCGAGACTGCCCTCTCTCTCCCTCCCCCTCCTTCCTGCCCACTTAGATGCCATCTGCAAGCCCATGTGGTTACCTGTGCTTCTGTCCAACTGGCTGGAAATCAGAGGTTCCCAAGAGCCCCTCTTTGGGTTCAATTAATTTGTTAGAGTGACTCAGAGAATTCAAGAGAGGCATTTTCTTACTAGATCACCTGTTTATTACAACAGAGTAACTTAGGAACAAGCAGATTGAAGAGATGCATAGGGCAGGACTTGGGGAAAATGCATGGAGCCTCCAGGCCCTCTCCAGGCACACTGTTCTCCCAGAATCACCATGTGTTCACCAACCTGGAAGCTCTCCAAACCCTGTCCTTTTGGGTTTTTACGGAGGCTTCATTATATACACGCACGACTGATAAAAACATTGGCCAGTGGTGATTGATTCAGCTTCCATTCCCTCTCCCCTTCTGGCAGATGGTGGGTAGCAGGTGAGGATACTGAAAATTCTAACCCTCTAATCAAGGTGGTTGGTTGGTTGGTTCCCCTGGCAACTAGCTCCCATCCCTAGGTTACCCAAGGGCTTTACTAAAGTCACCTCCTTAACATAATAAAAGATAACTTTATGCCTCTATCACAGGCAATTCCAAGGCTGAAGACCAAGTATATATTTATTATAAATCACCATATCACACTCTCCATCTCCCCACCCAGGTCTCTTCCATGAACCCTGTTTCTGCCTCCACATTCTCCCTGGGTGGCATCCCCTGCACACAGCTGCCATGGTTACTCCTGTCTTTCCATTTTTCCCACTGCTCCTGGAAGCCAGTGTGTTTCACAAACTCTGGGGGTATGTGGATACATCCACCTTGTTTACCAATTGCAATTCTAGCTCCTTTGTCACTCCCCAGGCCACATGATGGCATCCTGCTCAGCCAAGAAGAAGAATTGAGCTCACCACAGGTAGGCAGACCACTACCTTATCACCCACTGTTTTGGGATCTGGGTCAAAGAAGTCCATTAACTGCTTCAGGTCTCAATCTCATCATCAACAAAATGAGCATTAAAAAAATACCTTACAGTGAAATTTTGGAGATGGAATGAGATAATGCATAGGGAAAACACAGCAAGTTGCTATTGATTCAATATTAATTAACAACATTTCACAGGCTGGATACTACACAGTGTTTCCTGGTCCTTGTTTTCATCACACTCACAGTCTGCTGTCTGGAATGTGGTTGGCAGTCAATTAATGTTAACTCAGAGTGGCACAACCAGAAAACAAATATTTCCTTTTTCTATGCATTCAATTAAATGCTTAACTTCTTTACTCAACTGTGTATATGATCAACATTCATTTGCAATTCGAAGTGGGTTTCCTGCCATACATTAGAACTTCCACATGACAAGGGCCAAATCAGATTCTTATACAAAAAACCATTTGGTAAAAGCTTCTGATGGATTTAGCATATATTAGGAGCAAGTCTCATATACCCCACTTATCAAGTGATATCTAAGATGATTAAGATATGAAATATGTGCTTACTAACTGAAATAGACAGTTGCTAATTTGTTAAAAATTGGTATCATTCTCCTTCATGTTGTTTTCCAAGTTAACTAACTGCTGACTAACTTGAACTTCAATAAGAATAATCACCCACACTTGTAAGACCCATAAGGTAAAATGAATTGTAGTTTTAGACAGACCACGAGTACTTTCCTTTTACTTGTTCTACCTTTTAAACATCATTTATTGTGTTTGCTCGAGGAGCTCTGATTCTTCTGGGAAACAAAATTGATAGCAAGTTTTAGATGTGCACTTTTTAGAAATAACAGAATAAAGCAGAAAAGAGGGAATCAAGGTATTCTATTTTTCTCAAGCTATTTCTGGAGAACCTGGAGCTCTTAAGTCCCATGCTTCTAGTTGACAACTCTTCCTATTTACATGTTGCCACCTTACCAAGGGTCCCATTTTGTATTTTCATGTTTTTTTCCACTGGAGTCAGTCTTGGGGGAAATAACAGGGACATTCCAGGACCTGTCCTGCAAGGAGGGTCAGTGCCACATTGTCAGTCATGGAGACAAGAAGTGCTTGGATCTTAGAGGATCTTCAGACACCTGTATCTTCAGGTACCTAAACCCTCCCAACCAATATATGTTTAGTTTTCAACTTAAAGCCTTAACTCTAGGTTCCAGATTGAATTTTATTCATACATTAGATGCTTATTAGTCAAGTGTTTTTTTAAATTTATTCTTGTGCAACTGTTACTCTTTTATTTACTTAAAAGAAATTGAAGTATAGATGCAATTGTTACTTTTAATTCAACCGCAGAACTTTATGGTCATCCTTATTAATGTTCAACTTAGTTTGTCTCATTGTGAATACAGACACATGGGGAATTAACATGACAAGTCAGTGTGTGTTTTTGTTTGTAATAATTTTTTATTTCTCTTCAATTTTGAGATTTTTTAAAGAATGTATCTTCTTTTTTATGGTGGTGTGGTTGGAAAAGAAAATATGGATTTGGGCTTTGGTCTGCATAAAACTATAGAGAAAGCATTACTGGTTTACTTACCAGGAGTCAAGTTAAACAGTGTTGTTCCCCCACCACTAATTATATATGCTTCAAGTTCACATAAATAATAAGCAGAAAATTTAACTGTTTATAGAGGCCAGAAGTAAAGAAAAAATATTATCATTTCCTTAGGGAAAAAAATTGCTATTTTAAAAATACATGAATAAGCAGGACATTTAGTTGATGTCCCATAAAGTCAGTGCCATATAGGTAAAGACATGTGTTTGGACAAAGCTGCAGGAGACCTAACAAATCCTAAAAGTGATCTGCTGATATTTTAACTGCCACCAGGACAGAAGTCAATACTCTTTAGGGGAAGATAATGTAATACAGAGTCTCATTCACAATGTCCAGCAATCAATAAAGAAGTTACCATATATGACAAGAAGCAAGAAAAGTGCCAATAATAGACATAATAGTCAATACAAACAGACCTAGAGATGATTCAGAGTTGGTAGGCAAGGACTTCAAAAAACTGGATAATATGTGAAATAAAAGAGAAGAAAAGATACAGTGAATGCAAAATTGAGTATTTCAATGGAGAATTGTGTAGATTACAGAGAAGCAAATGAGTGTCCTAAAAATAACAAAATGCAACATTTGAAATAAGGAGCTTAGTGGGTGGGTTTAGCTGCAGAATGAACACAACAGACAACAGGATTAGTAGATTTGAAGAAATATCAAAGCAAAGGTCAGTTTACAAGAAGCATGAAGAGCAATGAAACAAACACCAAAAAAAAAAAAAAATGAGCAAAAAGGAAATACGGGATATTGTCAACAAGTTTAATGTGTGTGTCACTGGAAAATCAGAAAGAGGGGAGAACAGTTGTACAGAAATTATATTTGAAGAAATAAGAGCAAAAACTTTTCCAAATCTGGTGATGGATATTACTCCATTGATCAAGAACCTCAATTAATAGCAAGCCAAATAACTAGAGGATACCACACCCAGGTACATTATATTCAAACTGCTGAACATGAAAGAGAAAGAGACAGTCTTAACAGTGGTTGAGCTAGGTGTGCAGTTTTTTGTGGCTTCGGGGACCTGCACTGGACCACCAGCTTTGAATTCTTCCAGCTTTACCTTGTGCTTGAGATGGGGACAGGTTACCAGAGGTTTTCTCCATCTTCCTGTGCCATCCTCAGCTTTAGGCTTTCCCTCTGAGCCAGAACTTCAGAGATCATTTTTCTGCATGCTCTTGCCCTCCTCCTTCCCGTGTGGTAGACAGCTGTCTTTGGTAATTTTTACTCACTGTCCCGGTTGGGGGTTCTATAGGGTATTCTCTGGTTTTCTTTCTTAAACCTAAATCTTAGGCTTCTGTTGTATTTCTGGGCTTCACTGGAGCTTACCCAGTGATCCTGCCACTCCTACAGAAATAGAGTTTCTAATTAGCTGAGCCCAGATGGTTTCCTGAGACTCTCCTAACAGTATTGAGTTTTCCCCTTTTTCCTTTCCCTGGCTGCAGTGGGTCTCTGTCTGTGTTCTAAGTTTGACAGTTCTTGCCACCCTTTCCTCAACAGCTTAATGATTTTGTTCCACAGGGAAGGAGAATCTGGGTAGGGTTTTATGCCTTCTGTACCACCCTGTCCTCCATCTTTCTTCTATGTATCCAGTTATGTCCTCGGTTAAAGAATAACCTGTGAGTTGGTACAAACTCCCTTTGTGTCTGAATCTCCCAGGGGTTCTGTACTCTCACACTTGCCTACACTGGTCATTAACATTTTTAGCTGAAATCCTACCCACTTGTGTGGCTTACATGGCTTGAGTTGGTGGAGAAAGTAGAATAATCTCACTCAATGCAAAGTTCTATCTGAATCAAGCCTTTCTCTGATTCCAGGGAGTGGAACCCATGCTGGGGGAAGGAATACTTGGCCAACCTTGGCCATGGGGTTAGTTCTCTTGGTCTAAACTCATTCTCTGCACCCAGCCCCAATGCTAGGCAATTCCTGTATTTAGATGTTTCCTTTTTAGGGAGCAAAGGGCCATGGCTCCAAGCCGTAGGTAAATTCCTAAAACTGTGTATTTATTTTATGACTTAATAAAGTATGTCCTCTTTAAGGTTAAATGTCATAACCATTAAATTCCCTATAAAACTTCATAATCTGTGGATCCATGCAGAGCAGAAGGAATCTTCTCAGACCCTTAATTAGACACACGGGCATTCAGTGTAAACTACCCCAAAAAACAACTCATACTGGCTGGAGCAAGACAACTGGTCTTTCCAGGGGAAGTGTACTTTAAAATGTACTCTGAGGTCCAAACTTTAGAAAAGTGTTAAAAAGTCAAAAGGGTGAAAGTACTTATCATGGGGGAAGAGGAATCCCTTTCACCGCATTACCAGAACTTGTTGTTTGCTTATGTGATAGCCATTACCCCCATTTTGATTTTTAAAGATCCCAGGTTTTCTCAGGTCCCCACCTTCCTTGTTGTGGTAAGGTTCTTCATTAAGCCTATCATCCTATTAATTTCCCTTGCTAGGCACTGGTTTAGGAGCAGACATGGGAAAAATTACGGCCCAGGAGGTGAGACGTGTATGTGTTTCTGGGATAGGACTGCTGGGTGGATTGCTAACTAAGACTTCTTTGGTTTTTTTAGAAGAGAAATTGTGACAAAAGCCCTTCTTCTTTCACTGTATTTAGCTGGCTGACACCTGGGATGGTGGCAGCCAGTCTGTATTCTAGCAGAGCAGCAAGAGAGAAAGAACCTAGCTCCTTGATGATGTCATTGAGACACTAAAATACAAATAAAGCAATCATAAAAGTAATTAATAACTTACTTAATAACCAAGCAATATAAATAACTAAATAATGAAATGATAGTATAGATAACTTTAAAGTATGTATCAATGTTCTAATTTAATTTTAATTAATAAGTATCTTGTTTCTTTTAATAGTCAATAGATCTTCTGTGAAAATTGTTCTGCATGTAGATGTATTTTTGGTGTATTTGCGGGAGAGGGTGAGCTCTGCATCCTTCTATTCCTCCATCTTAAAGCCCCTTATTTCCTCTATTAGTCAAATGAAAATATATCCTTACTGGAAGACACCTATGATACAGAAGTATATTGACTTAAATGTGGTCCTTTCTCTTTACCACAATCTCCCTTTCCTGGCCCTGATCTCACTCACCTCCTGAGATGTACCCACTGGCCACTGTCGGATATGTATTCTTTTCATTCTTTTACTTTGTATTTGAGTACTAATATACATTTACATTTGCACATGTAGTTTTATTTTACAAAATGGTATTTTAGCACATGTAGTGTCTTCAAGGTGTTTTTTCCCACTGAATTTGAATGTCTTTAGGTTATATTTTGAAGTCATCATGAACAGTGTGTATTTGTGTACATATAAAAGCAATGCAGTAAGGTAGACTCCTAGAAGGAGACTTGCTCCATCAGTGGCTGTGACTATTTAACTTCTGGCTGATACTACCAGACTGCTGTCTAAATCAGCTTTAGCACGTTATGCTCTCACCAAAAGTGTATAAGAAAAAACATTTTATATTTTCTGGAAAACTTTTTGGAGGGCAATAGACAATCAAACTAGTAAGTTGTTTTGTTATAGGTATTTTTAGAGCTTTGACACAGCATTTCCACTTCTAGGAATTAATCCTACAGATTTAATTACACAGATGAATAAAGATATATCCTAAATATGGCAGATACAGCAATACTTATAATCTTGAGGAATTAGAAACCACTAAATGGTCTGGCAAAAGGCAATTTGTTAAATGAATTATGATATGACAGACTATGTGTTTGAGAAGAGAGATTTACTATGTCAAATAACCACCTAGCTCAAGGAATGTATATTCAAAGAGCGTAAACCCTGAAATCTAATGGTCTTAGTTCCAGCTGTCTTAGGACAGCTCCATGAACTTTTACCCCGTTGGTAAAAGGTTAAGATCTAGCAAATGAAGCAACAAAGTACAGAATTTCAAATTTATATTCTCAAATGTTTTATTATAATTTTTTAAAGGCAAAAAATACACAAACTATCTAACTTCAGGACTTAAAAGATGAGTATCAAAATCAACCAACAGAAATCAGGAAGAAAAATTGAGATGAAAGCTATGAAAATTTAGATGTGAAAGCAGAAATGTTTGACAGGATACACGGAATTGTAGCAGATACTTCCAGCCCCACCATTCCTGTCTTCTTTCCCAGTAACAGAACTTTGATTTTTTTCTTTTTTTCAGATGGAAATCTACTCAGGCTGCATTCCTAGTGCTCCCCTGCCTCACACTGTAGCTCTATGACTAAGTTCAGGCAGATGATATATAACAAAAGTACAGTAGGAACTTCTGGGAAGGCTAGTAAAGGGGTTGAATTATTGGCGAAGTGATTCTTTTATCTTTCCCTTCTCCTGCCTGCTGCTGGCCAGAAACATGAATCTGATCATTAGAGCTCCAACAGTTGTCATGAATGACAAGGATCACCCGGGTGGAAATCTGGTGTTGGGAATCGGACCTTCAAGACTAGATCTGGGTCCCTGATGATGCCAGGGTGCTGACACACAGTCCCAGGCTGCACACCTTTGGACCTCTTTTCCATGAGAGAGAAATGTTACTCTGGTCTTGTTTAAGACACTGTTCCTTAATTTCTTGTGTGATAATACTACATGTTCTATGTTACATGATACAAAATACACATGTTTGTTCTTTAAAAGGAATAATAAAATAAAAAGAGTAATCCCTGGCAAACCTAATTGAGAGAGAAGGAGAGGGAGAGAGAATGTTAATAATGAGATACAATACAGAAAAGCTTACAGACTTATAGTAAAGCATCTTGTACAAACTCATGGTAATAAATTTGGAAACTCAGAGAAATGGCTAACTTGTTATCAAAACATAAAATATCGCATTTGACCCAAAATGATAAAGAAAATTTGAACAGACCAATAACCATAGCTGAATTCAGTAGCAGGCTCAGATGGTTTTACTGCTGAGTTTAATCTAAATTCACAGATCATGTAATTTCTATGCTATTTAAATAATTCCAGTCCACAGAAAACGATAAAAGACCCCTAATTCATTGTATAAAGTATTGTAAAGATAAAACACAAGAGAAAATAAGATGAATTTCAATTACAAATATAGAAGCAAATATTTCAAATAAACTATTTTAAGTCTGAATCTGGCTATCCATTTATAATATTATGATATAAACAAATGGGATTAATTTCAGTAATATGAGAACTTCAGAAATAGAAACTTTATCAACATATTTCATTATATCAACAAACTAAAGGCTATCAATAGATGTTGAAGAGCTCTTCAATAAAATAGAGCTATTGTGAATAACTTGAGTAAAAGAAAGCTATCTAAACAAATGCTATTTAGCAAAAATGGTAAAATATGAATGACATTTACCATTAAATACTGGACTCAGTATTAAGCACTTTGCATATTTACTCATTTTTCACTTTGGCCCTTTGAGGAGGAGACTTAATATCCCCCTTTTAAAGATGGCGAAAGTGAGGCCGAAAACGGTTATTTAAACAAGCCAGTTAGCGAGGAGTCAGGTTTTGTACTCAGGCAATCTGATTCCAGGTTTTTTTTCGTTCCCCTGCGTCCAAACCTGTTTATTTGGTCTCCCCTGACCTCGGCCCGTAGCTTCACCCGGGAGCTAGCGAGGACAGGTTTGCTGCCCACTGAATCCCCAAGACACCTCGGTCCCTGGGCTTCTCGCAGTCACCTGGGCCACCACGTCCTTCCAAATCAGCCCGTCAGCATTCAACGGTGACCACGCCCCCAGCATGGCACCTGGCGTGGCGTCCTGCGTGCGTCAAGGCACACACGTGGCGCTCACTGCGCATGCGCCCCGCTGGCTCACGAGGTCGTCGGGAAGTGGGTCCTAGGGCCTACTTGTGCCTTCGTTTCCTCGGCCTGGGGCTGGTCACGGTGCGGGGGCGGCCGCTCCAGCGCGGTTGTTTAAGGTATCATAAAGCGACTTCAGGGGCCAGTTGGGATCCAGAAGCAGGCAGCGCTTTGTCCTTGCCTGCAGGGCGGCGTGAGGCCCAGTAAGGCATCATCAGGGCGGCTCCCCGAGGCGCCCCTGTGCCTGCAGGGGTTGAGGGGCCGCTCACTGTGACCGCCTCCTCCAGGGAGCCTACGCCTGGTCCTCTGCTTTGGCCGGTGCAGCCCTTTCTGCTCCTCCCATCGCGCGCCGCAGTGCCTCTCCAGGCCTCTGTCTGCCAGGCGAGCCCCTCCTCCTAGTGCAGAATGTACACCGCGGAAACCATCTGCTGGGAGGACGAGGTCCTGGCAGGGCTGCAGAGGGAGGCAACGCCTTTCACGTCCTTGACAGCATCTTGGCCCATTGGAATTATCTGGGTCTGGTAGCCCGAGGCCGCTGTGTGCTCTTGCTCCTCAGGGTAAGTGTAGACGGCCCCTGCCGTGCATTTCTTCCTGTGCCTATTCATCCTTACAAACGCGCCCTCATTCCTTCCTGGCTCCTTTGACTGCGTCCCTCCACCGGAAGGGAACCAGAGAATTATGTCTGTTAGTTTAGCTAGTTCTCTTTTGATTGGTGTTTTCGTGCTGTACCTTTTCCCATCCATTTACTGGTAATCTATCTATCCTTTATATTGAAAATTGGTATTTTGTGGATGACAGAGAGTTCTGCATTTTAAAATTCTGTTTGGCAATCTCTGTCTTTTATTTGCATTTTTTAGACAATTTACATTTAATGTTGTTACTGATATGATTTAAATCTACCATTTTACTAGTTTTCTATTTGTCTCACGTGTTCTTGGATCCTTTCTCCCACTTCCCTGCCTTCTTTGGGGTTAATTTTTTTTTTTTTTTTTTGGTAATGCCATTGATCTGATAAGTTTATCTTGTGTCCTGATGAATACATTCTCATCTTTATGAAAGAGTTGTTTTTCCAAATGTGCAAACTATTTGTGTGGATAAAGTGAATTGCAAGAATTTCCTGAAGATAATAGTGAATTTATTTATTAGGTTGCTGTCTTATCTTTCTGCACCAGGCTCTCCTGGAGCAAATAGTTACATTATGTTTGAAGCAAGTTATCTCAGCTGTCAGCCCAAATAGCTAAGTTTAACTTATCCACAGGGTAGGAGAATGGATAAAGTATGACATTATTGCACACTTGAACATTATACAGCAGTGAAAATTAATGTAGCAAAATGAATTAACATGAAAATGCTGAATCTCAAAAACAGTGGGGAAAAAAGGCAGGTTAATAAATTCATACAGTATGAAATCATTCATGTCAATTTAAGAATGCATAAGTAGTAAAACTACAAATAAAAACAGAGAAATGATGAAAAAATTCAGAAGAGTTTCTTACCCCTTTTCCCACAAGATAAAATAAGAGAAGGATTGATGAGGGAGTGTCACCGTGAGAGCTACCCACTTGTTGAGGTGAATAGACTGTTCATGGTTCTTCAACTTATCTTTGTTTAAACTCTGTTTTCATTATATATAGATACACACACACACATATTTTATACATACGTTTAGAAATAGTCATTAATTTAAGAAGGCAAAATGCTAAACTTGTACTCAAAACATACTGTTATCCTCTTCCTTTTTTTTTTTTTTTATCACATATCACCTGGCATTCAGTCACCAGTAAGTCAAAGGGTTTTCAGATCGAACACTGCAGCCCTCAGTGTTATCTCTGCAAGTTAAGTAAAAACTGGTTTTATGACTAAAGTTCCTTATAGATAAATAAAAGGCTTTGAATTTATAACTGTATTTGAACCTGTCCCCAAACCCCCCCCTGAAATCGGTATATAATTACTCTATTTTGATCTTTTTTTTTGGAGCAGCAGCTAATGCAGTATGAACAAGAAATATTTACAATAAATATTAGAGAAAAGAGGCATGTTGGCAATGTGATTGTGAAGTTAAAAAGCCCATAAAACTCTGCTATATGAACTATAAGAATTGAGAAAAGAGTTTGATGAAGTGGTGAAGGAAAATATGAAGTGCTTAGTGTTCTTTCTATGATACATGCTAAGAAGAAAAAGAGTAAGATGTTGTGTTAGACATTGTCAAGAAGCTTCTTGGTTTAGAGGCATCAAAGAAGGTGTTTTCTGAAGAGATGACATTTTAGCAAGACCTTGAATGATTAGACCTGGGTTGACCTGAGATAGAGGATGTGTCAAATATTAAACCTTGAGGTGCCCTGCATTCAGTGATGCATGGGTTCAGAGAAGGAGGAGGTGACAGCTTTAAGGGACCAGAAGGACACCTAACTGTTTCCAGAGGAAGGTTGGAAAATACTGGGTGGAGTCTGAGAAAGGAGCTTACATGGTTGTAGGCAGAGAACATCCTGCCCAGCTCCCAGCCATTCTGCTGATCTGGTGGACTGGCTGATGGGGAGCCAGGCCAGGAGCTGGGAGTGGCTCTTTACAGATCTCAGATTTATCCTCATTTGGGAAGAAGAACAAACCTCCCTACCCAAGCCTGCTGGTTTGAGGTATGTTGGAACATACTCTTTTCCTGCAAAAAACTCAGTTCTTTTCCTGCAAGGGAGAGGAAAAATTCCAACAGCCAAAGACGACCAAGGCAAACTTTTTGTCCAGCGAAGATTTATTGACTGACTGCAGTGAGGGAGGGCGTGCTAGGTGAGCTGGAAAGTGTCTCCTGGTAAGAAGGAGCAGGGAGGATATTTTTTAAATGAGGCTTACGCTTCTGGTAAATGCTTCTTCAGAAGGGTTAGAGGCAGCAGGCATCATCTGAATTGTTTGCTGTCACGGAGAGGTGGAAGCTGTTGAGCTGGACTGGGGACATCTCTTTTGAAAAATCAGTAGCCCTCAAAGAAGAGGGTCATTATGGTATTCTACAGCTGCAGCATGACCTTTGGAGAAATATACTTTAATGTTAACTTTGCAGTTGGCTTTATTGTGCCTGTTATCACAATCTGGTTAACGGCAGGCCTGATATTTAATACCTCAGAGGAGCAGTGTAAAATGTCCCTGACATTTTTAGGAAATCAGGGATGTGATCAATAGTACTTTTAGCCCCGTTGTGCTTGAAGTGCAGCGTAAACCCATGGACTAGCCGCAGGCTAGCTTGAGTTAGGTCAACTATCTTCCACCCAGCGGAGGTTGGCCCTAGTTAGGAATAGAGTCTGAATTACAATGGTCTATTTAGCCGAACTGCAAATTGAATCTAAATACTTATTTTTTTATTAAACAAAAAAAAAAGTTCCCCGAAACTATTACTCAAGGAAAAACAACCTAACAAACCAGTTCAAATAAAAATGTAAACAATCTAACTTTTAAATTTTTTATTTGTTAAGTATTGTAAAAACACATAATGGTAAGTTTGCCATATTAGCCATTTTTAAGTCTACAGTTCAGTAATGTTAAGTATATTCACATCGTGTGATAGACCTCTAGAACTTTTTCGTGTTTCAACACTGAAACTGTATATCCATTAAGCACCACTTCCTCCCCTCAGTCCTTGGTAGCTACCTTTCTATTTTCTGTTTCTATAATTTTGACTGTTTTAAGTATTTCATATAAGTGAACTCATATTTGTCTTTTTGCAGCTGACTTATTTAGTTTAGCATAAATGTTCTCTAGATTCATTCATGTTGTAGCCTGACAGGATTTCCTTCCTTTTTAAGGCTGCATAATATTCAGTTGCATGCACCTACCACATGTTCTTATTTATTCATCTGTTGATGGAAATTTGGGTTGCTTCCACCTCTTGGCTTTTGTGAATAATGCTGTGATGAACATGGATGTGCAGTTATCTCTTCAAGATCCTGCTTTGAGTTCATTTGTATATCTACCCAGATGTGAGATTGCTGGATCATATGGTAATCCTATTTTTTAATTTTCTGAGGAATCTCCATATTGTTTTCTGTAATTGCTACACCATTTGTGTTCCCACCAATAATGCACAAGGATTCTAACTTAGTATCCTTAACAGCACTTGTTTTCTCTTCTTTTGATACTGTACTTCTGATGGGTGAGAGGTGCTGTTTCATTGTGGTTTAACATTTCTCTAATTACTAGTGATGTTGAGCATCTCTTCATGTACTTGTTGGTCATTTGTATATCTTTGGAGAAATATCTATTCCAGTTCTTTGCCCATTTTAAAAATCAGGCTATTAGTTTTTTTGTCATTGATGAGTTGTAAAATTGTAAAATATATTGCATATATTTGCAATATTAACCCTTTATTGGATATATGATTTGCAATTATTTTCTCCCACTCTGTATGTTATCTTTTCACTCTGTTCATTGTTTCTTGTTGACATGAAGAAATGTTTTAAGTTTGGTGTAGTACTGTTTGTTTTTTATTTTGTTGCTTGTACTTTTGGTATCATATCCAAGAAATTGTTACCAAATCCAATGTCCTGAAGCTTCTCCCCTGTGTTTTCTTTTAGGAGTTTAATAGTTTTTGGTATTACATTTAGATCTTTAATCCATTTGAGTTAATTTTTCTGTGTTCTGTTACCGATGACACAGATGACCTCTTTTTATATTTCATGTCTGTGTGGAGGGATTTGCTGCCTCACAGCACCACAGGCTTCTGTATTTGTGTATTTACCCTCACGAGGGTCCTGATGAGGGAGGACCCGGTGTGGCAGGAATTCCCCCCTGGGTTTTGACATGGTTGTCTAAACGTTTACCTGGGGTGCAGAAACCTTTAACTGGTTTCCAGATGTCTCACAGAGGTATTTTGCTAGCTTTCTGTTAAATCCATGTCTCTGTGGGGAAAGGAAGGTCTGGGGCTTCCTGTCCTACCATCTTGCTGATGTCACTTCAGTCCTCCTAATCTACTTTGCAAAGCCACAGCCTCCACTTTCCACTTGGTTTAGTTAAGGATCTTTAGCACAGAGTTTGCAGCAAATCTGTGAGGTTGGAAGTGTCTGGAAAAGACTGGAAAAAGGCGTACCAACGTACATTTGAGTTATTAAGCGGAAGCAGAGTATCTGTCCCTTCTTGCCTCAGCCTTCTCTTCACAAATCTGACAGACAGCTGTTCTCAGATTTCATGAAGGGTACTGGGAGGACAAAGAGAAGTGGCACTGCCCACGTCCTCTTTTCACAGAATTAGCAACTGAGGTTTAAATAAGTTAGAGAAATTAACCACAAAATACATCTGGTAGTTGACTAAGGTGGGATTTCTGTTCATGCCTGTCTGAACCCAGTTCCTTCAGGAAAACCATCGTTGGAAAGAAGCTGAGACTTTTGGACAGCGTTAGGCACCCCCCCCGTAGATGTCTCCTAGGTCTCTTCTGCTCACACAATCCTTTTTCATCCTTAAAAGTTTGTTTTTTTCCCTTTCTCTGAAGGCCTATTTCTCCCTTTGTCACCCTCCTTCCCTTAGAAGCCCAGTGTAGATTTCTATGAAGCAGTGAGAGAAGAGAGCCATCCTTAGCTTTCTCTGAGTTTAAAGGGAAATTTAGACTTCAAACCAGAAATTGACCGAGCTGATTTATGATTTTCAGCAGATTTTCTTGGCTCTGGGCTTTTTCCCTTCTATTTTTAAAATGAGGGTTAGTTAAACCCACCTCCGAGTGAGAACTTCTACTTTTTGTTGAGATTGATAAAAACTCAGTGGAGATGGCCCAGACATGTCAGAGAGCATCGTCCTAGTGCCTCCCTGCAGTTTTCAATTAGAAGGTTACTGGGAACGTAGCTCTCAGTGCAGGAAAAAACATCTTTGTCCACTCAGGAGTTGAGGTGACTGGCCTGGGAGACTAGTGGGATGTCGGGTAGTGATTATTGGAAGGAACATGACCTTTTATTGTCCTCTCCTAATCAGGGGTTTGAGCAGATAAATAAAATGAAAACTAAATTCAAAGTGCTGTTTTGGAAGGCCCCGAGCCAAGGAAAGTGTGACCTTGCGTTTGCATCCAAACTGGAGAAACCAGTGAGACAGTAGAAATGTGGCAAAAAGATTTGTTATTCATTAGTTTTTGTTTCGTTTTCTGAGTTAAAAACCTAGTGAGGGAAGGGAGTGCAGGGGAGTGAAAAGACATGTAATATTTCTCTCTGGGGTTTGTCCTCTTCCTTCCATTCCGTCCTGTAGGTGGCTGCTCTCAGAGAGAGTGCGTAATGAGCTGTGGCAGGCAGTGGAGCTGGCTCTGCTGGGCGGGTCTTCCGTGCATCCAGGTAAAGCAGCCCTGAGGAGGGAATAATCTTTTCCTCTGGTCAGTCCACAGCTGAGAGCACTGATGACTGCTTTGAAGGAAAGATGGGCCTGTCTGGACAGCGGTGATGTTCTGTGGGCAGTTGAAGAAGATTGTTTTTTGTTTTCTTAATCAGATAATAACTGGAGCATGTGAGTCTTAAGCAGAGAACCTTAGCTGCAGGCATTCTTGTGTCTCAGAGGGCTTTCAGTATCCCCTTTTTAAATTAATGAGTGCACACACCCCGCTGTTACGGCACACTGTGGGCTAGAGAAAAATAACTTATCAAAGTATCTCCAAGCTTTGTGGGGAAAAAAAGATTACTTATTTTTCTCAGTATCTTGAGGAGATTTAAATTTTTAGTGAAGATATGTTTCCTTTACTTGCATATAACTGGAAAGTTATGTTTTTGAAATCTGGATGCTTAGAATTTTAGCTCCTACATGAAACCCATTACTTAAAATGTGAAGCAATATGTGTATGCCATATTTTCAGAATAAAAATAGTTCTTGGCTCACCTTTACGTAAAGATTGCACCCTCACTTACATAGAGATTCCCTGTAATTTAATTTCCTAAGCACTGCTTTTGTGCTTCTGTCTGCCTGCCTCTTCCAGCATGCTTTCGTCATTCAGGCGTAAAGATAGAGAAGGAGGTGTCCTGAAAACTCTAGTTACTGCTGCACAGCACCATTACCGACTTAGTTCATCAAGAATTCGGGATAGAGTTGAGAAGTGCTTCACTTGTTCTTACAATGGTTATCCTGAAACAGAAGACCTTCCCAAGACACACTAACAATTCCGTTTTAGTACAGCTCTGCAGCCGAAACACAGATCCTCCACAAGTCTGTGGTGGATTCCAGAGCCACCAGCTTCAAGTGTTATTATCCATATTTATGGATTTAAAAAGCAGAATGCCTCAATAGAGTAGCATTTGTTTATAAAGTGTGTGCTCTCAAAAGGAGACCCTGGAAATGAGAGAGCCGTAAAATGGCCGAGGTGAGTCTCTCCACACCATTGGTGTCTCAAAAGCTACAAACGCAGGAGAGCCCTGAGAGAGTCCAGTGAGCATAGAACACCAAGGCACGTTGGAGGGCTAGCTGTGACTTTGAATGCTTTCCCCAGCACAGACACAAATCAGTTGGTGGAGGGTGAAAGTATTAGTAGCTTGAGGTACTTGAACACAAATCTTGCCCGTATCGTTAGCTGACCACTAAACCATACAAAGACAGGAGCAACCCCCCAAAAAACAAGATAAAAAATAAAAATAAGAATCAAAAGAGCACACTACTTGGAAGAGATTTTTTGCAGTGTAAGTCAGGCAACTATAATAATAATAATAATAATAATAATAATAATAATAATAATAATAAATCCACAGCTCTTACAGTATATTATCTCAAAAGGAATCCACAGTTTCTACAGCATATTATCTGAAATAGTGAGTTTTCAACCAGAAAATATAAAACATGCAAAGAAATAAACGTATGAGTCATTTCTGGGGGAACAAGCAACGATGACTGACTTTGGAGGAAGTGGATATTGGGATTTTGCAATCAAAGTCTTCAAATCAGTGTTTATAAATATGTGGAGCCATTTAAGGAAATTGTAGTCAAAGAATTACAGGAAAATAAAATGTCAATGGTGCACCAAGTGAGGAATCTCAGTAGAAAAACTGAAATTGTAGAAAAGAACTAAATGCTATTTCTAGACTTGAAAATGATAGTACTGAAATTAAAAATTTACTCGATGGGATCACTAGCATATTTTAGATGTTAGAAGAAATAATAATTGAACTTTAAGATAAATCAATAGAAATTATCCAGCCCCCAAAAACAGAAGAAAAAAGTGTGAAGATTAATGAACAGAGAAGGTCAGACTGAAGAACAGCATAGTAAAGAGCTTGACCATTCTTACCTCTAGAAATTGATAATAGAAGTGGACAGAATCTTCCAAAATAAGCATTTTAGGAGTCTGGAAGTTCATCAGAGGCATGTAACAATTTGACAAGCATTTATTAACCATAAATAGTTGAGCCTTTGATAAGAACAATGGAAGGTTGCGGCCTTTTAGCCTGGGGATGCTCTCATCCCAGCCCACCCCCCCCCAACTCTCTCCATTGGCATAGTAATTCTACCAGGGCAGGGTAACATGGAAAATCCAGAAGCTTTGCTGTCAGGAGAGGATGGACTTAAATCGGAGTGTGACATAAAAAAAAATGAATGTTCCTGGGAATTGTTGGAAACAGTAGCAAATGAACAAGAAAGATCAATAGAACAGCTAGTTTAATGTTGTAATCCTGGGTGGAGAAAGCAGTGGAGAGGCAGACTGTCCAGAAATTTAACAGGGAACTCTGGGAATGGAAGGGCTGTGGTGGATGACAGTGAGCCCCCACATAGCCCCGGAAGTCTTTAACAGTTGTGCACGAGCCTCAGGCTGTGTTTGCTTAGGAGACACCAGACAGCTCCCTAGTATTTCACATGTCCCTGGCTGAACATGATGCCTTCGCACAACATTTATGAGACATGCGGATAAATAGGAACATGCTAAACTATGTGCAGGGAAAAAAATAGTCAATAGAAACTGTCTCTGAGGGACCCCAGATATTGGATTTAGAAGACAGAGACTTGAAAGTAGCTATTATGGATTAATTCAAAGAACTAATGGAAAGCATGTTTTAATAATTAAAGTAAAGTATGAGATGCTGACTTATCTAATAATTGACCTAAATAAAAAGAGAAATTATTAAAATTGTTTTTAAAAAAAAGAACCAAATGGAAATTCTGGAGTTGGAAAATAGAATAACTAAAATGAAAAATTTCACTGAAGATGTTCACAGTGGCATGAGATGCATTGAAGAAAACGTGGAGATCAATAGAATTTATCCAATCTGTGATGTCTTTCCATTAGGCTGCAACTTGACACATTCTTCTTCCAGATCAAGAAATGTAATCATCCGTAGAACACAGAGATAAGCTGGTTGAGTTTGTAATTTAAAAGGGAACGAAAGCATTTCACCCGTCTCTGAAACCACAACTGTCCTTTTCTCGCCTGGATGTACTTTTTGAGGTTGGGGTTCTCAGCAGGTTCTCCTCCTTCTCAAAGGAGGGGGACTTTCAGAATCAGTGTAGAGCTGCTGACAGACCTCAGTGGCTCTGTCAGAAAGAGTCTCATCAAAAATAAACTTGGTTCCCTAGGAAAGAGACTGCGCAGTGCCAGTCCCAGGATAAATACGTGCAGTGATTTCTGTCAGGAAAACACATGACTTGCTTCTTCAGTCCTCACACAGATGAGAGGGAGAGCTGTGCATGTCCAACCTGGCGACGCCACGTGCAGGTCCTGGTGAAAGGCAGAGTCCCCTCTGCGGTCACACTCCGAGTAGCAAGGAGTGAGAGAGTCGGGTCATTTGGAGACAAGTAAAGTACAGTTTATTTGAAGAGTGACTCAGGAAGAAATGATTTCCTTTTTCATTAATATTCCTTTTATTTCAGCCAGAGATAATGAGATTTTTGTGGAACTCAAGGAGCTAAAGAATGATGATGGTTTCTGAAGGCTTTAGAAGGCAGCAGCTGTGCTCACTTAGCCAGTGGGCTGGTCAGGGTCCCAGGTGCTGTCTCAGAGGCTCACGCTGAGTCCTTCAGCCATGGTTTCAGGGGATTAGTCCTGATGAAAACTTGCGTTCAGGAAGAAACTATCTCTAAGATCACATTCTTTGGCTTCTTTATTACTTCTTTATCTTTATTGCATTTAACTATCTGTATTATTATTGCTAAGCAAGGGGAGATCACCTGTCAAGTTGTTTCCAAGGTGTCTGTTACAGGAATGTATCCATCCTGGAAATGTACAAAAGGATCTTCTGGGTTTGGGAAGAAGAGATTAGGATTTCTATACTTTTTGAAATCTAAGAATGAGAAAATAAAACTTTACTGTTACACACTATAATTTCATCAAATTTTAAAGATGCACCATTATTGGGTATTCCAGGAAGGAAAAAATGCTAGCCGTTAAACCGTGACACAGTGCCTTCTTTTAAATCTTATACTTATTGAAAGATCCCATTTCTACTTAGACATAACATAGATTGTTAAAATCATGTATTGCTCTTGCAAGGAGAGGAGAAGAGGTAAAATAAGTTTCACATATACTCAGGTAATAACTGGGCACGGCTGCTGTCTGTCCAGTAGTGATCTGTCGTGAGATACATCTCGATTCAGAGCCACTGTGTGAAACCCTGTGTCTTCAAATCATTGAAATATGGTGAAATGCAGAGTAACCTTATACAGGCAGACCTTGGAGACACTGTGGGCTTGGTTCCAGACAGCCACGGCAGAGCAGGCAACACGGTAAAAGTGAATCACGTGAACTTTTTAGTTCCCCGGTGCATCTAAAAGTTATGTTTACACTGTACTGCAGTCTGTTAAGGGTACAATAGTATCATGGCTGAAAAAATATCTGTATTTAATTTAAAATACTTAATTGCTAAAAAATGCTAACCATCATCTGAGCTTTCAGCGAGTTGTAATTTTTTAGCTGATGGTCTTGCTTCAGTGTTGGTGGCTGCTGAATGATTGGGTGGTGGTTGCCAAAGGTTGTAGGGCTGTGACCATTTCTAAAATAAGACAATAAGAAAGTTTGCCTCATTGACTGACTTCCTTTCATGAGTGGTTTCTCTGCAGCGTGTTTGATAGCATTTTACCCACAGCAGAACTTCTTTGAGAATTGGAGCCAGTCCTCTCAAACCCTGCTGCTGCTTTATCAGCTGAATTGATGGACTCTTCTAAATTTTTTGTTGTCATTTCAACAGTCTTCATAGAATCTTCACCAGGGGTGGATTCCATCTCAAGAAACCACTTTCTTTGCTCATCCATAAGAAGCAACACCTCATCCATTGAACTTTTATCATAAGATTACAGCCATTCAGGCTTATCTTCAGGCTCCGCTTCTAACTCTGGTTCTCTTGCTGTTCCTACCACTTCAGCAGTTACTTCCTCCACTGACATCTTGAACTCATCAGAGTCATCCATGAGGGTTGGAATCAACTTCTTCCAAACTCCTGTTAATGTTGCTATTTTGACCCCTTCCCATGAATGTTGAATGTTGAATGTTCTTAATGGAGTCTAGAATGGTGGATCCTTTCCAGAAGATTTTCAATTACTTTGCCCAGATCCATCAGAGGAATCACTGTCTATGGTGGTTGTAGCCTTGCAGAATGTATTTCTTACATAACAAGACTTCGGAGTTGAAGTTACTCCTCGATCCATGGGCTGTGGAGTGGATGTTGTGCTCACAGGCATGAACAACATTAATCTTATTGTCCATCTCCCTCAGAGCTCTTGAGTGTCCAGGTGCATTGTCAGTAAGCAATAACATTTTGAAAGGAATCTTTTCTGAGTAGTAGGTCCAACAGTGAGCTTAAAATATTCAGTAAGCCATGTTGTAAACAAATGTGCTGTCATCCAGGCTTTGTTGTTCCATTTATAAAGCCCAGGCAGTGTAGATTTAGCATAATTTCTAAGGGCCCTAGGATTTTCAGAATGGCAAATGAGCCCTGGCTTCAGCTTCAGGTCACCAGCTGCATTAGCCTCTAACGAGAAATTCAGCCTGTCCTTTGAAGCTTCGAAGCCAGGCATTGACTTCTCTCCTCTAGCTATGGAAGTCCTAAGTGTCATCATTTTCCAATAGAAGGCTGTTTAGTCTGCACTGAAAATGTGTTGTTTAGTGCAGCCACCTTCATTAATGGTCTTAGCGTGATCTTCTGGATAATGTGCAGCTTCTCCATCAGCACTTGCTGCTTCACCTGCACTTTTATGTTGTGGAGACGGCTTCTTCCCTTGAACCTCATGAACCCACCTCTGCTAGCCTCAGACTTTTCTTCTGCAGCTTCCTCACCTCTCTCAACCTTGATAGAACTGAAGAGAGTTAGGACCTTGCTGTGGGTTAGGCTTTGGTTTAAGGGAACGTTGTGGCTGTTTTCGTCTGTCTGGACTATTACAAGTTTCTCCATGTCAGCAACAAGGCTGTTTCCGTTTCTTATCACTCGTGTGTTCTTTGGAGTAGCACTTTTAATTTTTTTCAAGAATATTTCCTTTGTATTCACAACTTGGCTAACTGTTTGATACAAGAGGCCTGTATTCACGTGCCTTCCTTGCTAAACTTAATCACTTCTAGCTGTTGATTGAAAGTGAGAGACGTGTGATTCTTCATTTGAACACTTAGAGGCCATTGTTGGGTTATTAATTGGCCTAATTTTGCATTGTTTTGTCTTGGGAGAGGGACAGGGGAACGTCCAGTTTGTGGAGCAGTCAGAACATGCACAGCATTTATCAGTTCAGTTTGCATCTTCCATGGACGCAGTTCATGGCTTCCCAAAACAGTTTCCATAGTAACGTGAAAGATAACCGATCACAGGTCACTGTAACAAATATAATAATAACAAAAATAATAATGCAAAAGTTTGAAATATTGGGAGAGTTACCAGGATGTGAGACAAAGACAGAAGATGAGCAAATGCTGTTGGAAAAATGGTGCTGCTGGACCTGCTCAGTGCAGGGTTGCCACAGACGTTTGATTTGTACAGAAGGCAGTGTCTGTGATGGCGGTCTACGATTCTTCAGAAACCCTGGAAGAAAAAAAGAGGTGCTGCAACATCCTGATTTTGCCCTGCAAGGTCTGTGGCTTGCCTGTTTTCACCTCTCTTCCTGGCGGTGCTCACAGGACTGGTGGATGAGGTGGTCAGTATGACCTCCAGTTGCCCAGGCCCTGGCTGGCTCCGTCTCCTGACACCAGGGCAGACAAGCTGGCTTTCAGGAATGCGGGTCAGGACGTCAGCACGCAGGTGCTGCCACTGTCCAGTCCCTGCTGATTACCTCCTCGGAGCAAGCGAGGGTTCTCCACGGGAGTCTGCATTTATTATCCTGAAGCTCAACAAAATTAGCACCCTGTGAAGACAATCTGCTCAGTTAAGCCCTACTTATTTTCTCAGGGATTAAGAAGCAAACTCCCACGCATTGCCGACTAGTCAGAAGTGAGCTCTGGTGAGGAAGATGGGAACAGGTCTAATGTAGACCCCCTTTCTCTATTTCCTCTCTCTCTCCCCTTTTATAATATGAGTTTTTGACTTCATTCTGTAGCAAAAGGACTCTCCCTTTTTTGTGCTTGCAGTTTATAACTGACCTCAGCAGACCTCATGCTGGAGAGCGATCAGCAAAGCCAACATCTGCTGTGATCTTTATTTGAGATGCTTGTTGTAAGTATATGGCAATCTCAGTATTAGCTAGGCATGTGGAAAAAAACATTTAAAAAATGAAAAAGAACAAATGAACAAATGAAATATTTTTCCTTTGAAATAGCAAAACTGTTATTAAGGGAAAAAAGTAGGTAGAGTAAGATAAGCTTCATTGGAAAATATTTTCTCATCTTTATGGCTTATGCGTCCCATTTGGATGCAATGCAAAAAATATGCTTTGTTCAGTGTCCCATGGTGATGAGAGCCAAATAGTTTTAGAATGTTCAATAAAAATGAAAAAGACATAAATATTTCTTACAGTTTCCTAAGTGGATGATCAGTAATACAAAGCTGTTTGTAAGTAGAAGCCTGAGAAATAATAAGCATATTAATTAATGAAGCTTAAAATACAAAATAAATGTGGAGTCAGCAGTTCACTCATGCATAAAGCCTATCTCTAAAAATAATAAACATATTTGCATATAGTTATCATATCATTTGTAGATTTTGATTAGTGTTCTAGTAGCTAATTGTCCTCAAATCCTTAGAGTAACTTATCAATAACAGAAAAAAATGTGTATACTTACTTAATTAAAAAGAACGCTCATACATGCAGGTCTAGCCATTTTTAAAGTATCCTGCCAGCTCCCAAATCTATATCTTAGTTGATGTGCTTGCCCTAGAATGACTCCCCACTTACGCTCATGGAACGAGTCTCCCTCCCTCCCTCCCCACCCTTTCCTCCCTTCCTCCCTTCATCAGTGAATTGAAGACTCCAAGGAAGCTAAACCTGGACCTCCCTGCATTTGAAGGTAACTCATGTGGATCCTGGGGTGAATGCACATGACGTGAGATGTGATGTTGTAGGAGACACTGCACTTCTCCCTCAGCCTGGACACGCCGTGACGACGGGTGGGGTAGCCCTGAGGGATGCTGGCCAGTCTCTCACATGAGGCCCCACATCTGACCAGCAGTGACTGTGGCAGCATCCCTGAGGTGCCCCTCCCTGCTCTTCCCTCAGGCCCGACTGCTGGGATGTAGCCCCTGGGTCACCTGTGTCGATTTTCAAACTGACAGTAATTACAGTGCTAACTTCCTCACCTTAAAAATTATAGAACAAGTATTTGTATACCCATATTCATAGCAGCATTATTCACATCAGCCAAAAGGTGAAAGCCACTCACATGGCTACTGACAGATGACTGGATAAACAAGACATGCTTCCGTAGTGGAATAGTATTCAGCCTTGAAAGGAGATGAAGTTTTGACCCACACTTAGCATAGGTGAACCTGGAGAACATTACAGTGCATGAACTAGGCCAGGCACAATGGGACAAATGTATGATTCTGCTTCTAGGAGTCAAGCTTAGAGAAACAGAAAGTAGCGTGGTGGCTGCCAGGGGCCGGGGGGTGGTGAGGAGCTCTTGTTTGATGGTTACAGTTTCAGTTCACAAAGACGGAAAAGTTCCACAGATGGATGCTGATGGCGATTGTGTAGCAATGTGAGGGTACTTAGTGCTGTGAAGTGTGTACTTCAAAATAATTAAAATGGTACATCTTATGTTATATGTACTTGATCACAGTAGAAAAAAAAATAAGACAAGAAGGCTATCCTTTCCCCTACTCTAATGAATTGCACCCAAACCCAAAATCCTCCACAAAAACAAGAAAGTAATCCCAGGGAGATAGTTGATTTTATTAGTGTAGTTTACCCTGCATCCAAAAGTAGAGTGTTCCTAGATCTCTTATAAGCCAAAATGGTGTAAAGCGAAGAAGCAGCTACCTTAGGACAAAGCTTGTTAACAGATGCACAAAATAAATGGAGATATATCACAGATACACACACAGTTCAAGGCCATGGAGGCTTGATGCTGAGATGTGAGTGCAGTTCCCACGGACGCAGCTAGGTGGCACCACACGCACCATTCCGGCTGCGGCTGCTTCTGTAAGGGCTCAACTCACTTGCAAAACCAAAGCTGAATGCTATTTTCACATTTCGCTTTTTTTCTAAAAATTGAAAATCCTCTTCCGATTTCTTTTTATTAATGGGAACAGGAACTAACATAGGTCTCTTATAAAAATGAAGTACAAACTTTCGGAGACTAGGGGATACCTGTACTGTGGACATGTGTGAATCGTGTGCTAGTAAGTGGCCAGGTGATTTTGAGGGCGTTGCAAGTGTTTTGGGTGTGGCACTCACTGTTGCTGGAGTGAAGGAAAAATGCATGTATTCTGTAAATACTGAAATAACGCAACTGTGTATTTCCAGTGCTTTCTTTCCCTTCCTCACTAGCGTGGGTTTGTCAAGGTCCCAAGAGCCCCTGCAGCAGGTCTGCATGAGGTTAACCATCTTCGAGATGTGTTTAGTGCAGCAAATGCGAAGTACTTTCCTTGAGCCATTTACAGCCCAGGAGAGGACAGGGAACCACCAGGAGTATTTCTTTAAAAAATGAAGTAAGGTAGAAGTCCAAGTTTACACTTTTACCCCCAAACACTTTACCTTTTTCTCTTAGGATTTTTTTTTTTAAGGAATCAGATTTTTACAGTGGAAAGAATTTGAACTTTGGAGCCACACAGTTGCCTCCTTTTAGTGTTGTAACCTTGAACTTCTCAGAATCAGTTTCCTCGATTGTAAAGTGGGGGAAATGACACTGACATTTCAGAGTTCCTTTGAGGAGTGAACGAGATAAGAAAAGTGCCACACACAGCATGTGCTCAGTGCACGCCAGTTTGCCTCCCTCCCTTCCTCTCCCTTCTCTCCACAGCTGGTCGAGGTGGCAGAGGCCTGGGTTCTAGGTTGGAAGCTGTAGTGTGGTGGGAGCGGGGAGGGAGGTAGAAATGTGAGCGGTCCCAAATGCCAGCTGTCAGGAATGGAATCCCCACTCAGCAGTCAGCCAGCTGCGGAACCTCAGGCGTGTTTCTCTAATCGCTCATTTTCACAGGAATATATGCAGCATATAAAATTATAAATACGCTCTACGTTTTTTTATGGTAGCAGTGTGAAATAGAATTTATCCGAATTTCTGTGTTTGTAAGGCATTCTCTGCAAACAGAAGGTGCATCTGCATGTGAAGTTGCATGTTTTATGAACACCAACTATCGAAACTAAAAAAAAAAAAATCAGGCAACCATGCTAGAGGAAGAACTAAATTAACATTCTATTCTTTTTAGAGAAAATGAAATTACAAAAATTGTTGCCGTGTAAGAAAGCAATCAGAGATTACGCAGGTTATAAAAAATGTAGAAAGATATTTTCTGGGTGTGTGTTGAGTATCTAATTAATAAAAATGTCATGAATTTGGATTTTCTGATAATGGTGGTATTTTTCGTATTTTTATAGATAAATTTTGTAGTTTCTTTTTTCATTCAAATAAGCACACACATTTGTACATAATTCTGTATTTGTTACTTTATTTTTTTTTCCCTTAAATTGGTCACCACAGCTGGCTTCTGGAATTGCCTCTTTCCAGATCCCCATTCGGGCGAGTTGATGGGGGAATCCAGACAAGAGGAAGTGGTTCAGGGACATGGGAGGCAAGAATTCCACCTACAGGATCATGTCATCTTTCTAGAAGTAGCCCCAAAACCTTGAGTGATGAAAATAAACAGGAGAAAAAATAATTTCATAACTAATTTTTGAAGTTCTATTATTACTATATTCAAGTTTTGAGACTTTTTTAATGCCACTATGACCATTCCACATGCTTTATCTCCCTTAATAAGAACAACCTGATTGGGTACGTGGTGGTGTTATGTCATTTTAATTAGGGAGGAAATGAGCTTTGGGGAGGTAAGCCCTGAGCACAAGTCTGGGCTGGAGACCACAGTACGGACTGGTTGAGAACGTGGCAGGAGCAGAGGTGAGGGTCGCTTTGGGTGCTAAGTGTCCCACCTGTTGAGGGCATGTGTGGGCACCTTCCCCGGGGATAACTGTGGTCTCGCTTGTGCTCCTGCTTCTGCTGTGGGCTGATGGATGAAGGGACCTCTCCTGGGGGGGGCCTCTGCTGAGACTTTGTGAGTGAATTTTCCTAGTTGCTAAATAGAGACTGTGGCACTTGGATAAGCTTGCGTTTATCACAGCTAAAGAGGGCTTGGTGGGGGAAGGGGTCAGGGGTTTTTAATCATGTGTGATTTTAATATGAAAGAATGCTTTCCAAAACTAGCATGTTTTTGCCAGGATTAAAATGATCTTTCTACCTTATTTCATTTTTTTTTTAAAGCTCTAAATGCCAGGGCTTGACTCCCTTGACATTTCTGTTTAATTAAAATGATTTACAAGCTAAATTAACGAATAAGTGAATTAATCATGCTAACTGCAATAATCTTACCATTGTGTGACCCAGATTGGGGTGAGTATATGTAAATGATGCAAAGTGAAGGGAAGTGGGGGCTCACATTTTCTTTGGACAGTGAAACAATGTCACAGCCAGGTACTTTGTTTTCCAAATTAATTTTAGATTATTTAATCTTTGCATAATTTACTTATATAAATAGAAACACATTTTATGACTTAAAGTCAATAGGAATTTTTGTATAGGCTAAATGGTTTATATTAAAATAAAAGCATGTATGTGCAAAAGGAATGTATTTAATTGCGTAAAGTTTGGAAGACTTTAAGAACATGACTTACAGAGTGATGCTGAATGCAAACCTTTCTGATAATTTAAAGGTTCAGAAGTGGCATCTAATATTCTTAAACTCTTCATAGTTCCTTTTCCAGAATTTTGTGTAGTGGAAAATTTTAGAATCACAACAAACTAGGGAAATTGTGTTTTATAAAATCCCCATGTAATCAACATCCATGTTTAGCAGAGATCAACATTGTGTTCATCTCTTTTTTAATCTGTCCCCCTGTGTATTTTAAAGCAAGTTCATGTGTCACGTCATTTCACCCATCAAAGTGGAGTTGAAAATAGAAAGCAGGTGTAGCACACAGTCCCTGAGATGACAGGGTTTAAAATCTTGTTGAGGAGATATCACTACATATGCATTGACCATTAAACCAAAATATGGCACTCACAAGTTTACAGTCAATTTTCTAAAGCCTTGGACCTTGTTTTTTATAGAAAATGACAGTATAAACAATTCCTGTGGATTGGAGCATTTGAAGATGAAGAGAGAAGTGTGTCTGTGGGGAGGGAGGGTGTGCCAGCCCCAGGTGGATGGGAGGGATTTAAGAAGAGGGCAGTGGACACGCCAGAGCTTTTGGAGAAGATAATAGTGTGGTGAAACGGTACTAAAGAAGAACAATACGTGATACAGGTGTAGGCTGAGCCCGGGCATGGGTGTGCTGGTGGGGAGCCTGGTTTGGGTCCTCTTGGAGTGGTTCCGTCATGAGTATACAGAAGATTAATTTAGAGTAGCAATAATGAGATTAAGGAGTAAAATCTTAGGATATCAGTAACTACACCTTTTTTTTTCTGAATAGAAAATTACCCCATTTAATACATTCTAGTAATGGTTAGTTTTGAAACTAGAAAAGTGTGAAAAAAAAAACCAAACACGTTTTCATTGCCCAGAGATGATGACTATTGACATCATTTTCTGTCTACTTTTTTTTAGTTAATAAGCTTTATTTTTTAGAGCACTTTGGGGTTCACCCCAAAATTGAGCAGAAAGTAGAGAGTTCCCATGTAACTCCTGTTCCTACAAGTGTACGACCACCAACCCTTCCCCTGGCATGGACATTCCCTCACCAGAGTGGTACATTTGTTAGAATTGGTGAACCTACATTGATACCTCATTATCACCCAAAGTCGTCATTTACCTCAGAGTTCATTCACTCTTGGTGGTGTATGTTCTCTGGGTTTGGACAAACGCATAATGACATGTATCCACCACTGTAGTATCGTACAGAATATTTCACTGCCATGACGATCCTCTGTGCTCCCCCTTCTCAGCCCTCCTCCCCCAGTCCCTGACAAGGTCAGATAGTTAGAATTACCCAGTATGTAGCCTCTACAGATTGGCTTATTTCAGTTAGTAATATGCATGTAAGTTTCCTTCATGTCTTTTCATGGCTTGATAGCTCGTTTCTTTTTAGTACTGAATGACAATCTGTTGTCTGGACGTACGAAAGCTTATTTACTCATTCCTATTAGAGGACATCTTGTTCCTTCCAAGTCGGTGGTTTGAATAAAGCTACCATAAACATCTATGTACAAATTTTTGTGTGGACAAATGTTTTCATCTTCTTTGGGTAAATACCAAGGAGTGTGAATGCTGGGTCATATGGTAAAAGTATGTCTAGTTTTGTAAGAAAACGTCAAACTGTCTTCCAAAGCGGCTGTACCATTTTGTACTCTCCCAGCAGTGAGTGAGAATTTCTGTTGCTCCTCATGCTCACCAGTATTTGGTGGTGTTAATCTTCTTGGTTTTGGCCTTTGTAGTAGTTCTGTAATGGTATTTCATTGTTTTGACTTCCATTTCCCCAATAACATATGACATGGAGAATCTTTTCTTATGCTTCTTTGCCATCTGTTATCTCTTCTTCTGTGAGGTGTCTCTTAAGCCTACTGCCCATGGAAACTTTATTGGGATATGATTGACAAATACAAACTGTATACACTTAGGGTATACACTGTGGCGATTTGATATATGTATACATTGTGAGACGATCACCACAGTCAAGCTAATTAATGTATCCGTTACTTTACGTAGTTACTATTGTGTGTGGTGAAACACTTAAAAGTTTCTTTCATAGCAGATTTCGAGTATACCAAGCATTATTATTAACAATAGTCAGCATGCTGTAACTCTCCAGAATTTGTCTTACAGCTGAAAGTTTGTATCCTTTAACCAACATCTCTTCATTTCCCCTACTCCTCAGCCCCGGTGACCACCTTTCTCCTCTCTGTTTCTATGGGCTTGCCATATAGAGAGCCGAAATTATAGCTGGGTAGGCAGCTAACATAGCCCATGGGAGACAGGAGAGCATCCTTTTGGACAATTAGTTAAGAGCAGGAACAATTTTTTTTTTTTTAGGAACTGCTTATTATGTATGTCTTCTCACTTCGTATTTCTTCAGTAGAATGCCTATCAGCTGCTAACTACTGTTCAGCTGTAGGTTGAATACCTAAATGAATGAATAAAATGCTTGGTCTTTGATAACTTGTAATTTGGACCAAAAATGACTACTGATAGAAAATCAGGAAGCAGACTGCGAGTATCCTGAAATTTTGTGCCCAGAGAAAATTTTCAGGTATAACTGAAGAGAATCTAAGATACTGTAGTTACTGATTTTCTAGCTTTTGCATAAGCATGAAAGCCTAGGAAGTGTCAGCCTCAGAAGCAGACACCAGTGGCTCTTTACCATCTTTCCACTTGACAGTGAAACTGAGAAAGCATGTTTCAGACTTCTTTTCTGAAAGAGCTGCTGTCACAAGACAAAAGCTTCCAGAATAAAAAGGGTTAATCAGGGAATGATTTGCGTTTTTCTCACTGGTGCCATGTCCTAGAGCGTCGCCTTCCTGTAGCGGTTTCTGTGTGTGGTAGTGGGTGACCACATGTGTAAGTCTCATCTTCGTGTGTAAATATGAACTTCATATGTTACGGGAGTTTTTGAATGACACATACAGATAACGTATGTTGATTTTTATTCCTGTTATATAAAATTTGGATCTTCATGAATGAGAATTTCAAATTCTCTGAGAACTGTGGGGAATACATTTTCACTGTCAATGTATGATTTGGGTATTAAAGTCAATGTAAAACTCTCATAATCCTATAATCAAGACACTCTCTGTTAACATTTTAGTGAATTTCCCTACTGGATCTAGTTTAATGTTATTTAAAGTGTAAAATTATTGTATATTTACTGTAAGAAACAAAAGTGGTACAGAACATAGAAATCATTTCCTCCAGCCCCAAGGCTTGCCTTCCAAAATTAAGTACTGTTAATAGTTTATAGCTGATCTTTCCAGATACTTTAGCATGCTTGTTTTTAAAGCTCAGAAAGCATGCGCTACGACCTGTCATCTTGTTCTGTGGGAAGAGGAAGGCTTGGGTTTTACCTAATGCAAAGAGACTGTTCTGAGAGTCCTAATAGAGTCTGCATTCAACTTGGATATGAAAATCTTTTATTTCCAGCTCAGCTAAAGACCCCCTTCTGCAATTCACTGACATCCTTGGTGCCATTTCTCCAATTACAAAGAAATGATAATTCCTTCTGAATGTGTAAGTCAATTATTTCATGAATATTTATGGCATAGCTAACAATCTTGGGACGGTGCTGATACTCAGAGGGCTGTGAAGAAGGTGCGGAGCCATGTTCGTGTGTTCAGTGCAAAAGAAAGGGTGAAAATTTGGTGACTGGTTGTTTTGGTTAATTATTTTTACGTAACACATGCCCCCAGTACATAGTGGCTTAAAAGAACAAAAATAATTGGATCACACACATGTGCATTTTCAGCAGGGCTCAGCAGGGAAGGCTTGTTTCTGCTCCGCACAGCATTATCTGGGGCAGCCTGACTGGGGTTTGGAGAGGGTACTTACAGGATGGCTCGCTTACATGACGACTGGTGTTGTAGTCCTGACTGTCAGCTGGGAGCACATCTAGGGTTGAGGGCCTCAGACTTTGCTTCCTCTCTTCATGAGCTTCCTGCAAACTTCCCGGTAATATTGGGGCTGATTTCCAAGAGTGAGCATTCCAAGAGACAGGATGGATGCCAGTATCTTACTTTTGTGGGTTGGAAACTGGACAGCATCACTCCTACCATGTTCCATTGGTCAAGCAGACACAGAACCAGATTCAAGTCCAGGGGTCTTAGATGCACTTCTCAAAGGAGTTTGTGTGTGTGTGTGTGTGTGTGTGTGTGTAGTGCAGCACTCTCACTCTTCCAATGGTAAGCTCACTCATCTTACTAGGGAGCTTCTCCACCCCTACCCACCACTCCGTAAAATGTTGGTGTGGCTTCCACTCGGTTTTCTGTCCGCTGACCACAAGGTGAATATATGACCTACTCTGGCCAACAGTAATACTGAATGCATGTGGCCAAAATGACTCTTGGTCCCGGAGTGAATACATGCCCCATTTGGCCAACCATATTCCTTCACTGAGACTATGATAACAGACCCAAAGATAGAGCATTCCTCCCCAGTTCTGCTGCTGCTTGGGACAACAGTGAAAGCCAATGACCATGACTTCACTCCTTGCCACGTGGAAAGAGCTTACAAATACTCAGACATAGCTTCCCTGGGTGTCATTTTCATGCCTTGTGTGGTAATACTGACCTTGAAGGTTGTGATAAGGACTAAGTGGGACATGGAAGACACTAAATGGAAAGTGTGGTTGTGACAGCATTGTTTATAAAGGTACAAATGGATGTAAATCTTGAAATTTTATAAAACAATTTCCAAATATTTGAAGTTGTACAGATCTTACCTTTTGGAGGGTATGAAAAGTTGATCAAAGGAAGAAATGTTAATTATCTAGTTAGCAAAAGGGAACACACACACAAAATATCTGCTGGATTACATTAACTATCCATTTTATAAGTCATATAACCCTAGTTATTAGAATAACCGCACATCACAGCTGAAACTGTAATATTTAGTTATGTTTATTTTTCCTTACCTGAAATAAGATGCATCAAATAAGCTTTATGCACACGTGTGACAGCAGTGGTAGTATTTAGTGCCTGCAGGTGACACCTCAGCAAATGCATGTAGAAGACCCGCTCTGCCGTGGGGATGAAGAAGGGTGTGTCATGTCAAGTCAGGGAGCGGTATGGTGTTCAGAAATGGCATCCTCACAAAAGCTTGAAATACGGACATTTCACAAAAATGGGAATGTACCTACAACTGCAGATATATCCACAGCTAAATTACAACTAACTTCTTTTTCTTATTTCTGCATTTTTTAAACAAAATCCTACCATTTCACCAATGATTGAATACATGTCTGTGGCACATTCTGTTTTCAGTTTTGAAACCATATGTAGCTCAGTTTTGTATTTATCCCCAAAATGGTCTGAGTACACCTTTCATCAAACAGAAAGGGTGTGTCATGTGAAGTTGTCCCTAGACTAAATACTGTCACCACTCTATGGCCATGTTATATACAATTTAGCATAAAGCGTGAGTTAGGTGTTGGTTAATGCAGTTGTTTTTCTTGGGTGATTCACTTACTGAAAAGCATAGGCACATATGCCAACAAGATGAAATAGTAACGGGAAATGAAACATGCCTGCAGGAGGAGCCAAGAGTAAAAGCTTAGAGAAAGGGAAACGTATGGTGTGTACTCCCTGGGAAGTTTATGTAGCAGGGAAGAGTCCCAGGGGCCATTGAATATGTCACTGATGCTTTGTGTCACTGAATTCTCATGCAGGAAACGTAGGTCTCTGGATGTGTAGGAGAAGTCGAAGTGTGGCTGGACAGGTGGTTGGAACCCCTGCAGAGATCACTGGGTCACTGCTGTTCTGACTCCCAGGAATGGCCTCTTGTGACACAAGTATGCAGTGCCATGGTGTGTCTTTGAACTCTAAGCAGTTTGAAAGTCCACCAGAGAGAAATCAGAATCTGTGTTCCATGATAATCTGCCTTGTAGTTTTTAGCCTTTATCACTATCTGTGTTTTGTTACTATTCCCAGCATTCTCATTAAGTAAAGACTTATGTCCATAGCATTTTGTATATAAGAAACCATAGGTTACAAAGGTCTTTTTTTCTTTTGAGCCTAAAGGAATAGGGGGGAAATAAATAAAAATTACAGCTCAAGGTAACTGAGGAAATGGCTCTGCAGATACTCAGACTTTCTGGTGCTTCTGACTTACCTCTCAGGATGCTGGGGCGAAAAAACGTGGCAGGATAACAATCCTGTTAAGTGGGTTCATAGCCCCTCAAGCACAAAGTAATACTAGCTGGGGTAGGGGAGTTGGCAGTGGAGTGCTGCAGGCTCGCTCTCTCCTTGGTCTGTTCTTCAACATCTGGATGAAGACACAGGTGACATCTGTATGCTTTTTAGGTGAACGTGACCTTGAAAAACTTCAGTAGTCCCCCAGGGTGCATGTGAGAATATGCTAATAGAGACATATATATTAATATCCTTCAAGTGGACCTTTACGGTAAATGGACTATATAGTGCACAGAGAAAAATCACTGAAAGTTTGTAGGCTCCCATTTATAAACACACCTGTGTGCATATATATCCAAGACTTTCTGGAAGGAGAAGCAAGTGGTAATTGGATGCTATTGAGAGGGCCCGAGGGACTGGGGTCTTGGACGGCAGGTGATACTTCCTTTGTATCACATACTTTTTTTCCATTGTTTGAATTTCCTTTTTAACCATTTTTTTAATGTCCTTGTGGTACTTTTTCTAAACATGTACTTAAATTAGTAAGGAGCAAGTGAAGATGTACAGGATTAAGGAAGATGTGGGTTAGCAGGAGCCAGGTTGGAAAACCTTAGCGATTGTGATAATTATATATTCAAATCTGAATCAAGTCTTGGATGCAGTTAGTTGACAAAAAGTGAATCCCTTAGATCTCAGTTCATCTTTCTTAGTAGGCCAGTATGGTCTCTGGTGGAACGCAGAGTATACATTCTCCAAGACGCCAAGAGATACGTGAAGGACTGAGGTCGAAGTGCCCGTTGCTTAAGGGATTTATTTTTGGAAAATTGTGTCTGGCCAGGGAGACCTGGCCCTTTGTTCAATGTGCCTGGTTATGGTAGCAGATGTAATAGTCCAGGTGTTATTCCTGTATTGGTTTTCTTTAAAAAGGCCTTAAATGGCTTCTCAATTTACTGAGTGGACAGTCCAGTGTTACTCTCTGGGCTTCTAATTTTCCTCCACAACCAAAAGATGACTGTACTGGATCCTTCTACTTAAGCCAAGCCACAAAATAAATCAAACACACCCATACTGATGAATTAATTTTACATTCAAAGAAAAGTTCATTGTCAGTAAAGATTTCTCAACATTAGCCTAAGTTATAAAAAGGTGGTGGTGAGATCAACATTCTTGACATCTATTGTAGGATATTTAAAATAGTGTAATAGATAAGAGTATATAATGACCAAAGATGTTTTCCATTTTGAGACTCTATGCAGTGTTTATTTTTGGATGGAAAATTTGTCGTTGCTTGTTTTGGTACAGTGAACACTGCCTTCAGCAGAGTTCCCCTTTCATACTTGCTATTCTTACTGGCATATACGTTTGTTTTTGGTTGATGTTCAGCAATATCAATGTCACTTTGAAAAAAAAGCTAGCAATGCAGCAGTGTCTGCTGATGCAAAACAATTAAACCTACTGACTTTAAACATAAGGATATAACACGATTAGGACATTTGGTGCTGTGTTCTCGGCTAACTGTGTAACTTGCATTTCCTGTATTGATTGTGCTCTGTGAGTAATCACTTGCAACAGAGCGTATTGAAACAGTGTTTGGCATCCTTCATGGCAGTGAAAAATACCCAAGTTTCATTAGAAACTATATTTTAAGGTGGCTTTAAGTTACAGAATATAAATATATAGATATATAGAATATATAAATATGTAGAATATAAAATTGTGGCTGGGAGATTTACAGCCATATCAGCCTATGTGTGCTTTCCCTCTGCATTTTTTTCATAGGGGAGAAAAACAGACACAAACTGGATGCTGGGGAAGCTCAGGCCAGCCTGGCATTAAACAAATGAGTACAGATCATCTTCCCTAGTCCCCTTCTAGCTTTCACCAAGTGCTTAAGCTCAACCAATGGTGCTCCCAAGCAAATCTTTCTCAACCGCAATTTAAAAAGACTCTTAAAAGAAGCCAAAAACAAAAAAATGTCCCACAGGTACAAATCATTCTTGCTTAATCTCTACCCTCCACAGAGTGGGTTTTAGAATGGTTTCTGTTGCTCACAGCACCGCTGGAGGCGATGACGGCACAGGGGAGGATGTGTGGAACACCTGCTGCAGCGCAGCTTGCCCTCATCCCCACACCTGCCAGAACAGCTGGCTTCCTGCCCAGGGACGGAGACGCAGAGAGCCCATTTTGATGAGTTACCTCTTTTGATCTAAGTATGAAGGAAATTTAGTATATTGGGGCAAAAACTCAAAAAGATCTTAAGCACAACTGCAGTGTGTGTAGGTGGAATCTACCTAGACAGATATTAACTGGTTATCTTTGGATGGTGACACAATGATTATTTTAAGATTCTTCCTATTTTCTGAATTTTTCACATTTTCTGCAATAAATGTCAGTATGTCTTACAATCAGAAAAAGATTTAAACATTTTTCTGCTTTATCCCAACATCACGTATATAAAAGGATCATGGGATAACAGTTTCATAAGAAATTTTAGGATTGAAGTATTTTGTGATCATGATTTATTTCCTTGTCTCTTTTCTGAAATAGAAGAAGCTAAATGAAACCTCTGAAAGCATGTCCTTTCCTGGCAGAGATTCTTACCTCATATTAAGGAGACCGACTCTACTTAAGCATCCCTCTTGCAGTCTTGGATTTCCCCAGTTGTGTCATGCTGTTGCTGGTTGGTTCCAAGGTGAGACATTTTTCAGAGCTCTGGGGGAAGACAGGAGGTCACCTGGCCTGATCGAAGAAGCTGAAACTTTGCAGGAGATAAAAACAGATAATAAATCACTCAGCTGGTAAAAGCTAACTCACCTGGGTCACAGAGCCATTGGTTACTTCGATCTATTCGTCAGCAGCTTAATTTACTTATGGAGCAGTTCTAGCTCTGTGGGTCTTGAAACTGGAAAATAAACTTCTTGATAGGTAAGTCCTTTTGAAAGATTAGTTGTAAGGCCAGTTGCTTTGTTCACAGCAGAGCAGTTCAGATTTATGGGGAAATGCACATGAAGCTGGCAACAGTCATTGCGTCTAGAGAGGAAGCTTGGGTTTCTGGCCTGGGGGGGTGACCTGCGTTTCCTTGTTTGCCGTTTAGTACTGTTTGCACTTATGTCTGTGTGCTTGTGCTGTTTCTTAAGTAAGCAGCAGCTAATAATTGTGCATGGTCCAAACTTTTATTTGCTGACTTTTCCCAACATGACTTTCTATATTCTACCAGGGATGACATCACTGAAAGTGTGGGGAAAAAATGAGGCAGAAAGACAAGTATATAAGGTGGTTCCTAAAATAAATATTTTAATGAGATACTGAATATACTTGGCTCTCAACCTTTTTTTTTTCTTTGTCTGTACAAAGGCTCTTGAGCATGTCGCTGTCCTGAGGAGCAGTGGTTCAATTAGTGTCTTCTAGCACGGTTTGGTGTCACCATCTCCACTCTCACCACCTTTCTTGCTTTTGGGTCTCGCCTGGAGGTCACATAGACAGGTCCCACTCAACTTTTCAAAACTTGCTTCTCTGCCTTCTCATCCCCTCCAGGTCTAGGGGCTGGGAGAACTTCCACTGGCTCTGCGCTGTGGCTCCCTGTCGTCCCCCACCCTCCGTGGCCCGGCCTTTAACCCTGAGTCATCCTCTCACCTCCCCACGCTGACTCTTCTAGATCATTTCCTTATCTCATCCTTGCATCAGAGTCACATCTTCTCACGAGTCTTCTGCTTCGAGTCTGTTCTCCGTCTCATCCATCCTTCAGGTGCTGCAAGGTGATTTTTCTCAAATGCAGATGTAATCTGGTTGCCTTTTTATTTAAAATCCTTTAATGCCTCACCTTTCTTTCCAGGATACTGTTCTCAGGTTGTTCCTGACCTACTCTGGATGGAAACTTCCAGCCCTTATTCATTTCTCAACACTTATCTGCACTGTAGCCACATCCCAGCTCTTGAAAATTTTCTCAGTGGTTAGTGCCCCCTTTCTCCTGGGCCTCTGCCCATCCTAGAGCCTTGGCCAGAGATGCTTTCCTGCCCTCCCCTCCCTCCACAGCGTGGCGCCAGGCTCCCCTTCCTGGTCCTACTCACACACCACTCTCATCTGCTCCCACTAGTTAGCTGTGCGCATGTTCACTCTTGCTCTGTAATTATAATGACTGGTTTATTTATTGCTTTCTACACTAGATTGTAAATTCCAGTTTACAGTTTGGAGAGGGCAGGAGTCTTTTAACGGGAACATTTCAGCAGGGTGGTAAGAGCTTTTAACAGGAACAGTAAGAAAATACATACTTACTTTGAATTCCTACTTCTTTATTCCCCTGTAGTAGGAGTCTGACTCCCTTTCTGATGTTTGACTGCCCACAGCTTTTCATCCCCTTTGCTCAGAAATTTCTTCCCCACCTTTGGGAAGGGTGATGAGAAAGTCCAGGATCTCCCTTCCTTTGGCACCAGCACAAAGGTCACACAGTGCAAGCCCTGGCTCTGCCCCACAACTGACACAAAACCCGAAGCCAGTCTTTCTTCCTACTTCAAGTCATCCTTAGCCATGCTTAGGACCCATGCCTGCAGCGCTCCGCACAGAGTTTCATTTTGTGAGCGATAAATCTGTCCATACCTTCCTGCTGAATTTATGGCATTGTCACTCTCAGCCTTTGAACCAGAATTTGGTTGAGAGCATCCATTTCCTCCTGAGAGGTGACTGTGATACCCACCCCCAACCCCCTGCCCACAGCAAGAGTCTCCGGACCCAGTTAATCTGGTATTTTATGCACATGATATTCACATGGTATTTATGGTGTATGAAGAAATAAAAAGGACAGATCCAACGCTCTCCAGCATGTGGTCGCCTGCATTCATACAGAAAGAACATGGGAGAAGAGGAGGGGGCGAATGTAAACACTTAGAAGTCACCAGGGGAATGTATAAATATGAGCTAGCGTTTACTGCGTCATGTGTGCTTGCTTCTCGCACAGTGTGTTGTGGATGTCTAACACAGGTCAGAATAGACATCTGTTGGTGGTATTCCTTTTGCCACAAAATGTCATTTGACCAGTGGGATATTTTCCATCAAGCTGTATTCAGTAAGAACCCACCGCTGCCCTCAGAGCTTGTGTCCTGGCACCCGCCAAACTCCACGAATGAGTCCAGTGGGCAAGACTTGTGTCTGAAAGGGTTTCTCCCCCGAAACAGGCCGGGTCAAGTCACATCAAACCGCTTTGGTCCTGTGCCCTGTGAAAGGTATAGAATTGGAGGGCTGATGATAAATCCAGGTCCCTTTGTTTGAATGGTGGTATCATTAAAGTCCAAGTCTTCCTCTTTGGGGATTTTAAAGGTCATGGTGGCCCATCCCTTAGAGGACTCAACAAAGTGATGAATTCTGCATTTTAGGCCGTATGAAAGTTGTGTTAGTGACTAAAAGAACAAGAAGCCTCTTGGTAAGTAACTCATCCTGATTCAAGCACTTTGAAAATAGCTGTAATGAAAGTCACACCAGGAGAAGGACATCAGATGTCTGTTAGCAAAACAAAACATAATGAAACCCTTTACTTTATGCTTTTACAAGGACCCAAATCACAGGCTACTGAAGAGACTTTAGAGAATACCGTTTCTTTTTTCCTTCCTTTCTTTTTAAAAAATGTCTAGCACATTGATGTTACAACACAAAGGAAATGTCAAAAATAGAAAATGTGTCCTATGATACAATTCTTTACAATATGCATTATTACTGTTCGAGCCTTGTTCCAATGATTATATATTTTTAAGCAGGTATAAATCTTTTATGTTCTGTTTCATTTTAATGGATCATATATTTTTCCCTTTGGAAGCATAGTTTTCAAAATGATCATTTTAAAGTAACTGCATGATAATACATGTTATTAATGAATCACTTTTTCCAAAGCTGTATCCCTCTGGTTGGGCATTTAAGTTTTCCAGTGTTTTCTATTACAGTTACACATAATGGTTTTTCTTCAAGTGTAGAGTCCATCTGTATGTTGAACCTTCCACAGAAACACAGTGAGCATCTCTTAATTGGGTGTTTACATTGATCTTTTTATAAACAGGAATAGGAAACTGCTAACAGATTTCAAAAACAGTAGTATTAATGTGGTTGAAATTCCTTTTGACCAAATTGTAAAGCCAGATTTACTTGTACATGTAATGTTTCTAACTTTCAGCAAGCACGTCAGCGATTACATGCTCTTTAGCGCCTGAGCACCTTGAAACTAAACAGTACTGCAAACTAGGTCATCACTCCCTAATGCTGAAGGGCTCAGTTTTCTAGATAAAGACATATTTGGAAAAGAAATTTCATTAGCTTCTGCAGCTCACAGATACTCTATTTGAGGGGGAAAACCCACTATGGCTTTACTTGACCAAAATCTTACCATAAAAACTAAGAAAATATTAATTTATTGAAACAAGAATTAATGTTTAAAACAAAGACAGCTTTGGTCTTTTTCCTTGGGAAGTTGACATTTTAATGGAGGTGATGGCCGAGTAAAGAGGCAGTTAAAATGTAGTGCGTTCCTAGGCCAGTCCTAATGAGACCTCCCTATTTTGTGATCTGGAATAATCTTTGAAATTATTATGATCATGGGAGGGAAGCTGTTAGGAAATGTGAAAGACTTTGAAATGAGCAAAAATGATAAATGGGTGTCCTTTCTAGTGTACCCTTCCAGGTTATATGTGTATTTTCAGTGGCTTTGAGCTGTTTTACAACTCTGTAAATTGTGGAAAACTGACAGTAGTGCACATGGTTATTATTGCCCATAAAAATGTAAATACGTTTTGTCTGGTGCCATGCTTGCCTGGGGGCTAGTCACCAGTTTTATATCTATTTGTAAACTCATCTCAGTATTCCTGACCGCCTGTGTACGCGTGTCTCCTCGTAATTCTTTGAACAAATTTTAACTTCTTACTGGTTCCCTCATTAATTAATGAGTTAAGTAAATTCTTTCATGAGTGTTCATTTTACATTTGCAGGACAGTTGTGATTTTAACTTTTTTCCCCCAGAGAAATATCTTTTAATGCTGGGGTACAGTAGCTGCTCAGTAATTCTCTTACACAACCTTAGTAAAGGCCACATTTGGCATTTTCACAGGCTTTCTAACAAGACTGACTTTTAGTGGCATAATTTTGCAATTATCCAGCCTAATTCAAGTCTAGGAAGATTTATTGATCACTTGCTCCACACACGCAGACCAGTGATCAATACGATCCACCTGGGTGCCGTGTAGTCTGGCTGGGGACACTTACAGCTCCAGGCCTGAGGATGCCGTGTGTTATGTGTAGTAATAGAACCCTATGCAAAATGCCTTGGGAGACTGGAGAGAAGCAGGGCATTTCAGTGAGGCAGGGTGTGCTTTTTTATCTAGAAGGCAGAACTGGAGTGGAGTCTTGTAGGATAAGTAGGGATTTCACTGAAGAAAAGAAGAGGAAAGGACAAATATTCTAGGAAGTCAGTAGGATGTGGAAGGATACTTTGTCTGGACACTCCTTTGTGTAGATGGGTGTGGGTTTGGTGGGGACACCATGGGAATAGATGGGGAAATGTGAAATTTGGGACAGGACCAAATTATGAAAGCTTTGAGTGTCAGGCTTTGGAAATCAGGACTTATCACAGGTTTTTATACAGAGTGATGCTGTCAGGTCTTTATAAAGGGGAGATGGTTGGAATCGTGGCATCATGAAACACCCCAGTGGATAAAGTGCAGAAGAGATTTGTGATACAGCTAGCATGTGTGGGTAGTCCTCACCCTCGATGGCCTGGGAGGGAACACGAGGCAAACATGTCCTGTATCAGTTTTGCCCACTTCACTCTTACCTGTATTCCCAATGCTGTGCCCCATCATGAACTTAATCTCGAGATTATTCTTGATCACACACACAGCCTGGTCTCGCTCACTGTCACACTTCCTATCAGAGAGTGATGGAAAGGTCACAGGCGTTTTGGAAATCCAGATAAAGAGAAGTTGATACACACAGAGAAGTTGACTTGGTTAGTATTCATAGTGTATGTTGTACGGTTTGTGGTCACTTCCATGTACAGTTCAATAATTGCTACTCACACCAGTGTAGGAGTATCTTCGGGGATACTCCTACCACGCACTGGGCTGACGCACTTTACATCATCACATGAAAGCACAGGGCCAGAAAGTCTGTGGCCATAAACCACATGCCGTGGCTCTGGGCGTTAGAAGCAGTGAATAAGGAAAGGCATGTCCAGACCCAGATGCTAACATCTGTAAAATTATTATTGACCGTGTGTCAGACAAATAATAAAGTATTTTCTGGATGTTTTCTGATCTTTTTGATATTTGTGATTTCTTAGTCTAATAAAATTTTATATTAATAATTCTCGGTTCTTTTTCTTAAAGAGAGATCCCCAAACTGTATAAGCTTCAGGGTCCATAAGACCAGGATCCCCCTTTGGGTGTGTGACAGTGGATGTATTGTAATAAAGTGGTGCAACCAAGAGGTTTGGCGATGATCTCCCCATCACCTCTTGTCTGCTGACCCTCACGCCCACCATGGTGCTGAAGATCTTGGCGGGCTTACCATTGACCTGATGACCTATCTGGTGGGTCATTTTCTCATTTAATTTAAAAACAACTCCAAAACAATTTGTAACTGTATGTGAAGAGTGTGGGAAGAGTAGAAACGACTAAAGTGTAAGTCGTCCTTCCTCCCGTGGCATTCTCAGTTCTACAGGAAGTAGCTTGCAGGGGTCTTCCTGCGTCTTTTCTGTGCGTTTGTGTGTGTTTCTACGTTTACGTGTGTGTTTATATATTTGTATGTTACTGCTTCTATATAGATAACTAATTTTGTACATTTTTTACATGATAGGGTATAGTATACATATTGTTCTGCAACTTTCTTTTTTGAAGAAATATCTGAGACTTTACCATGTAGGCACTGATACAGCTCCTTATTTCTAGTGTTATGAATTACTTCTGGGATGGGGATACCATGGATTTATTAACCATTGCTTTACTGAGAGACACTTAAGGTGTTTGCTAATTATTTGCTAGTGCCAATAGCATTGCATGTGAGCATCCTTGAATATGATGCATTGTGCAAAACATCCTATGTGCATTTTTGTAGGATAAACTCATAGAAGTTTATAGGATTAACTCTTGAGACTGGAAAATAGGGGATATATGTGGCCATAAAATATATGGGAAGAATACAGAGAAATGAGAGATTGAGAAGACAGGAGTTAGCAGGGGATTCATCAAAATGGAGAAGAAATTTACAGTGAAATTTAGGCTGGGCTCTCAAGTAGGTTTGGAGGATAATGAGGGGGATTTGGAAATGTCATGGGATTTGTCCTGAATATTTGAATAGCAGCTTGGCTCATGGACACAAAGACTTTTGAAACAAAGTCTCCGTGGGATACTGTATACCAGGGCCTGGAGACGATGCTGATGATTCATGTGGGGTTTTGCACAGTAACCGGGGTCTTGAGGACAGTGGAATTTGGTAGAATGTGATTTTCCCGGGAGGGAGGACTGACAGCAGGAGCCGGCCTCAGGGCTGTAGAACACTGGCTCAGGGGTGACAGCACTGGACCCAGAGAAGGCAGAGCAGCGAGCTTCGCAGCTGGGAGCCACTGTGCGGCCGCTCCCCGAGCTTAGGGAAGTCATTGTGAGGGAATGACCAAGCAAGGAAGGGCATCAGCCCGGGGTGACTGAGTGGGTGAGACTCGAGGGGAAGGACGAGCAGCTACATCTTAAGGACCCGTTGAATGACAGTTTTCAAACCTTAGTTCTCCATTGGAATGAACTAGAGCCTGCTTTTAAAAATCCTGATTCCTGGTCTGCTACCGAGGCCACTTAAATCAATCTTTGGGAGTGGAACCTGGCGACAGTATTTTTTAAACTCTCTGGGTGATTCTAATGGAATTAGGAATGATTAACAATGAGTATCGTCCATCACAAGGAATTACAGCCTGTGGACTTCACCATGAGGCTCAGATTTGGAATATGCTCTTAGGCTATGCAGGACTTAGGGAAGATGCTCTCCTTGTGCTGTCCCTTATTATTGCTACAACTTACTCACTCTCTCATCTTTTACTGTTGGCAAATAAGTCTATCTGTGGGTATTAAATCTACAGTATGTTCTGTTCTACTGATTAAACCTCCATTGCAGGTGGAATAACTAGCCTCTGTTAGGAGGCACTTGTCACATATGCTTTTCCTAGGGTTTATTTTTTTGGACTTGACCTTTCTTTGCAATATTGTGAAGTTGAGAGATGAAAACATTGATGTTTGGCACAGGGTGAACTTGACTCTCAGTAAAATTTATCATCTGGGGTGGGGGACTGCCTTGTATTCACCTGCAATTATTTCTTGTAGGTAGAGCTGCCCCCGCATGCAATAATGCTCTCTTCCCATGAGATCCTGGAGGATCATTTAATTTTTCCATAGCGAACTGATCCCTCCCCCAAGTGTTCCAGTTTGTACTGAAAAAGTGGTGGGTAGAGTTAGTCTTTAGAAGGGTAGATGTTCTTTGGTTGGTTTGCCATTGAAGACTTTTAGTTTATGAAAGATCCAGTGGCAAGAGAAGGGATGAGAAAATGCAGGAAGTGACTTAGGTTGAGCTCTTTGGGAAGGAGACTCTGAGTGTGTTAGTAGTCAGGAGTGACCTTGGGGTTGGCACTTGTCGAAGGGAGGGAGGGGGAGAGGAGGAGAATTTGAGCTGCAGTCCAGGCCCAGCAGCTCTCTTGCCTGAAGCTATGGGGACTGTTGGCTACAGTGGCCATTCGGAGTTGTCCCAAGGTGTGCACAGAGACCCAGGACTTTAACCCCCTGCATCTCTTGGCCGTCAGCTGTAGGCCACCCCAGCAAGGCCATGGCCTTAGTGGCAGCTCTGTCGAGGCAGCCGCTAAAGGCTGACGGCACTCTCAGCAGGGGGATCTGGGCAACTTCAGGGTTCAGCACAAAGGTGAGAGAAATCTGTCCCTGTGTTTACAGACTTTGTGGCCTAGTGAGCCGGAAAAGGAAAGATTACATCCTCAGATATATTCCGTGGGTCAGGGCTGTGACAGAGGCGGAAGCAGGCCGATAAGGATGCATGATTATGTGAGTACACAGGAACAAAGCAGGAGGGAGGCAGGTCCAGCCACACACGCCCCTCACCAGGGAAAGTCACCTTACAAAGCTGTGAAGTCGTTTGCTCATGAAGGCTGGGAAGCAGTCACAATGGGGATGAAGGCAGAAACAGTACTGTATCAGATACCTATTTGGCATTCATCAAAAATAGAGTGATTGGTGGACTTCAAGCAGTTAGAACCAGATACAAGCCAAATCTTCGTTTAAGTGAGTGTACATCTTGCTGGGTGTGCAGGTGCAGAGTTGGCATTTTTTTTTTATTGTTGTTCCCTAACAAACAACAACATCTTCTGCAATATACAAACTGTGATTAGGTGGAAAGTGATAAATCCCCAGGCCCCACAAACTCCCCTCACTTACCTTCACCCCATTGATCTGAGCCCAGCTGCCACTGAGAATTTGCAGCCCGGTGGCTGTGTCTGTCGATATAAAAGCCCGAGTCATTTGCCCACTGACACATGTTCCAGTTTCCCCTTCCTTTGGCTTGGAGGAGGGGTAGATGAGAAAACTGACCATGCAGCAGCCACTGATTTATACTTCTTTTCTGGACCAGGGAATTCATATTGATTAGTTGGATGAATGAGTCTGTCCTTTGTTTCAAATGATTAGAGTGAGTGTCTGCCCTTGGAATATATCACAGCTCCACTGTGACATAAGGAATAAGATCCACTGTGTTTTTGTAAATCTCAATGCCTTTCCCATACTTATGAAATATGCCTGTCGATGATACTTAACCTGGTTATGGAGAAATAGGTCTTCACGGAGTTCTGAAGAGTGTACGTGTGCCAGCAGGGACATCAAAATGTGTCAGGTTCTTTCTTTGGGCTCTTTCGTATTGCCTAAATGTATTTATTCTGAATTTGTCATCAAAGTGGTTGATGACCTATTTGTTACTCATCTGAATTCAGTTTTCTTCTTCTTCTTGTGTTGTGGGATTTCATAATTGATCAATGCTCATCCAAATAACTTTTGACCGTGTTTCTCTTCTGTGAGACTTAGTTACTTACTGGGGGAAAACAGCCACCAGAGAGTGAACTTCTATATTTTAGTGGAATATTTGTCTTTTGACATTTGCAGTGAACATGTTTACAAAAATATATTTCACATTTTATGTTTTCCAGGAATTGTTTAGGTGAGGTGGCTGTTTATGTGAAGAATATGCTTTTTCTTTGGTCTCTTTGCTCCATATAGGTTTTTGAAAGAAAGGATAGACTTTTTAACAAAATTTACTTCAATCCTAAATTGTTAAATTTTGTGGAGCTCAAGTCTGCCCCCCTGAATTCTTCCCTCGGCACATGATGGTTTTTCTCTGGCAGACCTCAAAGCAAATGTTCATGCTCCTCAACCTAGCGTCCTTCAAATACTGAAGATAATGTTAGTGCTTCCTAGTGATTTTCTCTTTCCCTAGTAGATTGTTTGTAGTTTCTTCAACCATTGGTAAAGTCATTCAAAAATTAATAATTTTTGTTGCTAAAGTCTACCTATTGATACTCCTCCAGTTGGTCCCAGTCTAGAGAAAGTGCCCAGAACCCTCCCTGCTCCAGCAGCAGAAATTCTTCCCTTTCTAGTCTGGATTCCAGTGGAATTAGGGACTTTAGTTGTAGCACTGATCCTGTGTTACCCAGGTGATTTGTAATGATCTTATCTCCCCTTCCAGGCCCCTTTCTTGCCAAGTGACTTGGAGACATTCCTCATGAACTGAACCTCAATATCTCAGGAAATTCATATGTGGTTGGGATGAGAGAACAAGGGATGTGATGAAGGATGAGCAAAGAGTAGTTAATGAAAACATTTTGGAAAGGACCGTCATCATTTTTTGCAGTGGATTTCTGTGGGTCAGCTTCTCTCATACAGAATCATCTCTGAGTGAAAAAGTATGTATACTCCAAATATGATAACTTATCACAATTCAACTTCAAGTAATGACTTTTTTCATAATACTTAAGACTTGGGCTTTAAGTTACATTCTCGGCACCTCTTGTAGATGTGTGTAGGATATCCCTAAATCTCCACAGAAGCTCCCATCTCAGACAGATAATCATGCTGATGCTTCACCATTGTAACCCTGTGTCTTTATGAGTTTTATAAACTCTATTCAGAGAGTGTCCTGTGCCATAACCTGCCCTTCCCCTACCCAGTGAGGAGATACCAGATCATTGCACCACCACTCCAAGCGATAAGTGACAGAGTTATTGCTCCTCTTACTCTTAATTGGTGGCATGCAACTCTGTCCTAGCCTGGTGTTGAACTTTTGAATCAGTGGAAGGTTCACGCTATAAAGCATGCATTTTTATTTTTAAATGTGTGGTGTATTCTTTTAAAATAACCAGAAGGCTGTAAATCTGTAGATCTCTGCAGAGGCCATCTGATGGATTTCTCAAACTTTGTGATTGCCAGGCCCTTCGTCTTCCGCTGTTCTCGGCATCGTCAACCTGTAACGTCCCTGCTAGATCATTCTCCTTTCCCTTGTTTGCAGTATGATATTCAGTCAGTAGCTGGCAGCTGTGAATAGTATGAAGTAAAAACTGGTACTAAATGTTTAGTGGGTAAAATAAGGCATAAACAGGATTGAGAGCAGATGAAGCAGTGAGCAAAACACAGATGTGGGCAACTTGAGGGCCCAGAAAATCAAAGATATAACAATGGATGAAGTGGGAATTTATGGGGCTGTCTGTTCTCTCACAATGTCCCTGCAGAACTTCTGAAACAAGTAATTCTGCCCAGAGCGAGTCTCACTTACAGTGCCCCAAGTCCTCACTGGCTTCCCCAGTGTCTGGTTCTCGAAGGCTTTTCTGTCCCCAGTCATAACACGTGACTCTCAGACTCTCTTTGCATAGTTGGTACTCTTCCCATAAACCTGTCTAGGTTCTTGAAACCCAGGATACGCCCATTGTCTGCCCTAGAAGATGATAGTAATTCTTATCTACCTCTCTCTTCAGACATCTAGATTGTACCAGCGAATTCCTGGAGTCTCCAAAGATACCATTGCTATCTGCTATGGTTTATTTGGCTTTAGTATCTTTCTGGGTCATGAGGGGCTCTGGTCTGTTCTCTGCAGTGTAGTTCCAGGTACCCTGGTTTATTGCAGGGATAAGTTCTGGAGATGAGGCAACCCCGGCTTCTTTATCTTAATGAGACCACAGTGCACGTTGGTCCACTCAGAAGCGAGCTAACTTAGGCATGTGGTGTAAGTGCCTGAGTACTTTGAGGGAGAACCACAAGGAACTCTGGTTTTGCGCTATCGTATAATATGAACTGGTGAAATGAATCCAGACGGAGACTAAACTCTTACGTGTGGGGAAAGCTTGTGAGGTGCCAGCCCTGTCCTAAAAGTGCTGGGAGGAGTGTGAGTGACGGTCGTTGGCTGTCGCTGTGCTTAGAACCTATACAGCGAGATAAGCCGCGAGTGAGAAGAGCAGTACAATACATTAGAACAGCGGCAACAGGAGGAAGGCGCTAAACCGGGAGAGGGATGCTGAAGAGTTACGAGCCCTCCTTACCAGTGTGATTTAACCCTGATTTATGAAAAACTGGTTATCTGTAGGAGTGAGCTCTTGCAATTTGGCTGATGAATGACTGGGCTTTGTGATGTTACAAATGGGAGCTTTCAAAGTGTCAGATCATTAATAGGCTGCTTTAATGTGAAACGCATTTTCCTATGGAAGCAGATGCTAAAAATGGTGGTTGGGCCTCCAGAAGCCAATTTAACTCAAAATGTAACTGAACTATAGAGATGTTATATTGCAGGTTTCTGTCCTATATATGAGGACTGACCGTTCCACACCCCAGCTCACCTAGCTGCAGTCTTATTTTCTGGGCACACGTCTTGGCTCCATGATGTACCCAGCCTTGAGGTCTACTTTTCTTACTTCCCAACCCTGAAACAGTGTTCTTTTCCTCTTAGACCACGAGAGGGTGACTTCCTCGCCCTGTCTTTTTCCAACATCTGGGTAATGCAAATAGAACCCCACCTTCACCCCACCCCCATGCCAAGCTATCAAACACACTTTGTTTCTGGACGTACTGATTAAAATAGTGCTGGTGGAAACATTGGAAGTTCTTTCGGTTATAAAAGAGCTGGGAAGTGTTTTTCAGAGGGAAGGTGGAGGTGATAGGATGGAGTTATTAGTCAGACGTTTCAATGACACGTAGTTACATGCTGTGGCTGCCTGTGGTCTACCATCCAGATGTCTCCGAAGAGTCAGAAAATTCCTGTTCACCTGTTCGTTTCTTCTGTTTTTCCTAAATGGCTTAAAACAGTATCGAGTCTGTTATCTCTCACAGTTGTGTTGTTTGACTGGGCTCCCCTGGGCAGTTCTTCTGTCGTTCTGGGGATTTCCCACGTAGCTGTGGTCACGTGGCAGCTGAGGCTGGCTCCATCTGGAAGACTGACGCAGATGCTGGGATAGCTCAGTCTCTGGCCAGGCTGATGTAGTATGTAAGCTTTCCCTCTAGGTGGTTTTTCCATGTGGTCTCCCCAGCAGAACGTCTTGACTTTTTATGTGATAGTTTCGGTTTCCCAAAAGCACCAGAGGAAGCTGCGAGAATTTAAGGCTCTGAGTAGCTTCTGTCTCTATAGCTTCAAGTTCACTGATCCTTTCTTTCTGAAGTGTCTGATGTTATGTAAAATCCATTGAGTGCTACATCCATTTTCAGATCTTGCATTTTTCATCTCTAAAATTCCCACTTGGTTTGTGTTTATTTCTTATCTTTCTTTTCCCCTTATTTTTTTGTTTTTCTTTAAATCCCCAGTCCTACTGAATGTGCTTACAAAAGATGTTTTAATGTCCTCATCAACTGATTGTCTCATTTTGGACATTTCTCATCTCTTTCTGTTGACTCATTTTCTCCCTTCTGGTATGAATTACATTTTCCTGCTATTTTTATGTCTGTTATTTGTTAGTGGCTGTAAGGACATTGTGACATTTTGTTTTTCATTGCATTTTTTTTTCTTTTAAAAACTGTGGACTTCTGGGGTGGGCATTTAAGTTACTAAATGATAAATTTGATCTGTTGAAAATTGCTTTTAATCTCTTTCTTCATAAGTCTAAAGTAGGATGATCAACTGTCCTGATTTGTCTGGGACTGAGGGATTTTCAGAGATGCAGGACTTGCAGTGCTAAAACCAGGAAAATTGTGCGTAAGCCAGGGCAAGGAGGTTATCCTGGGACTCTAGAGTAGTTTTAACAGACTTCTGAAAGAGGGGTGTGAAAGTAAAATTTTTGAGACGATGTAGACTGAAAATGATCTTTAGTCTACTTTTAAAATTAACTGGTAGTAAGCTGTACATGAAAATAAGTTGGAAATTATTTTCATTGATAATTTTGAACACATTGTTTTGTTGCTTTTAACTTCCAGTGTTGTTATTGACAAGTTGGAATCCGTTTAAATTCTTGAAGTTTTCTGTGTGACCAGTGATTTCTCTTTGTAGGGGTGTGCACCTTCGGTTTTGTTTGTTTTTCCTTTCTCAGAACCTGTAGATTCTTCCTTTTATTCCCCTCTGCCTCAGTGTTCTGAAATTTTGCAATAACATGCCTTGGCCTGAGTCTCTGTTCTCATGCACTTTTAATCTGGTGGCACCTGTCTTCCAGGTCTAGGAAGTGTTTGTGTGTTTACATGTGAACAAGTACTTGATCTCTGGTTTTTCTTTCACTTTTTCTCTTTTTCTGGCATCCAGTACATGTTAGACCTCCTAAACTCTAATTTTCTAATTATTTTTCTCAGTATTTTCCTGTTGAGTTATTCTAGGTTCTGAAAGACAGCCTCAACTAAATTTCCAAATTTTCAATTGAGATTTCCATGTCTACTATCATTTTTAATTTGCGTAAGCGTTTTTTTTTTTTTTTTTTTTTTTGCGGAGGGAGGGAGGCTTCCACGTGTGCTTACTTTTCCACACCATCCTTGTTGCCTGGTTGCATTGTTTTCTCTTGTCTCACTCAGGAGAATGATAGTTTTGTTTTTTTTAAAGCAAGTCTTTTTTTTTTTTAACATGTGCCTTATCATCTATTATTGCCCCCTCCCATTTTAAGAGAATTTATTTTAAGATTTATTTTAAGAGAATGATAGTTTTGATTTTAAGTTTTACTCTTCCAGTATATACCCTCTCATTCTTCTCAGAGAATGTAAAGTGTGTGTCTTTTTGTGAGTGTATGGTGAGGATCTAGGCATCTGTCTCTTTCCTCAGCAGGGTTTCAGACCACATTCCCACCCTCAGCCTCATCCATTCACGCTCCTGTCCTGGAAGGTTGAGGACTCTGGATGTACACTTTCTCTCCATTTTCCCCAGCGCTGCCTTCAGATTCAGCTTTCTCAGGTCAGCTCAGTTAATGAACTCTTGTTCTTCTATTTCTCAGCTTCCAAAATATGGTTTTTCTTTCTCCTTTGTTCTGATGTTTCAGTGTCTCACTGTATCTTTACCCTCATTTAATGGAATTTGGGGAAAGATCCAAGTCTTTCTGTGTGTTCAGTCCATTAGTTTATCCTGATTGTTTTGGTTTAACATTATAATCTACAATTTTTTCTTTGAACTGAAATATTTACAGCACGGCATTTAATGAATGCATCTTAGATATTTTATTTAAATGTTGCATTGGCTCACTGTGGATTAAAAACAGATGTCCAAGGGTCTTTAAAATTTTTCAAAATTTCTATAGAACTCTGAAAATAATAGTTAGTTTTAACTTCTCAGAATTTACAACTGTATAACAAATAATCCAAAATTATGAATCAATATTTAATTGGAAATGGAGAGTGTAATTATTGAGAAATAACATGTTTATAGTCATAAAATGAAATTAATACCAAGTGAAATAGCAAATTAATTTTTTAACGCCAACAGTTATACTTGGATTACTAGTATTGGTACATTTTAAAATTTTATTCTTACTAAGAGCCTAAGCCCATTGCATGTTTTCTTGTGTTAGGTTCTTGGGTCCAGGTAAGTGGTTTTTTAATTGTGCAAATTAAACTAATCAGCCACCAGGAAGTCTACAGAGGAGCTTATATGTGTTTTCCGATTTGTTCTTTCCTACTACGAACACTTCCAGTAACATATTCATTTGGAGAGAAGCATCAGAATCATCTTGATGATGAAAATCAAAGATGCAGGAGACAGAGTTGAAAGCTGGAGCAGGATGCATTTTCAGATGGCCAGACTGCTGAGTAAAATAGCTTATTGCTTTTTAAATTGCCTTATATTGTTTCTAAATTCTTAAACAGACCCTAGAGAACAATTTATCCCATGTATTTCAAAACTAGCTACTCTGAGAAATGCTGATTTACTTTTTTAGCAGGAGTTGCAACAGTTGGAGGAGATGATCTGAGATTTTGGCCTCATTGTCGGTGTGAGCTCAGACGGCAGGCCTCTGGCTTGTCAGATGTGCTGCCAAGAATCTCTGAGCAGGGATATGAAAACTTGTTCAGAGTTGATCATTCTTTTCTTGTATCTTTCCGGGTCCAATTCATTTGGTTCTTTTCTGGGTGCTTCTCCTCATGTTTCGTGTTCTCATGTATTCTTTTTATTTCACTTGGGTCATTTTCCCATTCTGGTCCAATCGAGTTGAGTCAAATAAGCATTCATGGGATCCACCTCACCGCCACTTTTCTTCTCAAAGAAAATCGGATGGGAGCTCACACACAGACAGTTCAGACTTCCTTCAGTGTATGCTTCTGTGCTTTCTCTCCTGTTAGCCTGAGAGCCTGCACTGTCTGGTCCCGTTCCACGCCAGATACCCACTTTGCGCCTGCTTCAGTCACGTGGGCTCTTTCAGTTCCTCGGTTTAAATTCTCATCACCTCACGCAGTATTTGCATATGACATCTCCTCTCCTACTCAGCCTCCTCACTCTTCCTGCCTGGTTAAGCCCATGTCTTCCTATAGATAGGAGATCTTTCAGGATGTCCCCAGAAGCACCAATCCTTAATCTCTTTGATTTGGTAAGTTTTCCCAGCATGCGGCCCCACATCCGGGTGATGCCGAGGTGTACCACCAGGATGGCTCCCTCACCAGCAGAAGGTTCGTTTCTCCCACCTGCTGGGAGTGGTGGCTGATGGCTGTCAGCCGTGCCCTCAACTAAAGGGTGCTGCACTACGCAAGAGTGTATCCCCCACTCCTGGGGACAGCCTGTATCCAGTGCTGGGTCTGTGGAGCGGTCCATCTTCAGAGGACCCTTCTGGCTCTGGTGCTGCCCGTCCCAGGCTGAGGCCTCGGCTGCGACTGCCTCGCTGTTCAGTTTGCCCCTCTTCCTCATCCTGCTTCCCAGGCTCCCTTCCACGTGTTTTTCCAAAAGCATTCTCCGGAAACCTCCTGCCTTTGCTTCTCCATCTCTGTATCTGAACCCAACCACAGGCCCCATCGGCTGCTCCTTCCCAACATGGCTGAAAAACATGCCAGCCTTTGTGTCCTTCCTGGCTCTGGTACCTAACAGCTCTGTGACTTTGCGTGAGTAAATTATGTCACTTGTGCCTCAGTTTCCTTACCTATTTTGTTGTGAGAATGCAACTGCTTTAAACAGTGTCTTAGTCAGTTCGGGCTGCTATAACAAATTCCTATAGGCTGGCTGGATTAAACCAAGAGAGAGAGACAGAGAGATATTGCTCTTTTAGAAGGGCAAGAATCCCATCATGAGGGCCCACCCTCATGACCTAATCCAGCCGCAGTCACCTCCCGAGGACCCCGCCTCCAAGGACCATCACGCTGGGGGTTAGGATTTCACATGTGAAGTGGAGCGGGGGACACAAACATTCAGTTTGTAGCAAACAACGTCTGGTATATAATCGATTCTCAGTGATAGTTTTATTTATTATTATGTTGTTATTGTTATCATCCCAAAGTGGCATTGCTGCTATTATCTGGAGACAACCTAAAATAGAAATACCTTTTTCAGTTAACACCTTAAACTGGTTTCACAAGAGCATATTGCTGCTACTCTGACCCCATGACTTAATACACAAATGAAGAATTCTTTGTTTCAGTAAGTGTGAGAAGAGCTCAAAGACCCACTTTTGGAGCCTCAGGGCATAAAGACTCTGGAAGTTCAGAGCAGTAACTTGCTTCACCTTTTGAAATCCTGTGGCCCCAACATTCCCACTATGGAGACATTTCCTCCATTAACACCTCCTGGTCCTTCGTGGACCCATCAGGAAGTGCTCAGCAGAGGTGTTTGTGTGACAAGAAAGACAGGTGTAGTGTGATGGTAGGGCAGGGAGGGGTGAAGGGGCTGGTCACCCAAATATAATGACTGCCACCCCCAAAAGGCCTGCTTCCCAGAGGAAATTGCAGGCAAAGCATGGTAATTCCTCATGGGTATCTGGTCTTGTAAAGTCTGCCACTGCCTCGGATCCCCCTTTTCCCAATGGAAGCAAAAGCATCCAGAAGAGGGGCTTGCTGTGTCCTGCTGCTGTGGGCAGTGTGTGCCTGCTCCTGGCTTGTTGACCCTGTTTCCAGATACCAGGGACTGATGTCCTCAAGGGAATCCCACACCCAACTGTCATAGCTTCTCATTAAATACGTCCTTTTAATACACTCTACTGACCCACCCACCCACCCACACACACACACACACACACACACACACACACACACACACACGAGTTTTCCTTTGATAAGCACATTTCCTTTTTACTGAATGGGATGAAAGAGATGAATAGTAATTTTTGTGGATGTGTGGGTAATAGAGATAAAAAAAAACAGAAGAAAAGGAGAGACGGCAAAGAAAGACTAAATTAAAATAAGTGGATGGGAAGCAGCCTCAGTTTCACAAAACGTTTAAGAGCTGAGGGTAAAAATATTAATATTATTATATTATATTATGTTTAGCAGTGGTCCTTTTGTGTTCCCCTAAAATTCATATATTGAAACCCTAATTCCAGTGTGATGGTATTTGGAGTTAGAACCTTTGGGAGGTGATCAGGTCATGAGGGTGGCATCCTCATGAAAGAATTAGTCCCTTGTAAGAAGAGGCCAGAGAGCTGGTTGGTTCTCTTTCCACCACTTGAGGACACAATAAGAAGATGGCCATCTGCCATCCAGGACTCAGGGTCTCAGCAGACACTGGATCTACCACCATCCTGATCTTGGACTTCCATCCTCTAGAATTGTGAGAAATAATTTCTTTTTGTTTAAGCCACCCAGGCTATGATAATCTGTTCTTCAGACTGAACTAAGGCAGAAATATATATATATATATTTTTTCTTTTCTCCAGAAGAACAGTCAAACCTGTTCATCTGTCTGTCCATCTGCCTGTTTGTTCATTTGACCATCCGTCTACTATTCATTCATTCCTTCAAGCAAATGTGCATTGAGGTCAAAAGCAAATAAACATAAAGTTTGCCTATTCACCATTTTTACTTATGAAAGACTGATTTCCTAGATATTACCTGGTAAGTTGTGGATAATCAAGAATCAATAGCTAATGAAGCACATTAATGCAGACAATTCTCCGAAAAGAAAAGATCTAGGTACATTTTAGAAAATATTTGTCTTGAAATGATTTGTTACCTGCCTCCTAACTCCAGAAGGTAGCTTAAAGCTTTTTGTGTGTGTATGATAGAATGGCAGTATAAATAATATTTTGGAAATGCCAAGCACTGCTAAATAGTAATCTAAGCATGGAATTACTGCACAACTTGATGTTTGAGATAGGAAGGATTTGGGATAAAAAAAAATTAGAGTACAAGACATGTCATCCTGGAAGAATCTCACATTGATCATCAACTTGATCATCACCTGATCATCACCAATATATTTCTAACAACACTAGAAACTGACCTTTCCAAGACTCATTGGCAATTCCAGGTGCTAATATAATTGAACTGAGAAGATTGTACATTTCTTTCCATATTAAAGTTAGCTGGCAGTTTCTTGAGAACTCAGCTAAAGTGTCCGCCCTCATCCCTAGCGTGTATTGATTGCTCCATTTCAAAGAATAGATCTTAAAGTGTGGACTGTCTTGTCAAGGATGTGTGCGTACACACACACACACACACATACACACATGGGTGGGAGAGAGAGCTGGGGCAAGGGTCAGAGGGAAGGGGAGGATATAAAAAAACTCTGGATAGTTTCCTTTATGTTGGATTAAAGGTTAGCTGAAATAAGTCCTTCAGGAAACTTTCCATTTTGAAGATATAGTCTTATCTTTTATATCTTGTTAATTGTGAACAAAATCACAGTAGAATAAGCATAGTAAAGCAAAGGGAAATAAAACATAAAGGATTAAAAGAAGACAAAGAGAGGCAAGATAAAGGACAGTTTCGAAAGCAACGTTATTTTTTATTATTTGGTGCAGAAAACTGTGAAGCACATAAAACAATCTAGAGGAAGTGGGAAAGATTTCTTCTCATTACTGGCCTTGAGGCAATTTTTTAAGCTGCCATAAACTGACAAACAGACATGATGGATATCATTATAAAATACACTGAGTTGGAAAAAGGCGCACAGAATGAAATGGTCCACATCAAAAGAAAAAAAAAAGTCCCAGAGTTCTCCGTAGAGTAAATAGCTGCAAGACTGTTAAAGACTGTTAGCACAAAATTAGCCCCAGCCTGGCACGGTTTCTTCTGGAAGACCATCTGATCTTTCCCTATTGCTTACAGCTGGTGATTCCAACATTCATATCAAGACCTATCAAGTAAAATGAAAGCTAGTAGCCCTCATAACATACCTTAACAAACAACAATTATCATCTCCTTCAAATTTGCATCATGAATTTCAGGTATTTCCTGTTGGAGAAGATTTCCCCACTGCGCAAACTCCTTGGGGGTCGGGGTATGTGCACATTAACTCTTTCAGGCCCACAGGGACCAAGGACCGTTAACTTTTGCTTTGACACATAATTGTTCCAAAAGAGTGAGTAGCCATTCCTCCAGCATGTCTTTGAACCCTTTCTGGTCTGAGGCCTCACCGTGGTCCATTAAGGGCCAGCTCTGTAGGAAACCCTCCATTCCAGCTCTAGAGCCCGTTGGGTCGCTGCCAGATGACAGAAAGCCGTGCAGTTATAGTAAAACTGTGACATGATACAGGCACAAACCACCAGCCTTGGGATCCCCAGCTCTGCCCTGGGGATAAACCATCTGGCTCATCTTTTAAGTTACTGTCATTTGAGTTTTCCTGTCTTTATAATGAGTATAACAAAGCCTTCCTTGAATGCTACTGCAAGGGTGAAATAAGTTATCAGCCTTATAATCAGTCATTACTCTGTATGTATTGTCTTTTTAAGCCCCTGGTTAGGGGTTGCAGATAGTAAATAATCCTATATTTTATGGATTTATGAGGCCTTGCTTCCTGCATGCTATCAGGTGAGCAGGAGGATAAGGTGGAATTGCTTCATAACTAAACATCCCCATATGAGGTAATAGCCCACTCATCTCAGAGACTTCATCTCTAGGCCAGAGATGGAATGTCTTAAAGGAGAAGCAAGCACCTGGGATGGCCTGAGGCTCTCCCTCGATGACCCATAATTATCCCTGCTTTGTCCGAGCCTCATTGACCGGGCCCTTGAAACTCTTAGTAAAGCTTGATAATGGTCGCTATTTCTAGGTCTCAGTGTCCTCTAAGTTAAATGGGCCTAATGATACTTCTCTTCTCTCCTCGTTCTCTCGTGGTGGGAATAGTACTGTAGCTTGGTAATTTATAAGCTTTACCCACACAAATAGTTTTATTAAAAGCAAAATTCATAAAATATAGTACAGATAACAAATGTCAAGAAACTCAATCCCTGTGGACTTCCCTGATCTCAGCATTCCAACCCGCATAGCGATTTACTTGTTCCCATCAGATTTTAAACTTCTGCTTTAGGTTGTAACTTCTGGTCTCATGTTATGGCAAAAACATATGAGAGCAGGAAACATGCCCTTTTCATCCACCTTTCATCCTCCTGGTGCCTGGGAAGCGGCCTCATTCCCAGTGGGGCTCTACATATTCTACATGTGGAATGTTTCAGCTGGAATGTTCTCTCTGAAAACGTTGAACACCTCCTCACACTTCACAGAGAGCCTGTTATTGGAGATGCTCTTTAAAGGGAGTTTTTACAGTTGCTAAAACAGTGATGGATACAGACTTGTGGGTTTTTTGTTGTTTTTTTTTTTAGCATTGGCTTTATTTTATATTTTTATTTCTTAATTTCTTGGATTATTGATTTCATAGTTTTTTCCTAATGTAAACATTTAATGCTAAAAATTTCCCTGCCAGGACTGCTTTAGCTGCATCCCACAAATTTATTAGGTATGCTATATTTTTATTTTCATTCAGTTTGAAATATGCGCTAATCTCTGGAGATTTACCCTTTTGCATACGGATCATTTATATCTGTTTTGTTGAATTTCCAAATATTTGTGTATTCTATTATTTTCCTGTTAATTCCTAGGTTAATTCTTTTATGATTGGGGAAGATACTTTTTATGATTTCAGTTCTTTTGTGTTTGTCAGGGTGTGTTTTATGACCCAGGACATGTTATCTTAGTGAACATTCTGTGAATCCTTGAAGGGAAGGCTGCTTCTGCTGTAATTGGTGTTCTATGAACGTAAACTAGATCCAGTTGGTTGATGATGTTCAGTTCTTCTAAATCCTTGCTGATCTGTGAACATTTTTTTTAAAGGAAAAAATCAGTGGATTCAAGATTATCCTGATGACACTGTGTTTTTGCAGTGAGCACAATGCAGTACCCTGGGTCTACCTGTGGGGTGTGTCTTATGTGGGATACTGTCCACTGTTGTGGGGGTGTCGTTAAAGAGGAGAACAGATCGAGAATAGCTATATCAGCTGGTGACAACACAAGACAGAGTGAGAAACAAAAAACCTGCTGGGAGACCACGGGGAAAAGAATGATTAATTCTGGCGTGAAATGTATTCATGAAGGGAAGGCAGCAGAAATAAAGCATAAATGGAATCGACAGCTAATCTTACACAATAAATAATGTGTATTGATGACTAATCCTTGTGCTGGTCTCTGCAGTGTCCCTGCTCCATCTGTGTGATGTCACCATGGAGACTCAGCATCTGGAGCTTGCAGAATAAGCTGGTGCTCTTTCTTCTGTGAACTCATTTCAGTAGGTGCCCAGTGACCTAATTTCCTTACGTCTTGGCATTTTGCCAGATTTTCTATTCTCTGAAGCTTAAGAGTTAAAGTATTTATCTTTAGGTAGTCAAGCCTGAGTGGATGTGGCAACAGTAGCTCACTTCGTCCTGTTTATAAAACTACAGCAAGAAAGCATTGCCCCCACGGCCAGCTGGAGAGATTGATGAAGACGCTGGGAGCCGGCAGTGGCTGAGGAGCGGGGTCCTTCATCTTCCAACAGCGCCACAGCCTCCTCGGGGTTTCTGCACCTAGTGCAGCAAATGTTCGAGCAGCAGCAGCCCTGTTAGCCTCTCAGGAGAGGCATTTGAATGAACGCTTTGAACCCGAGTAGTATTTTATCTGTAAGGACGGAAGTACATAGTTCACCCTGACATCCTGCGTATTTCAGATTACTATCGATAAGCACTAAGCTGACATTTTGGGGGAGGATAATTTTCCAGAAGCTTAAACTAACATTTCGGATGCTCTTTGTAATAGCTGTGTGAAATTGGTCCAGGTATTACCCTTCTTCTCATAAGATATGGAAGTGATGGCCCCAAAGGAAAAGCCTTGAAAGGAGATGTGTTCGTAGTCACTTCACACAGTTTAAACACTTTCATATCAGAATAGTACGTTTGCATTTCTAAAACCACTTAATAACTGCTAATGTATTTTATATGAGCAGGGTGGCCATTATTGTGTTCCCTTCACGGAGACAGAAATTGAGGACACAGAGGGTGCCTATGATAGGAGAACCTGACAGACCACATATCTTATAATTCCTTTTTCAGCCAGGAAACAGAAGGTGGTGGAATGGATAATTGAGACACACACACACGTTCTCTCTCTCTCTCTAACACAGATGAGGCAGCTTCTGTAAAGGCAAAGGTCCTACTGGAAAACATTTCCAGGAGACCTTATGGCCAGAGGAAATCTGTCCATGAGACTCTAAAGGTGGTTATGAAAGGAGATGCAATCATGAGACTGTGCTGACATAATAGCATGGCTCACCCGAGAGATGTGGAAGGAAGTTGGAGTCCTAAGCACCTAGAGCAGAGAAAATCATTCCAGGCGTAATGGGAGCAGCTCAGGGTGACCTCGTCTTTTCCAGGGTGGAGCCAGGTGCCTTGGAGTTATTTCTTTGCTGTTTCCTTTCTCTCCGTATACCGGTAGAATAAATTTTACATTTCTTTTGTAATATCCTTTTTTAAGTTACATTGTCCTTAAAAATAACTTTTTTTTTGTATTTAAAAAGTAATTTAAACTCATTGTAGAAAACTTGGAAAGTAAAACAGTAAAAGCCATTATATTTATCACCCTTTCTTTCTCCTGTACTTAGCATTTTGTGCCTGGAACATACAGGTTCTTTAATGAATATTTATTGACTGAATGAAGTGAATTCACAAACCCAGCCAGAGATTCATGTTTGACATTCAGTGTAAAATGAAAATACTTTTGTGTGTTTAGTATGTATACACCTTGCTCTTTGTGTGTATATATACACATTAACTGTTTTGTACATATGGCTATATTACATGGAGTGTGTATTTTCATATACTTGTGTATGTAGATGCACACACACATGAAATGTGCACTCACAGAGGATAACCAGATTTATTTGATACTCACAGTTCACTGTTGAGCACTTTCCACTCCTTTACTCTCTATATTATCCTAGAGGGGTGAGAATGGAGGCTCAGGGAGTTTGAATACGGAGAGCAAGGATGTAGGGGTAATGTGCGATTGACCCAGGGTTTAAATGCAGCTCTATTTACATAAAAGTTTTGAGTTCTTAATTACTGTCCCAAATGTTCTGAATCACCCTTAATAGTAATATATTGCGATCATTTTATCTTATTTAATTTTTCTGTCAAACAGTTTTCTAACGTCTTGGTAAATTTCCATTGCATAAATGGACCAAATCTTACTGGACTATTCTACCACTTGGGACATTCTTGTTTGTTTTCTGTTACATCTGTTAGGTCTCTCAGCACAGGGTCTCTGTCCAGGGGGAAGGGCTCTGAATGCCATTCCTGTGAATTCATAGATTAGGTATTTTGAACAGCTCATCCAGATACACAATAGGATAACTGCCTGTGTTTTTGTTGCTGATATTTTGCCCAAAGACACGAGGATATGTGAAGACAGTGCCAAAGTTGAGTTTAAAAAAAGTGATTATTCCATTGGTTTCTGACAGCTTCAGTGGGAGAAGAATTAAAATCTGAAATTGCTGATGAAGAGAGTGCCTCCCTCTCTCCCGTACCATGTCCAGCCAGTGTCTAATGACACCTTTAGGGTATACTTTGAATCTAAGTAATATCTACTCCTTTGCCATATAATAGGAGACTGAGAGATTCGTTGCAAGGAATTGGTTTCCATGCTTGTGGGGACTGAATAGGCAAGTTGGAGATCTTCAGGGCAAGCCCTGGGGAGAACTGAAGCTGCTGTCCATGAGAGGATCTTTCTTCTTTAGGGAGGCCTTGAGTCCACTCTTAATGCCCTTCAACTGATTAAATATGGCCCACTCAGATTACCCTAGCTAATCTCCTTTACTTAAAGTCAGTAGGTTATGGACTTTAACCTTTCCCTGCATTCGTGTTTGACTGAATACCTGGGAGACTGTAGCCTAGCCAGGTAGACACGCCTGAAAGGTCATCACACCCATCAGCACCTTAGCCTGAGCTGGCATCACCTGTCTCCTGGGTGGTGTTCTGCTAACCCATCTTTCTGATTCTGTGCTTAGACCTCTACCATCCATTCTCCTTTCAACGGACCACAGTATCTTGAAGATATGACATCATTTTCCCCTCAGTTTTCTTCTTGTGGTTTTGCTGTTTCTCGACCGTGCCCATGACACCCTCAGTCGGGCCTTTCACCCTGCTGTCCCCCCGGCATTGTCCTTCTTCAGGTCATCCCATGGCTGACTCCTTTACTTTGCTGAGGTCTCAGCTCAGAGTCACCTCCTTGAAGTCAGGGGGCAGAACTAATATGATGGATAGGAGCATGGACTCAGGCCACACAGGCTGAATTTGAAATAACTGTGCCGTTTTCTATTGATGCCCTTGGTCGGGTTGCTGAGTCACCCAGCGTGTCTGTCTCCTCAACAATAAAATGAGGAAAATGATAGCACACTTCCCTCCTAAGATTGCTGTGAGGACGAACTGTGCTGGTGTATATAGAGTAAAGGATGGTAACTGTAGCTGGATTCCCAGGCCGCCTTGTCTAAAGCTGTGCCGCATTGCTCGGGCCCCCGTGCCTGCCTTTGTTTAATCTTTATTGCAACACTTTAGCATATTGTCATCTGAGATCATATAAAGTGTTTGTTTTCTCTCCGAGTTCTCACTGAGGACAAGGATTCTGTTCTGTTTATTGTTCTCTCCCCACTGCGTGAAGCACTTCCTGCTACACTGTACACATTCAGTGAGTGTTTCTTGAATGTAAGAATGAATAAATGACTGCCAAATGGGTGCTCTTAATTATAGGCAAACTTTATCACTTCTTTTTTCCTGTTTAAGCAGCTGTATTACTTCCATTTTACCTAGCATCTCTGATACACCCTTTAGAAACTAGCCTTCTGCTCAGTGATGGCGGCTTCTGATCACCGGCCATCAGGAACCCTCAGGTTCCCACAGGTGTTGTGCTGGTTTTGCTTTTTGCATTTACACAGTTACTCACCAGACCATATACTCCAGCCCGGCTCCCTGCAATGGATGTCTGCCTTCCTCTTTTCTAAAACATGATTTAGAATTCTTCCAACGTCTTCTAAACAGGAACCTTTGTCAAAGCCTTTTCCAATCAGGACTGTGTTACTCTGTTTATTATTGTTCTGGGTTCTTTATTTTTTAATTTAATTTAATTTTTTTGTCACTGGAGGTACTGGGAATTGAACCTAGGACCTGGTGCATGTTAAGCATGTGCTCTACACTGAGCTCTGCCCCCACCTCCTGGGTTCTTTACTTTAAAATTTGGTACTTTGGGTCTTTTAAGAACTTCTGTGTTATTTAATTGCTTCCCCCCTCCTTTCTTTTTGTAATTTACGTAGAGGAAGCATTTTGAGAATGATGTCAGTGTTTCTTGCACATGGTATGCTGCTGCTCCTTGGATCATAAATTCTCCCTAAATGCTCCTCCATAGACTTGGCTCAAGTCCCTGACCTTCCATGTCCTGCCTGCTCTGTGACTTCGAGCTGTGTGACTTGAGATACTCTAAAGCACAGTTGTAGAAGAAAAAAACCTAAATCTTACATGCCGTTTAGCTCTCATCTGTCCATAAGTTTGAGTCTTCCCTTTATCAGGTGAATTTGTAAGTAATTACAGAGTCACACAGACAATGATCTGTGTTATTTTTATCTTGTAGAATTTTTCTTATGATTGATCATCCACAATTTTTGGATGATACTTTGTGAGAGTAAAATAACAATTTAAAATAGTTAAATTCTAAGTTATTTTCTTAGTTTCTCTTGCTGGTTCACTATTAGTGTACAGAAGTGCAACAGATTTCTGTATGTTGATTTTGTATCTAAATTTAGTAATACGTAAATAGTTAAACTTACCTAACATGTTTATTAACTGACAAATTTGGGTCATTTTATTGGTGGATCTGTAGTATACTTTTATTCCAAACTACCTCCTTAAAACAGTTTGTAGAACTTTAGAAATAATATATTTATATACATTAAACAAAAAAACCCTCTTATGTTGATTATCTGCACATTAAAAAAAAGGTAAGCAGGATAGTGTTTCTTGGTTCATATTCGTGTATTTCAGTCTGTTTCTTAGCTCTGCCTTTATCTTATGATGTGTACTGATTTCTTGATTTTAAAATTTAATTTTTAAAAATAAAAATGCTTACTTTCTTCTTTAAAATTGCATTTGGTGTTTTAATAAATATGAAAGTATTTGCACATTTAAATGACTCTTTCCATAAGCTGTCATATTTTTAAATCTGAGAATAAACTGTAAGTGCTTAGTCATCAGGGAAAATCAGAAAAATTCTGCTAAGTGGAGAATATCCTCGTCTGTTTGTTTCACATTGAGACATATAAATATTTCAGCCTGAGTATTTTGATAGGCACTGGCTTTTTGTCTGCATATAAGGTACTCTTCTTTGTCAGATATGTTTACAAGCAAAACTTGTCAACAAGTTGTGTCCATTGATGATGATTTTGACTGTTTCATCAAATTTAGATGTTTCCCCCAATTGCAGCCTTTCCCAGTATAGTTCCAAGGTAGAGTATAATATTTATCCAGTTATAAAGAGGAACTTAAGGTATTCTAAAACACTGTTTCAGAAGTACAAAGCTAAATTTTATATGCCAATTTAGCTCTTATCTGTAAGTTTCGGTCTTCCCTTTATTCTGTGAGAGTAAATATCATTATCATTCTCTTTGCAGACTTTATTTCAATAATACCAAGTTCCTGAAAGTTTCTAAAGCTTCCAAAGCTGCAGCTTGTTAGGTTGCCAATTTGATGCGACATATTTGACACATTTAAGTACATTAATGAAGTGGCTAATATGAAATGTGATAAATGCCAGATTTAAATACATTTCTAATCTATAGATTTCTTAACTTATTAAGAAATGGCTTTTCTCAAGATGCTGGGGTACACTAACAGTTTATGAGAGTTATCACTACGAAGTCAAGTTACATTTTCTTCAAAATAGAATTTTACTGAATTTATAATAGCAGCTACAGTGACAATGGATGTTTTACCTTCTACCAGATACACTCCCCAAAGCTTAAATTTGATTCCAATAACTGGAGGGAAAAATAGAACACTTACTGAAACGTATTAACAAATAACTTTGTATTTAAAATATGTGATGGTCCTGATATAAAATGGCCTCATTTAACTTGTGAGCTATTGCTGTTGTTGATTTTCTCTTTCTTATTATTTTACAAATGGAGCTAACATAGTAAAGCAACCATTTAATTTTTTATATGTACAGAAAATATTTAGAATCAAGCAAAATTAATTTAGGAGGACAATCCCTTGATCTAAATGAAAACGTGAGTACTTTGCAGCTGAATGAGGATTGGTGGTTTGGGGCACTATCCTCAAAACAGCCACCGACCTTGAAGTGGATGCTGGTGTTTCTTCAGCAAATCTGTGTCTTCTGGTTTTCCTGTGGATGGTGAGATCTCGACACTGTGTAAGTTTGACATCAAACCTCATGATTTTTCAAATGTAACGTGCATTTTAGAGCTCATTGGTGCCAAAGGTTTATTTCAAAACAAAACAAAAAGGCATATGTAAATGAAATTAGACTCACACACAACAAATGACAGAGCCTCTGTGGAAGGGTGTCAGACTGTTATATCTTCACCCACTTCCTTCATGTACCCTGACTTGTAATTGCCTAACCTGTAACGTCCATGCTCCCCCCTGCCCGCATCTACCTAGCGGCTTTGTGTTCCCATAAGCAGCACTGCAAACCACCACCAAGGGACCAGCAGGAGCTAGTGTCCTGCTCTCTTCCTGCCACTGCTCAAGACCCGATGGAATCACTGTCCCCAACTGCCCCTGTCATGGAGCAACTAATTTTATCAGCCAGTGCCCTGCACGCTGTCCTTGAGAGGGAGGTGTTAATTACCTTGTGTCTGTAAAGTGCTTGGAAAAGAGAGCAAGGTCACAGCCAGTTCCTTGCAAATTTGACCACATGTTTCAGTAAGCCCTCTATTTTTCTGCACCTGTGACTCAGACATTTCGTTCGCAGGCTCTGGCAGAAGCTGAAAGGACACAGCGCAGCTCTACCAAATCCAGCTTAGTGCATGTGGGTGCACGTATTAAAATAATAGCCTATTAAAATACAAAAAATCCAGGACAAATGCCAAGCCAGGCAGGATGAAACCATATGCTGGGAGAGCAGGGATAATCTGGGTCACATAACTACTCTCTGTATGAGGATAAAACTGTCTGTAAGAAAACTCTATATTGAACTATAAATTAATTGCCTATAAACAATGGTAGCTACTATGATTTTGGCCTCAGTAGAAGCTCACATTTAGAGAATCATCTATTTCCCTAATTGAGGTAGAATTATTATTTTCAGTAAAGGGCCAAGTAATTTAAATATTTTATACCTTTCACTTATTCATTTATTCCACAGAAGCATCAAGTATTTTCTTCACAAAAACACTAGATTTTCTGCACAGATAAGCAAAAAAAAAAAAAAAAAAAGGCTATCCTCAAGACTACTTTTTTTTTTTTGACATTTTGAGATTGTCTGATGCCTGGGTTGAAAAAGATGAAATTTCTCTTCAGAAAAATATGCCCATAGACTTGTGTTTCCACGATAATTGCAAGATATCTGATTCCACACACCCAGGTTGGGTGTCTTTGTTTCGGGTCTAAATTTATATGCATGTATGAAGATGAAGACCATGCAAGGCAGTATGTGAAAGCAGCTGTAATAGTCAGGATTCGCTGGAGAAACAGAACCAATAGGAGATAGATAGACAGACAGGTAGGGAATGAGAATATGAGAATTATTGGCTCCTGCAGTGTGGTGGCCGGAAGGTCCCACAGTCTCTGCCCTCTGCAGGCTGGAGATCTGGGGAAGCCGGTGGTGTAACAGCTATAATTCAGTCTGAGTCTGAACGCCTGAGGACCAGGGGAGCTGATGTCCAAAGGCAGGAGAAGGAGGACATCCCAGCTCCAAAAGAGAGAGAACTTGCCCTTTCTTCCCCTTCTTGTTCCATTCAGGCCCTCAGTGGGTTGGATGGTGTCCACCCGCATTGATGAGGGTGGGTCTCTGTCCCAGGTCTATGGACTCCAGTGCTTGTCCCATCCAGAGACACCCTCACGGGTACAGCCAGAATTAATGTTTTACCAGGTCTCGGCATCCCTTAGCTCAGTCAAGGTGACACATAAAATGAATCTTTGCAGTTTAGTAGGTCAAAAATGGTATGGCCAGAATATTCTTCCTTTTTGTGTGTGTGTAATTTTTTTGTTTTTGTTTTTTGGGGGAGGTAATTAGGTTTATTTATTTATTGTCATTATTTTTCATTTAATGGAGGTAGTGGGGACTGACCCATGACCTCATGCATGCTAAGCATGCCCTCTACCACTGAGCTATACCCTCCCCCGCCTTATTTTGTTTTTATTAAAGGATAGGTCTGTGTGAACGGTAAAGCCAAGAGCCTTTGAGGCCAGTGTGAGACAAAGACCGCTCCCTCGATCACCTGGTTAAAGTGCTCTCGGCCAGTTTTCTCCACCATGAGGTTACTATTCTTCCCCGTTCCCTAATCCGCTGGTTAGAAGCAGTTTGCTAAGTCCAGCCCGTAGCCACAGGGAATACGATCAAGGTATACCTCCCGGGCGGAGGAGCATCAGAGATTTTGTGGATTTAAGTTAGAGCCACTCCAATAATTAGTAAGTGTTTTGTTGGAGATGCTTGGAGGCCACGCATGCACTGTTTCTCCTGAAAGTTCTGCCCACGAATGTGAGCGTTTTCCCGTGGCTTTCTGCCTGCAGCAGTGACTGCTGTGGTGTTCAAACGGTGATTTTCTGTATCCTTTGTTCCTTCTGCATCTGTTACCCAGACTTCTTCTGTGAGGAAGATTGTCTGTTTTCCCTCATTTATTTATTTATTCAGTCATTTATGAATATCAGTACAGACTCATGGAGATTGATTACTTGTGTTTCAGTCCAGTAATATCAATATTTACTGCTAAAGTTGTTCCAGCTTTGGCCATGGTGGGCTGTCTCAGGTGACTCTTCTTTGTGATAGGCCTCTGTTCTTTTTTTTTTTTTTTTTCTTGTTTTGTTCCATCTAAGCATTGCCTTGTTTCCTGGCACTATGAGACATTCCAGGCTCATTATATGTATTTCCTGACCCAGTTCAAAATCAGTCATCTCTCCAAAGAGCCCTGAATCCTTTTATTGGAAAATGGTATTTTTAAGATCTGGGCACCAGGTGTGTTCATTGTTGCTACCGGGGCATCACTGATTCCAGGCTCACTCAGGAACAGACCAGGAAACCAGTGTTTGTATTCTAACCCATGTGTACATACACACCTATTTTTATGTTGGTGTCCATCTGTAAACATGAGTTTATGTTTATTCCTATGCTCTAATCCACATTCTGGCCTTTCCCCTTTGCTTTTTGATAACTTCTTCCTGGAGTAGTGAGAAACCTGACTCCCACCATATACAAATTATTTACTCGTTTAATCCTAGGATGCATATAAATTAGTTTCAGAATTGCTAGCCTGTATTCCTGTGAGGAACAAAATTTACCCATTGGAGTACAGTGTTTGCGTGCAGTTCCTTTTGTCTTTAATCTTCAGTATCCAGTCAGAGCACTGTTTTCCAAAGTTATGTAGGTCAGCTCATTCCCCCCCACCCCTGTCTCCAGTGGGGATATGCCATACATTTGTAATGCACTGTATTCACTTTCTGTTGCTGTGTTAATTTACCATTGCCTAGTTGCTGAAAAAGAATATGACTCTATTAGCTCACATTTGGAGAGGTCAGAAGTCCAGATCAGCTTCTCCAGGCTCTTTGCTTAAGGTCTTCCAATCAGACATCAGGATGCTGGGGTCCTGTCTGGAAGCTCAATGGGTGAACCTGCTTCCAGGCTTATTCTGGTTCTTGGCAGATGCCAGTTCCTTCCAGCTGCAAGACTGGAGTCTTCATTTCCTTGCTGGCTGTTGGCCAGGGCCACTCTCAGCTCCTAGAAATTACTTTCTGGTCCTTGGATGTATAGCTCCCTGAAACTTCAAAGCCAGCAGTGACCCATTGCTTCAGAGTCAGCACTGAATCCCTCTTCTGCCTAGAATCTCACTTCTGTTACCAGCTGGAGAAAATTCTCCTTTTGAACTGTTCGTGTGATTAGCTTAGATCCATCTGGAAAATCTGTCTTTTGATTAACTGAAATTCAATTGATTAGTAATTTTAAATATATCTGAAAAATCCCATTTGACACGTAACATAACGTAGTCATGGGTGTGAGACTGCATCATGTTCACAGTCCAGGGATTAGGGTAGGAAATCCGGGGGCTGTTTTAGAATTCTGCTTACTCTGTGTAGTTCGATTCATTTGTCACCATCTACATGCCATTTTGGGGTCCCCTGATATCCAGATTGATTTTTTTTTTAAAGTTTGGGAGATGTTGGATATGTCTCCTTCCTTGATTGTGGTGACGGTATCATGGGTGTTTGCGTATGGCCAGACCCGTCAAGTTGTACACACTAAATAAGTGCAGTTCTGTGTATATCAATTATGTATCAGTAAAGCTGTAAAAAAAAATGTTTGCATAGGGTTAAGTTCATTCTTGGTGGTGTAGAGATGTATAAGGTTATATATCTACCGACAAAGTAGCATACAGAACAGTTTCATCACCTTAGCTAAAATCCCCACTTTGTAGACAGACATCCCTCCATCCCACAACCAACCCATGGCAACCATAGATCTGAATCTGTTTACCTTCTTAGAGTTCGGGTTTTTTAGAATGTCACATGAATGGTTTCATACAGTATGTAGCCTTTTGGGTTTGGTTTCTTTCATGTAGCAAAATGCATTTAAGATTCATCCATGTTGCATGGATCGAATCCCTTCCTTTTTTTGTAGCTCAATAGTATCCCTTCTATGGATGTACCAAGCCTATACCTTTAACTAAAGTGTGAATGTAACATGATAGTGCTTGCTAGAATAACAAGATTCACTTAACAATATTGTCTGTAGCAACAAAGGAGCTCAACTTTGACTTTTTTTGGAAGTAAACTTTCATAAATGGCTTTTGTAAGTAATAAGGGATACACATTCACACACAGTATGACTGACTTATATGTCAGCTTGGCTTCTTTATCAGATTGACTTCTATAAAATATACATGAGCCATACTGACACCTCCAACTGGGCTTAAAGGGAGTAGTAGAGTATCTCTAGCCTGGAAGATGAGAAAGCCATTTTTGAATCCTGTCTGCATAAAGCCTTCTACAGCCAGCCTCGTTTATTTCCTAAATGTCAGTAGTGATACCAACTTTTTCGATGGTTGAGGCTCAGTAAAAATTCCAAATATTTACTTAATGGCTATACAACAGAGAGTGTTTTATAACCTTTAGGCAATGCCTGCAAAGAATATCACTAAAAAATTGTGAAGTCTTCGAAGAGAAGAAAATAATTTTAAAAACAAGTAATTAATTAAACCTTTGTGATCATATTTTCCTGCAGCTTTAAAATTACAAATCAGATCCTTTAATTATAGTAATTTAAGAAACATACTGTAAAAGGTGAAATATTTTCCATGAAAAAGATTGAAAACACGAGAAAATTTAGACTTACTGGAAATGAATAATTTATATATAATTTATTTAAATAAAAATACTCCTTGTCCCAAACTCGTCTTGTCTTCATACAAGTGAATTAATAAAATAATGCATCTTATGCAGCTGTTTCACTCAAATATATTGCCAAACCAAACATGTCACTTAAATATGATTCTTTCAGACCCTGTGTGTATTTTTAAAATGTATGTATATAAATATTAAAAAGGAAAAAATTAAAATCACATAACAGAATATTACTTTAGTGGAACTATCTTATGGATTTGAATGTAATGCTTTTCATTACAATAATTTTAAAACATTTGCATTATGCATGGGTTGAAAAAGTGTTTAGAAAAATAATTTTGTAGAATAGAATGTAAATATGAATTTTAAAGCAATATTCTGATCGAGGGCAAAATAATTTTCAGAAAAGAAAAAGATTTCCTTCCCTAAGAAACTTACTATTATAATCATACCACAGATGTTAGTCAGTAGGCATGGAGCACACTTAGGTGAAGGCATTTGGTAATGCATTAAGTTGATAGCTAGGTTTGTATCAGCTCTTTCTGTTCCTAGTGAGATTCAACTTTTACTGAAATTCACTTTCTCTTTTAGGGAGAGAAAAGACTAGCTATTTCCCCCACCACACATACACAGAAACACCACCTGTATGAAGTTAATGCTTCATGGAGTCAGTGAGTCACAAATTGTACTGTGTACTTACTGCAACTCCCTACTCCCAGTGGGAATGTGGAAATATTCACCTCTTTTTATAGATACTGCAGTAATTGTTACAGATTGGATGTACTTGGAATTATAACTGCTTCTCTATTTGCTTTATTGAGGAATGCAACACTCACTTTAAACCTCACTCTCTTTTTGAGAGAAGTGAAAAACCACCTAAAAGACAACCAGCCCAAATCCCTGCAATTTTCAGTGGAAACCATGGGATTCCCTACTCTCTCTCCAGAGGACTTTTCTGGCTCTTCTTGGTTGGCTCACCTAAACAGGAACACCAATGACATCCAGTTCTTTCATCTTTAAAATAAAAGAGTTTCCTTCGTAGGCTAGAGTTTCTCCACGCTGCTTATATGCAATTTATCTTGGGAACTGAAATCCGAGCATAAGAGTAACAGAAAGGGGGCTAAAAACAAGGATGGGCCAGTTGTCTGAGTTGACTACCACTTTATGGAGAGCTGTTTGTTTCAAATGTGCCTCAGCATTTGCATCCAAGGGGTGGGTTCGGAAACGTTTGTCTGTAGGCTCTCATCCCCACTGGTCAGTGTCTTCCTGGGGGTGGGGATTAACCACCCCTTCATCCGGATATTAGGTTGTGGCGCTATGAGGAACAAGCTGATCTTTAAAGGTGTCCCAGATGGCTGGAGCCCAGGAGGAAAGTGAAAAATGAGTAGGGCATGGTGCTGCCAGATGACATCTGTAGGAAGCCGTTGTCTAGCAAGCAGGTGCTGGTGTGAGATGAGCAGAGAGGCCATGAGGTAGTGCCCTGGAGGTCGTCTGGGGAAACCTCAAACCGGAGAACCCTCTGAAGGACTGATTACAACAGATGGTTGGGTCCTACCCTGGCAATTTCTGATTCAGTAGGTCTGGGGTGGGGACTGGGTGGTGCTAATGCTGCCGGCCGGAACATCACACTTTGAGAACCACTGGGTTAGGGATCGCCAAGACCTCCCTGTTCTTTCAGCTTACAATTTTTAATAACTAAAGGGCAACGTCATGCGGACAGAGGAGAATCTCGGAAAAGAATAGGACAGGCGAAAACAAAATTCATTGAAGCAATAAAGGAGATAACAGTTTCACAAAGAGTTATTTAGATGTGCTTGATGAACAAAACAGGGCAACTAAGGGTAATTAAAACTAATACCTATAGCATTTAGGCTCTTTTTATTCCTTTTTCCTATTTCCATTCACATCTCTTTCTTTTTATTCTCATCTTATTGCTTCAGAAAAAATTGAGGTAGATAATGCTCATATTTTAGATATTTTACATTTTGAGGTCAGTGTAGGTTTTACCTGTCTATATTGTGGTTTGTATATAGGTCAGAATGAAAACATATGGAGATAGCAATTTTGAAACAAAATTAACAGTACTAAACTGCAGTATTATCGAGTGGTTTCAAAATCTCCCATTCGAGTATCGAGCTGTATCTTCTGAATGAAAAATTTAGAAGCTTAAGTCATTTATGGTGGTATAATGTAAATTACAAGAGGAGAAATTATAGTCCACATCCTTTGCTGGGTGTTGGACCTTAACAGCATGCATAATTCATAGAAAAATACTGTGTAAAGGAATATGGAGTAACCTTCAGAAATAAATCAAGGAAAACCGGTTACTAATCTACAGAATAGTTTACCTGGAGGAAGGTAATGTGAAGGAAAACAGTCCATCATTTCACATGGCTTCATGCCATCCTGATGAAAGTTACCCAGGGCTACATAGTTACACGTGGAATAGAAAATATTTACGCCCAAATATCTGCCACTTGGAAAGACATCAGCCAAACAATGATAAATGAATTGAGCAAAGCAGGTATTAAATTAAGCAGATAAATTTCACTTTGATTGTGAAGTTCAGCCAGAGGAGAAAGACTTGGCAGAAGAAGCCATAGCTGGGGGCATCCACGTCTGTCATAGAGGGACAAGTGCATAATCAGGCATTAGGAGCGACGTTGCCCCACTGCCCATTCTATCCACGAGCAGCTACAAGGCAGTCTGATTTCCTTGATAAATGGTGAATCTCTAGATGGGAATGGAAAACAATGTTCAAAGAACTCACCTGTCTAGGGAAGGAAGACTCGTTTAGGTGTCTTTTCTAGTTTCATGTTAATTTCTGATGAAGTTTGTAGACTTCAAACATGGTTTTTTTTGATACTTGTTAAGGATATAAGCCTACACTTTACAGAAATTTTGCTTGATTTGTGGAGATATAAAATGGCAACTAATGTAAGTTTTCAAATTTTGAATTCTCTTATTGGCAAATGAGTTTCTGGGAAAGTCGGTAAATGAGGCAGGTTCCAGGAAGATACGGTGATTTGAGGATTAAACCTAAAATTTCCATTGTGTCCCAAAGAAAGTATCTCCTTAAAGGTAATATTATGCAAAACATCTGGTTTGGCTTTTTTTTTAAATTGAAGTATATTTGATTTACAATGTGTTAGTTTCTGATGTACAACAAAGTGATTCAGTTATATATATTCTTTTTCATTATAGGTTATTACAAGTTATTGAATATAGTTTCCTGTACTAGACAGTGGGACCTTGTTTATCTATTCTGTATATAGTAGTTAGTGTCTGCTAATTCCAAACTCCCAATTTGTCCCTCCCCCTTTGGTAACAGTAAGTTTGCTTTCTATGTCTATGAGTTTCTTTCTGTTTTATAAATAAGTTCACTTGTAACATTTTTTAGATTCCATGTATAAGTGATAAAATATGATACTTGTCTTTGTCTGACTTACTTCACTTACTATGATAATCTCTAGGTCCATCCATGTTGCTGCAAATGGCATTATTTCATTCTTTTTCATGGCTGAGTAGTTTTCCTGTGTGTGTGTGTGTGTGTGTGTGTGTGTGTGTGTGTGTGTATCTCACAGCTTCTTTATTCATTCATCTGTTGATGGGTATATAGTTTGCATCCATGTCTTGTCCATTGTAAATGGTGCTGCTGTGAACATTGGGGTGCATGGTTTGGCTTTGATTTGTATGAGAACACACATTTTGATTACCCATAACACCTGGACGGAAGGGGGGACTGGACAGAGAAAATTCATAGCTGTGCTCTTTGGTGACAAGGGAGAAAGTTAACCCCAGCGGGCACATGTCATCATTCACAATTACCTTCTGAATTGCGTCTTACCTGTTGAGGAGTCCACTGTCAGGGTAGTGATAAGGGGTGAGTGATAAGTTCTACATTCCCTGATCCGTTCACCACACAATCTGCCCTGGACTGATGTTAACCTATGTTAAAATAACCTATTTTAGTTTACCACAAAGGCAAGTGTTTATTTGCTCAGTGATTCCAGGAAGCTTTGAAAGGGGTGTGAGAAGTGAGGCCGGGAAAGGAAGGAAGCCAGTAAAGACTGTGTTTATGGAGCAATTTGCCACCGGGCTGTGGGCATCTGTCGGACTTCGGGATTATCCAAGCAAGGGACAATGATGATGGGTGTTTATCCACCAACTCTGTTCCACCCTTGGGTTCCCAGCACTTTGAGTGAGCCTTCCACGTAGGGGTCGAGAGCAGTAGGACATCTTCGACGTGTGCTGCAGCGCCACGTGTGATGGGAAAGTGAGCTGGGCCCAGACCACAGTTCCTGCCGATGCATGTTTTTATGTTCACTTGGAGGTTTCTTGATAATGATTTATACCTCTTTTACGGGTTGTGTTGAACAAGGAGGTGGAGGGGAAGCGCAAACCAGGCAGCACTGTCCAGTAATAGAAACTACGTTGAAGTTGAGGATTTGGGGACAAAGTTTGGATTTTAAGAGTAATTTCACCCATTGATCCCAAAGTCTGGTTTATCTCCAACTTATCTAAACTTCCATGAACTTGCAGCCATTTGAATTCCATGGAGAAAAGTAGGCTGCACTAAAAGGCTTCATGGATTTTAAGAGGAGGCTTATTGTAGAAAATAGAGGTGGTGATTTGCAAAGTGATTTGTTCATTTTAATTGCATTGATTCCACTCTTGTCAATGGGGTGACTTCTGGAAAATAAACCTCTTGAGAGGAACTTAAGGGAGAGTGGATAAAGATGGTTTCGTGCACTTCATGAGGCAGGCTCTCTCTGGATACTCATCAATTAGAGGTGAAGACAATAAAAGGAAAAATTTGCCCCATCTGGTTCTACATAAAACTCCCCAAGAGCTTTGACAAAAAGTCTTTTCTGCAAAGAGAGGCCAGACCTCTGGAGAGGCATTTGTTTTTCAGGCTCGTTGAAATGCTTTTCCTTTGCAGCGATGTTATTTCAGTAGAGCCAGATGAAATGAGCTTGCTATTTTTATAAGTTTTTAAAGGCTTAAGCAGGGCAAATATGTCTTTTCAAGCTGCCTTCTGCAATAAGCCTGATGCTAAGGCAGCTTTATGTCCCATAAAGAGTAACATTAGCCTCATGGAGTTGCAGGCGATTTCTGATAATCTTGAGGCTGACTCCGTATCAGATTAGTGTAGGGAAGGCTTACATTATTTCCCGATTTTAAAAAGCTATCAGTGTAAAATAAGTTATATTTTTACCAAACTACTTTTTCTCTCTTTGACCAACTTAAGCTTTGACAATCTGTACTTCCACTAGGTACAAGAATTCAGGTATTTGGAGAGATTTAAAAAAAAAATTTCAATACGTAGTTCTCTCTCTCTCTCACATTTCTGTATCTGGCCCTGAACATTGATGTTATAATTGAATTTTTGTTTCTCTCTCTTTACATGATATCCCCACCTGGGAGACCTGTCGCCATCTAAAATAAAACGTATTAAAGATGGAGTTAACGTTCTTTGTCCAAAATCCGAATTTTCAACACCAGTTTTTTATTTAACTCATGAACTTGCGTATTCTTAGATTTTAATATATTTTTTGTGCTTGAATATTGAATAAAATCTCCAGACTTTACCCGTTTATCCCTCCATCCACAATCTTATGTGATGCCTCTTTCCCTGCCCTTCCCTAGCCGTACATCTAGCTGATTCCCAATTAGCGGCGACAGCCCTATTTCTGGCTTTCTTGCTACTCTCGCTTCTCCGGTCTTTAATCTGTCCTACTTGCAGAAGCAAGATTTATCAACAAAATAAGTTTGGATTATAGAAAGCACTTTTTTGGGTAATTTTGCAGTGGCTTCTAATCATTTCTTGAAATTAAAGTGCCTGAGTGGAGTTCTCCATAAATTGTTCACAGCCCACTTCTCTCGTTATTGTAACAGGTTTTCTCCTATCCTCTGTGTCATTCTCTTCTATTTAGGTAACAAATCATGACACGTACTAATGCCTCTGTCTTTGGGCATGTTGGAGATATTTGCAAATGGATATCCCTCTTCATGCACACACACATACTTCCTCTCCATTTTCTTCTGAAGCCTCTCGAGATCTGACCCTGGAAGGCACTGAGTCTCCGAGTGCCAGGATTATAATGTCACCTCTGTCACTAATTTACTGTGCAACTTGGGAAAGCCCTGACCTCTGTGAGCCTCACTCTCTGCCAATAGAAAGAAGGAGACGAAAGAGAGGTTTTCCGTGGTGGATTCCATATTGAACCTTTTACGATTCGCATTGTGGTAAGAAATCTTTTTTTGATTAACTGCGCCTGGCTGTTATCACTAGGCAGTCACACCTTTTCAGGGACTGTTTAGCGCCCAGCTGTTTATGTGCAGTTAATGTATATCTTTGTCATTTACTGCCACTGTGAAATTACAGGCTCCTGGAGTTTGCCTAGTGCCGTCATACTGTGGGCATTCAGGAAATGTGCAAATCATTAGCTCATGTGAGAACTTTCCCACACAATTTGGTTGTGTTTCTAATAGTGTTCCATGTGCTGAGAAATAAAATATCAGCAGTTATGATTTCCAGTAATGCCTGGCTGGGAAAGTATAAACTTGCATTTTTAAAACATGCTCTTTTTTTTTTTTAACCTTGGGAACAACAAATGCCAAATTTAAATCTCTACATTGCCTTTGAATTGGAGCTCTTTGCCAGCTTCTCTGAAATTTATGACCCCCCAATGAGTTGAATAATAATACGCTGAGTTTTCCCTCTCTACTTCTATGCCATATTTTGCTTTAAAAAATTCCACATCACACAGCAGTGCCCAATGTGACCATTAAATAAAACTGTAATTTAGGTGACTTCGGCAGTTTCGGTAATTAGAGTCTTGCCGTAACTGTAAGAGTAAAAATAACATTCCCCGGCGCTGAGAGGGGGCAGCTCTGGGCTCACGCTGATAATGCACCTCGGCAATTTAACGTGACTAATTGTGAGGGCACGTCTTCCCAGGGGATTGTGTTAATCTTTAAACATTCTTCTATCTCTGTGGTTTCTAGGAGCTGTGTATTTTCTGTTTGTCCAAGGGCTGCTGTTTCTCCCGCATCCAGCGTTCTCGTTCTCCTCAGTTGAGAAGGATGGTGCTCACTCCTGTAGCTGTCTTGATGGGCCGCCATTCCGGACTTCCCGACTGGGAAAGGACTTAGGATCAGGCAGGCAGGCGGGCCCGCAGGGCGAACACTGGCTGGGGCCTGAGGGAGCGTCTCGTCAACTCTTGCCTTCTCAGTGGAGTATTCTGAGTGTTAGAGTTTTTAAGTGTGTTGTCCAGAGTAACTGAATTATAAGGTTTGTGGTGGCTCCAGAGTCTTAGCCACATATCAGAGTCATCAAAAAAGAGCTTTTCTCCTGTTATTTGACAGCTGTCCAGGGTATTTCCTCTTCAGCTCTGTGCCATCCTCCTCATTGCCACACACGAAGTCCTTCCTCAGTCTTCAAGACCCGGATGTCACGTCAGCAGCCTCGTGAAAGGCCCACAGTGGTGTGTGGTTTTCCAATCGTCCTGGGAGGCCAGCCGGGAACATGGTGGCTCTCTGGATCTCCCCCCTTGATTTCTTTCTCGTCCTCTCAGTCCTTCACCTTTGGTCTCTTGCGTATCCTCTCTTCTATTCTTACTGCCGTACGTGGATGGAACAGTCTAAACACTTCTCTCTCTTGGCCTGGCCCTCTTTGTCTTAGTCTTTTTAGCCCCTTCTCTAGGCTCATGTGAAGTCAGTCATTCTAATAAGCCCATTTGAAGTCATGCCCCTCCCCTGGACCATGTTGCATTTTGGTTCCACGTTACCTTGAGGACAGAGTCTGATTTCACGCCAGGATGTACAGGGCTCTTGATGGCAGAGCCCTCACCTACCTTTCCAGTCTGACCTCTCACCATTCACGTCCTTACCCCTGGGCTTGCAGTAGTATTAACTGTTTGTAGTTCAGACGCGGCACCGGAAGAGTCTCGACTGTGCATGCCTTAGTCTGCGTCCTGATGCACCTGGTGTTCTCACCTAGTACTCCACCCTGCGTGACGGTGGCCAAACCTCTGATTACAATGACTGGCTGCTGGTCCAGGCACACAGTAAAGCATATCTATAGGTTATTGATTAGATTTGATGAAAGTATGTAGGAAAAGAGACGTCAGTGGGGATATGGAGAAATAAACATACAACTAAAATAGTTTTATAAAAGAGCATAGATTGTTTGGTGGCAGAAAAACATGCCAGTTTCCATAGAAGAGTACTCTTTGGGAATTTAGGAAAGACGGGGACAACATTGGTTGGAATCATCATGCAGCACACTCTCATGTAATGGTGGCTCAGAATAAAGGTGAGAAAATGGCCTTTCAGGGAAGGGAAACAGCATCAACCAAGGCTGAGAGGAAGAAGAACATAACATTTGGTAGGGACAGAGAGGTTATGCAGATAGAGAATATAATGTAATACAATGTCATGTAATATAAAATAATATCATATAATATAGTATTTATATGTATGTATGTATTAGCCAGGACAGAGTAGATTGTGCTGCAGCAGGAAACTGCCCTAAATCTCAGAGGCATAGTATAATTAGAGTTTATTTCTCATGTCATTTATGAAACCAGATCCTGTCCCCCAAGGAGTAGCATTGCTTCTGAGTCAGGAAGTGGAGGGACAGCTCAGCACATATAGAGCGTGGGTGGTGTATACACCCAGGACTTCTAGCAGAGTCAGTGAGCTGGGCGAGGAAGTAACAGCATGGTCCAGGAAGCCAACAACATCTTCAGAAAGAAGATGTTGCGCCGTTCTTGAGTCTTACATAATAACCTAACTTTAGCTATTCCTGCTGATCACCTGTGTGTTAATAATAACACAGTCATTTTCTTAGATTTGCCCCTCGGAGTCACCCCACTATGTTCAATCAACTGTTGGTGTTATTGGTGTTTTGTAGAATCATTCTCCACAAATCTCACCCATGTACACTCCCCAGTGGACTCTCAGCTATTTATTCCAAGCATCTTTGTTCATTTTAGTGAGAAATGGTATTCAGATTTAAAAATCTGGGTGCCAGGGCCTCACTGCTTCTTGTCTGGGTGACTATTTTCAGGTCTTGTTACGAAGACATAGCTAAGAGAATGTTTTTGTTTTTGTTTTCAGATGAAAATACATTATATGCTCATACTGATATTTCTAATTCAAATTTAGAATTATCAGGTTTTAATTCTTGGGTTTAATATTTGTGTATCTTTTACAGTGAGCTCTTGATTAAATGAATTCCTCATTTTCTTTATTCCACTATGTGTACGTAGGATAGTTTCACATTAACAGCATCAGTACTAGTGCAAGCAATGTTGCTCAACACAATTTAAGATTTCTTAACTTGGCTTTTATCCTGAGGATATCTTCCACTAGTGAAGTTGCTGTGTTTCAAATTCACTTGAAGTAAATACTTCCTGGGTTGTTAAGCAATCACTGTGATAGTTAGGTTTATATGTTTCACTTTGCTTTTGACTTTTAGAGATTAAGTTACTTGGAAATTGTTTGATCCCTTCAGATTTGCTTTTAAGCTGTATTAGGCGGGACCACACAGCATTTCGCATACCACTAATTTTTCCTTACTACTGAAGTCAAACCCCAGAACTAAACCTTGATGCAGTTGAGTTATATATTGCTAGATTCTCCTCCATAGGTGTTGTACCATTTTTGCTTCCTATCAACAATGTATGAGAGTCTGTTTATTCAAATCTTGTCAACCAAGTAAGTGGCCACCCCTTTTGCAATATAGTAGGTGATGAACGTATTGGTTTGCAAACTAGGCCTGGTACACAGAGGGCAAGGAGACCGAAGGGAGAGGCAGACCACTCCAGATTGATAGGTGGAAGGCTTTAATAAGCAAGGGAACTTAATTACTAGGCTTGTCTTGGGCGGCCACAAAACAAATAGGTTGCCGAATCCACCTGTCAGAATCTTAAAAATTTGTAACCCTAACTTAACTGAGTTGGGTCACCTGTATCATTTAGATGTTCTCAACACCTTGTTCTCTCAAGGCTGCATCCTTGGAACAGTCCTGAAGTTGAGCAGGACACTGTGGGGCCTTCCTGGGAACAGATCCCCACCCTCCATGTCCCGTGCTTCTTGTTCCTAGAAAATCTTTAGCCTCTTAGGCCTTCCCTGAGTCCTAAAAAGCAAAGTTAATGAGTTAATAATTAGAGAAGTGGCAAAATGCAGAAACAAAGGAAAGCAGTCAGGCAAGACAAAATAATGGTAATAGCTTAGCCAGAAGATAAAGTCAAGGACCCTAGTTCCTCTGAAGGTCTATAGACAACATCCTGACACATAACTTAGAGTTGTGTTGCAGAAACTAAGATACCCCCTAGCTCCACATCAGGTGGAGGAAGTTGACTGCCTGCTGACCACCAGCATGTAGACCCCAGATCAGTTGGAACCAGAAAAGTGATGATGGAAATTTCTGAAATACCACCCTGTTACCTCATCACCAGCCAATCAGAAGATGGTCCATGATCAGGCGCCCTGCAACCCCACACTCCTGATGTTGCCTTGAGAAATTCTTCCCTGAAAGCCATCAGGGAGTTCAGGTCTTCTGAGTATTAGCTGGCTGTTCTCCTTGCTTGGTGCCCTGCAGATGAACAGTGTACTTTCCTTCACCACAACCTGGTGTCAGTAGACTGGCGGTTTGGTTCAGTAAGGATCCCACCATGGGCACGGTGAGCAGAGGGTATGTTCTAAGACAGGCGAGTGGGTGAGAACCCCCCATGTTGCCCAGGTCCAGCCTGTGGGTCAGCTGGTGGTCACATCCCCTCAATGACATCCTCCAACAAAATCATATTTCTGAGTTTAAAAATTTTCTTTGTCTTGCTGTGGGTAAGGTTGAGCATCTTTATTTTGAAGGCAAGAGCCGGTTGCGTGTTTCTGCTGTGAACTCGGGCCCGTGGCTCTTGCCCACCCTCCTGTTAGCAAGTCCTCTCTTTTCAGAGAGGACTCTTTCAGTGGTGGGAATATTAACTCTTTGGCCTGATGTTAATTGCAAATACTGTCCTAGGTTTTCGTTTGTCTTTTTGTTCCCTCTGGTATTTTTTACCACATAATTTTTTTAAAAATGTGGTCAAATTTATTTTTTCTCCAAGTGTTTCTAGATTTTGAGTCATATTTAAGAAAAGCTTTCCCTAGTCCTCGGTTATAGAAGAACTCATCTGTGTGTTCTTCTAATATTTGCTTATACTGCTGAACAATTACCCAAATACTATTTTTAAAAATAATTCATCTTCACTGCTTTGACATAAAGCCTTTATCATATATTAATTTCCATATTGGTTGTCATCTTTTGCAATATCCTTTAAAAATTTTTGCAAGGTCAAAATGGAGCCAAGAACTTTTAAAAGCAGAATTAAAAATGTTTTAGTAACCAATAAGCATTCATCTAGTGATAATTAATCTAGTTAAGTCTAGAATTGATTATATTGATAAATTCTGATTTTTTAATTCATATAGTATGATAGAATTTCAGGAAGACTGAAGGGATAATCAGATGAGTAAGTAATATTCAGATGCTCTTTTGTGAAATAATGTTTATCACTTCCATGATTATGAAACAGTATGGCATTACTGAATGTGGTTTTATGGAAATCTAGTTCTCTAAAATGACACAAATAAATTAATATATTATATATTATATATATATATATGTATATATGTATGTATGTATCTCCAGCCTGAAATAAACTTTTTAAAGGTTCTGATGTATAAAAATGTGCTTTTTAAAAATTTAGCTTGCTACCAAGAAGCTTTCATTTTTTAGGGAAAGCTCTTTATTGGGTTCATTTTGCTAATCTTTGTGTAAGACTTGTGTAAGATGTTGGACTTAGGAAGGACATTCTCAGATCTCCTGCTCCTTGGCTGCCACCCTTCATACGGTTACAATCTGCTTCCTCTGCGACTGCAGCCTTAGTTTTCCTCTGACTCCCCTTAGGTAGTATGATCGCTACAGTTACGGGTTTGGTATTTGCAGATTAAAACCCAAAATGAGGTAACATTTTCGCATGTCAACTTGCATTTTTAAAAAATATCATTTGGGATTGTGTGTGTTTGAGTCTGAGGAAATAGGCATTCTTAAATTGATACTGAGAGCAAAAATGACTGGAAACTTCCTAGAAGAAAATTAACTTATTTGTGGAAGGACTTCCACTTATCATTGCCATCTGTCTGACCTCATTCATCCTTACAGATTCAGCTCAAGTGTCATCTCCTCTGGGAAGCTTTCTCTGACCACTACTCACTCCACCTCCAGAGCATCCTTATTTATCCCTATCAGAGCGATGACCTAGCTTTCCTGAAATGTTCTCTTTTTGTATGCTTGGCCCCGATTTGGCTGCGCGTTCCCTGAGGACAGGGATGATGCTTTATTGGACTGTATGCTTTTGAATCTCATGCTCCATTCACAGTGCCTGGCGCAGAGGAGCCAGACAACTTGTTTTTTGACTTGCTGTTTTGACCTGTGATGAAGTGTCCAAAAAATGTGTCATCAATATGTAGTCATTGCATTATTATGGTAAATCATTTGGTACTTGCCACATTAGTGCCTTTTTAATAAATAAGTACTCATTTCTATGTTGCTGTTGGCCTCATTTCTCTGAAGTCAGAGACATTTTGGCATTTTACACCCAAGCTATGAAACGAAATGCTAGTTGGTGCTCATCTATTTGGTGTATAATAAACTTGAGTGATACCCTAATCAGAATATGCTGAGGCTGAGATCTGTTATCCAGGTAAAACAATTAATGTACTATGAATATTTCAGAATAGTCACAGACAACACCAATTGCACAGTGCATAATTACACAGTGAAGACATAATCAATCTTCATGTGATTGAAAGCCTGACCGGTCTTCGAAGGGCAAAGCAAGAGATGCCCAGGAAAAAAGATGAGTTGAAAAAAAACTAATCAACTAATTTAAAACATTTCTAACCTGAAATAAGAAAGAAAGAAGCACATAATCATCATTCTAATAATATAAATCACTGAAGCTTATGAAAGGACTCACATTGGCCATAGTGACTGCCTTTTAAAAATACACTGAGGTCATAAAGCTTGCTTAGTCACTGTTAGACTCTAGAGCTAACTGTCTTACTGTGTATTTCATTTTCTCTATGGCTGCTTTGTTTTCAAGGCAAGATTTAGAAGAAACAACTGTTTATTTGGTGTTGGGAAGCCTGGGTCCAGTTCCTTATTACTGCCTCCCCGTATGAAATCAGTCGAGCTTGTTAAACAGCTTTGTCTGAGCCCCATTGTACTAATCGGTAAAAGGAAAACGACCATATCTGTGCTGCCAGCTGTAGACAGCAGTCACGTGGAGTTCGAGTGTGACACAGGAGAACCCCCATCACCCGCCGTGTTGAGGACCCAGGTACCCTTGTGTGATTGTTGCTCACAGGCATTTCATGATGTCGCTATCAATAGCAAAGTGAGTTAGCTTCCTTTTGTTTTCTTTTCTGTTTGTTTTAAATGTGAAACGCATTGAAAAATCCAAATGAACAAAATTGTGATTTCTATCCTCGCTCCCCAACTCCAGTTCCAATCCCTCGAAGAAATGACTATTAACAATCTGCTATGTGCACTTCCTGACATTTTCCAGGTGATACAACCTGTGTGTGTGTGTGTGTGTGTGTGTGTGTGTGTGTGTGTGTGTGTGTATGTGTATGCTCACGCACAAAAGTGAAATCACTGGATACTTGTTCTTATTGGACACCTATTTAAGATGCTACTTATCACACCTGTACCACATTTAATGGAGTTATTTTCCTTTGTAATTGGTCTATCTCCACACTTTATGTTCTGTCTTTTGGATTGTAGTCGCCAAGAAGGAATGTAAAGGGAATGGGTTAGACTCTTGGTGTCAGGGAGCAAGGGATTCAGTGAAAGTTCAGAGCAGAAAATTTTGCAGTTCTCCAAAATGTATTTTTGTACAGGACATATTAAGTATTACAGACTTAATTCATTAGCCATATATATAGTTTTAGATCTGAGGGTTAGAGTTAAAAAAAAAACCCTCCTGAAGTCAACCACAGCGTTCCTGTTGGATTAAAATTAAAACAGTAAAGTTGAGGACAGCTTTCCTGTTAAAGAATCAAGACTTTTATAAAAGTTAGATTTCCTACATATGTGAAATCAGTTCCTTATGATGTTATATTTTTAAAAAGATGGAGGAGCAAAGTTATTCACGTGTAGCTGTCCAGGCCCCCCCTTCCTTTTTTGGCAAACGGTGCAACCTGTTTCCCTGTGGAAGCCATTTCTTTCCAGGTATTTTCCTGTTAAACCTTTCAGTAACAAGAACAGCTGGTCACGACTACAGAGAGCCATTAGGAAGAAAGCAGTAACCTCTGGAAATGAATGGAGTTCATAAGCAGAACTGGCTTGAATGGTAATTTCAGTTTGTGTTTGGTAGACACTTTAATTTTTATACTTCTCTGTTATATCACAATTTAAAAAATACAGATGCAAGGGCAACCCTAGGTCTTATTTTGCAAAATATATGACTGTTCTGATTCAGAATGTGAGGAAGAACAGTGGCATCGAAAATGAAGTAATTCGTTTGTCCAGAATGCAAAAGCAGCTCATACCAAGCCCATTCTGTTCCATGAACATTGCTGCTGCATGTAACACAAAGGCAACTGAATCATGACTCTTCACCTTAAGATGACTGAAATATTGAAAAAGAAATCCTGGACCAATGTTGTGTGTGTGTGTGTGTGTGTGTGTGTGTATATATACACATATGTGTACATTTCACTCAAATTTCATGTATGAGAAGATTCAACATTAGGATACTATCATTGTTCTAAAGAAAACGTTTTAATATGTTAAAGTAGACAGAGGTATAGAATCATGATGCTGAATGTTTAACATGTAAAATTGCAGCTTTGTGTTTTCACACAATTGTGTTAATTTAGAGTGGTACTATCACTCATTCTTTGTAAAGTTTTATACTCTGAGTTACTTTGCTCCAGGTAGTAAGATCACAGAAAATGTGATCTAGACCTATTAGTTGTAATGAAATAGTGTAGCTTTCCTAGAACTGTGGTCCACTCTAGTGTAATGAGTCAACTAGAGATGGCGAGAGGGGGTCGTGCAGGCTGCCCTTTCAGAGCGATTCAGATCTAAGGGTGCTGGTCCACAGAAGGATGCCCAGGTGTGAGATGCTTACAGGTGTGCCCATGAACACTCTGGAACACTTCATCTGGAAATGAGAGGAGATGGGGGCTGGGGAAGAGAAGGGTTTTGTCACACATTAGAAGAGCAGTCATCTGGAAGAGAGAATAGTTTTAACTCATGAGACCATAAAAGGCCAAAGAAGAATGATTAGAAATACCAGAGATGCAAATTCATACCCATACAGGGAAGAAGTTGCTAAGAAGTTGTAAGTGTGCAAAAATGGAAAAACAAAAGTGCTCTCTTGGGAGAAAGGCTGAGGTTTTCCTTCTGCATCTCATGCTTCAGCCCTAAAGAGAGCTGGTGGTGATTCAGGGGGTCCCTGGTTTTAGTCCTTTGACCACTGTTAAGTCCTTATAAGCAAGGGAGATGATTTCCCATCAACATTAGAGTAGTGAAACACAAAGTCTGATTTTTCTTCTTTTTGGCAATGCTTTGAAGTATGACGTTCCGACATATCAGGAGATTGAGGAATTCAGATGAGCTCAGGAAAAAAAAAAAAAAAAAAGAGAAGAAGAAAAGAAAAAAGGCAGGTTCAAGTCCCACAGTGCATAACAGATGGCATCAAACCAAAATTGATGTTGATAATCCATGTCAGAATATCTTAGGGTGTTATTGACAGGGGAATGGGGAGGAAAGTTAATTCAAGAAACTTAATGAAAAATGTAGAACTGAAAGAAGTGACAGAGAAAATACAGAAAATGGACCTGAAAGATACTTTAAAACATAACTTGAGCAACATTTGACTTATTTCTAGACTCTCTGAAATGTATTTCTTGGGAAGTGTGAAGCAGAAAACTCAGTAACAAATAGGCTGCTTATCCATGTTTGTTTTACTCTGGAAGGACCATGGAAAGCCACTGATGGATGGGGTAGGTGTTGACATTATTGGTTCTATACTTATTTTTTGAGACTTCACATTGTTAACTCAACAAGCTAGTGTCAAAAGTTCCTTTGTGGTGTTGTGAAAAAATCTCTGCATCACACAGTGTGTTTTTAGACATTGTCATACAAATCATGCATTTCTGAAACACCTCAAAAATTCAGCCTCAGTACAATACTGTGTCCTCAGATTCACGATCCCATAACTTCCATGAACCTCCTGCAGTGAGATTCTGGCAAAGATCATCTTTTTTTTTTTAAGATGGTAATGCTAGATTTAAAAAGGGAAGCCTTCTTTTGACCTCGTGCTGTCTGAAATAGACCTGAGAATTTATCATCACAGTTGCCGGATACTTGTCTTTTCACTGAGGACCACCAGTGGCTGGCTACCTCAGGCTGCTACACACTTGAAGAAGAGCTAATGAATCTGCATTATCTACTGGCATTTATGCAGAGGCCAAAGGGTTTTATTTTACCCTGTGCTTTAATTATTTGTAGATTTTTTGGCTGTAATTTCAAATTTAAAGCAAAGTTACAAGAATCATACAAGGAAGTCTCTTGTCCCCTTTGCCCTGGCTCATCAGTCGTTGGCTGTTGATTTTGTCCCATTGGCTCCACCTCTTTGTCTGTTTTCTCTTTCGGCCTCTGTGGAAGTCAAGCAGTTGTTTATTGCTCTGTAACATCTTACCAAAAATACAGGGGCTGAAAGCGACGTAAATTTCTGATCTCACACTCTGTAGGTGGGAGTACTGGCACGACACAGCTGGGTTCTCTGCTTCAGTCCCACAAGGATGACCTCCATATGTCAGCAGGGCTTCCTTCCTGGAGTCTCTGAGGAAGAACCCACTTCCAAGGTCATTCAGGTTTGGGCAGAATTCAGTTCCTTGCACTTGTAGGACTGAGGTCCCTTCCTCACTCACTGGCTGCTGGCTAGGGGTCTCCGCTCCTCAAGACCACCCTCATTGCATTCCTTGTCTCGTGGCTCCCTCTGTCTTCTTTGTTTGCTTTTTAGGGGAGGAAGTAATTAGGTTTATTTATTTATTTTAATGGAGGTACTGGGGACTGAACCCAGGACCTCTTGCATGCTAAGCACGTGCTCTGCCACTGAGTTATGCCGTCTCCCTCCCTCCGTCTTCAAACCAGAAACAGTCTGTCTAGCCGTCCTCACACTTCACATCTCTCTGACGTGCCCTTCTCCTCCTAGGTAGGGAAGCTGTGCGCATTCAAAGACCCATATGATTGCCCCAGGTCGTCTCCTTTTAAGGTCAGCTGTGCCGTCAGCACCACAGGTCACTGTGCTGTGTTAGGTGAGAATGATGGGGAAAGAGACATCTCATTAGACTCACAAGTTTCCAGGGATGGGGTGTAGAATCTTGGGGGCCATTTTTAGAGTTTTGTTGACCATCGAAAGGGATCAAGAAAATGAGGCTTTGTATCTTTTTTTTTTTCCACATGTAAATGATACCGTACGATATTTGTCTCTGTCTGACTTCACTTAGTAGGATAATCTCTAGGTCCATCCACGTTGCTGCAGATGGCATTATTTCATTCTTTTTGTGGCTGAGTAGTATTCCATTGTGTATATATACCTCATCTTTATCCAATCATCTTTCGATGGACAGGGAACTACATTCAACATCTTGTAATAATCTGTAGTGAAAGAAAATATGAAGAAGAGTATATATGTATATGTATAACTGAGTCACTATGCTGTACACCAGAAATTAACATGACATTGTAAATCAACTATTCTTCAGTTAAAAAAAAAAGAAAGAAAATGAGGCTTTGTACTTTCAAATGTACTAAGTACCTCTTAGTATTCTGAGAATGCAGCTCTCTGCTTATAGTATGGGGGACCTGAAGTGAGGGTGTGTATTTGGAGGAGGTGGTTAAGGGTTTAATGAGACCAGCACAATCACTGAGAAGTTTTACATGATCCCATCAGTTCATTCCAATAACCCCTTGAAGTCAGTATCAGTCTGATTTTAAAACTGAGGAGAGCAAAGCCTAGAGAACTGTTACATGAATTACCTACCGTTGCACGGCGAGTAAGTAGCAAACCTGGGCATCAAACCCGCTCTGCTTGACCCCAAGGTCTGGACTCCTTCTGGGACACCAGCTTCTGCCTGGAGCCTGACTGTCTTGTTTTGGTAATTACATGCTCCAGGCTTTTCCTGACTCTTTCCCCTGGAAATTTTTATCAAAACTTGTCTATCTGCTATCACATTTATTTGAAGATTCACTTCTGTTCAAGTGATATGTTTGCTGAACAGAAAATTTTCCCATGAAATGAACGCCTTATGGTAGGGTCTTCAAGTCCCTCATGCAAGGAGGGCCCGTCTCTCAGGATGTTATTTCTGTCCTAAGGTAGTTAGGGCTCTGACAGGTCCACATCCCTGGAGCAACGCTTGCTTACATAGTGTTGAGTGGGTTTGGTGGTTTCAGATGTTACTGCTTCTTTAAACAGAAGAACTATCAATATAAAACATACTGTCGTAGCCTCCTCTATTTTTAGCACTGGGTTACCAAAAGCTTCTACCTTTTTCTCTTTTTGAAAGATTCAGCATAGACTCTGTGGTGGTTTCTATTTAGGGAAAATGGGCACACATTAGAGTCAAAATGTACATAGTAGGTCAAAATAAAAATATTAAATCCTGCCAGAAATAGCTCCTAATTGGTTTCTCAGGCAGGGAAGGATCTTTTCCAGAGGGAAATACACATTTGTTAATAGGAAGGGCAGTAAAGGTCCGGTTTTCTCCAGTGCTTTTGTCAGGTCCCAGCAGTGGTGTGGGTAACACAGAGCCGTAGTGAAGCATGCTCTGTCATGCTCTGAATCCTTGGGGCCCCTCCAGAACTTGGCTGCTGAGGGGAGATGTGGTTATCCTGGGAATGTGCGCAAATCCAGCTCGTTGAGTTGAATTATCTTGTACTGCATTTTATAAGAGACTGTGTATATCATGGATAGAAACACCTGCTTTTGTTATTTACTTGATAGTGAGAAAGAATACTTTAAGAACAATATAATTCATATATATCTAGGGGATACAGATAAAGTTCTGTATGTAAATCATATGTGTATATAATCTTATGCATGTGTATGTAGAACTATGTGAGTGTGTTTATGGATGTGTGCCTGTACAAATTATGTATGTGGTATTTTTGCCAAAAATCTTTTATGTAGGAATGACTTGCAAGTACATACGCTGCAATCTGTTTAGAAAACTGTGAGTTTAAGCCAAGGAATCACAGTCTTAAGAGAATCCTAAATTTTATGATGTTCACATTGTTGAGTTACAACCAATGCTTTTCCTCAGTTTTAAAAAGAAAATAGGATGCCTTGGTGATGTTCACTTTTATTTACCATCCTGTAAAAGTATTTCTGAAGATTTGACATTTTAATCTGTGCGGTTAGTATGTCTCATGGATATCTAATGCAACTGAATTATTTGTTTGGGTAAAAGATACTCTATTTGATTCTATCTGTAGTTTAATTTGGTTTGGCTTGATTATGTACATTTTAACATTCTTTAATCTGTCCTCATGTTTTCTGTTTTGTCCCCTATAAAGTCATTTATTTAAAAACACTCTCTCCAAGTTGAAGACCAACAGAGCTATCCATTAAGGAAAGGTTTTGGAGGAGCATGGTGGGTAGGGGGGTGGGTGGTGTCATGGGTGAGAGCATAGGCTCTGAAGACAGATGGACCAGATTCAAACTCTTCACTGTCTACAGTTTGAAAACCTTTTGACAAGTTGCATCCCTCACTTTCCTCAGATACAAAATGCAGGCAGTCCTAAAGCCTCCTTCCCTGGAGTTTGGCAGAATTAAGTGAAGTAGGCCATGTGAAGTACGTAGCAGTGTCCCGTATATTTTGTTTTTGGCTTCTAATAACAACAGCCAAGACTGAGATCTAACTGGTTGAAGGAATTTGGGGATGTATTGACTTTGTATCTGAAATATTCAGAAATATATGGAATTCAAGCATGGTTTGATCAGGGCTCTGTCTAAATTCTTCTGTGATCTACTTGTATTTGACATCTTCTCTGTACCAAAGCGGTTAGACTTTGTTTCCATGCTGAGTTCTTTCATGGTCACAGAATGGATTAAAAAAGGAATTGAGGTATCATTCTCGTTCTTTCTCCTCTAAGAAGAGGGAGCTAAAACTTTACTTTCACAGTCATTGAATCAAGCATGATTGGACTTTCTCTGCACAAGTTCTGTAGCCAAAGGAATGTCATATTCTGACTGGCTTATTTTGGGGTTGCTGACTATCTCTGAAGCACTGTTGTGAAGGTTCATGAGGTATTCCCTGAATGGCTCAACCCTCCAGAAAGGTCTGTGGTCACACAAACTCAAAACATTAGGCTGCAAAACAATGAAAGCAGGTGGAGTGGCTATTGGAAGGCAACCATAATATTTACTACTATATTTCATAGATATCAGTGATAATTGTGAATATATAATAATTGTGGACAATAATATAATAATAATGACAGTACGTAGAATTTTATTTGTGTACAGGGCAAATTATTAGCCCTAGCTTTGTTCCTGCATGCCAGAGGGCAGTACGGTAAAATCTTTGCTGATTTTCTCTTTGACTTCTAGACAATCGAGTATAATTTTAGTTTCAGTATATGTATAACATAGCACGATCATTGGGGATAGCTATGTGGGTTTCAGCCAGAAACTGTTCTGCTGCTGGAAACAGTTGCCTCTGTCACTCCATATATGATAATGTGTTTTTTAAAGTGTAAAAACTTTGCTCAGTTGTTGTGGTGGTTATTTGCCTGTTTATATTCAGAACCTTTTTCAACTCTTCTGTGATCTCAGTTTGCAGGGGTTCCACTCCTGTAATTCACCTTTCCTGGGCTCCCTTGCCAGCTGGCTGCCAATTAAGGCTGGCCAGTGGAACAACCAGGTATTTCTCCTTCTTTCTCTCCGCTTCGTGTAGGGTCTTTAGCTACGGTTATGTCTCTCCTAGATTCTTCTAGATCCTTCCTGGTGGTTCTGGCCTTCTGCCTTGGTCTCCCTAGCCCTGGGATGTGTAGCAGCCTAGCTGTTAATGCTAATTGCTAGCTGGCCTCTGTTCTCTGTTTTCCTTTTCAAATCTTCCAACACTATTGTAACTTGTGCCTCATATTAAATTCAATCTATTGAATTACCTGGGGTGGGCTCTGTATTACTGCCTTGACCCCGACTGATGAAAATCATTGAACCTCAAAATTGTGAAATTCTAACCTGACTAATGACTTTTTCCAGGAATAAAGTCTATTGTCTATAATGCTAATGTGATTTATTTTTCTAAAAATATAGATTTCTTGGCAAAAAAGAAAAGTGATAGGGGCTTTCTTTGAAACCTGTAATTCCTATGATGACTTAATTTCTTAACTTCAAGAAGGTGTGAGGTATTTTAAAACCAATTATAAGTACATTATTTGAAAAATACTGTGTTTTGACTCATTTTGATCAAATCCCATTATTGGGTCATATTTGAAATACAATTGCAGACATCTGTTTATATTAAAAGCTAGTTACTGAGGTGAGAAACTCTATTCTTCTAATCAAGGCTTGGATAGTTTATTGAAACACACTCGTATTAAACAAAAAGTGCTTTGGTAAACTACACAAAATACAAAACTTGACAGCCATCTGGAGCCTTTGGAGAATCGATCTTTTTTGATAGCTGGACTGTTTTTCAGATGACTGAGATTTTGCCCATTTGTCTTCATGATGAATTGTTTGTTCAAAGGAAGAGAAATTCCTTGGGACTGGGTTAGGCCAAAATAAGTAAATAAGCAAAAAGACTGGAAAGACGGTCGAGGACTCAGAGGCAGAAAGTGCGCCTGCTCTCTGGAGGGAGGGGGAGTTGGGACCCAGAGACTGTTCAGATCCTTGCCTGTGTCTCAGTTGGCTTCTCCCGAGGCTCTGTTTCATCCTTCTCTGCGCCCACAGGCCTGGCCCAGGAGAGATGCGGACTTGCCCAGCCGGGGCCACATGTCCCTCAGGGCAGACACATCCATCCAGGGAGGGTGGTCTCATGGCCCATCTCCTTCTCAGCAGGCATGGCGGGAGCAGCCAAACTTGCCAACACGTCCACTGCACTGCACGTGCACCCGTCTTGTCTTAAGAAAATATTAGCCTTTTCCAGTGATGTAAAATATTTCTATAATATTTTGAATATAACTTAGTCATTTCTCAGTGACACATGGTGACAGTCACCGATAGCAACGCTGCTTTGATAACAAATGACTTTAGATTGCTATTTGTGTCTGTGTCTGTGCCGCAGATATTTTATTTACGTGTTAATTTTTTTTTCTTTTCTTCTTTCTTGCCAGATGTCACTTGACACTGTTGATTGGTATTTGCTGGTTCTAATTTGTTACTGCTGGGTTTGTTTGGTCTTAGAACCCAAGTAACCTTTATTATAATTGCGTATAAAATAGTTCATTGAATTTGAGCCAGAAGGTCTTTCTTTCCACTGAGAAAACTCATGGACCTAAGGGTGTGCAGTTTGTAATCTTCTACTTCTGATCAGGTGGGAATCACTTGATTAAATAAAGGTACTTAGTGTATGTGGATTTGCTTCATGGAGGCCACAGAATCACTGCACTTTTTTTTGCAACTTGATGGAGGTGCAGTTGACAAATAGAAATTGTGTATGTTTGAGGTATACAGCATGATGACTTGATCTACATTACATTTTGAAAGGATTACCACCGCCAAGTTAATTAGCACATCCATCACCTCTCCTAGTTACCATTGTGTGTGGTGAGAACACTTAAGACCTAGGCTTAGCAAATCTCAAGTATACACTACACTGTAGTTAACTATGATCACCACATTGTACGCGAGATTCCCAGAATTTACTCATCTTACAATGTTTGTGCCCTTTGACCAGCATCTCCCGATCTCCCCACCCCTGACAAGCACTTTCTTCTCTTTGTTTCTGTACATTTGAGTTTTTTAGGTTCCAAGTGTAAGAGTGATTGTGTAGTATTTTCTGTGTCTGTCTTATTTCACTTAACATAATACCCTCCAGGTTCATCCATGTTGTCATTATATATATATGTGTGTGTGTGTGTACATATAATCTACATTATGTTACATATATAATCCCCCACATTTCTTCATCCATGATGGACCCGCAGGTGGTTTCTGTATTTTGGCTGCTGTGAATAATGCTGCAGTGAGCATGAGGGTGCAGATAGCTTCGTTTCCTTCAGGTGCATACCCAGAAGTGGAATTCCTGGATCATATGTAGCATCATTGCACTTTTAACATGAATTTTTAAAATTCCTTTGCCATGATCTCTGTTTAGTCAAACACATTATGTCTGTGGTAGGCAGAATTACGGTACTCAAAGATGCCCAGTCCTGGGCCCCAGACTATGTTACCTTCAATGGAAAGGAACTCTTTAAATGTGATTTAGGTGATGGAACTTGTGGTAGGGAGATTATCCAGGATTTCCAAGGGGGGCTGAGCCTGCTCTTGTGAGCAGAGGATTTCTCCATCAAGGATGAGTCAGGGAGCAGCCTTGGAAGAAAGGAAGATGAGGTGTGAAAGGGAGGTGCTGGCTTTGAAGATGAGGAAGGGAGCCTTGAACCAGGGAGCACAGGTGGCCTCTAGCACCTGAGAATGGGCCTCAGCTGGAAACCAGCAAGGAAGCAGGGATCTCAGTCCTACAGCTGCAAGGGAATGAATTCTGGACAACCAGCTGAGCAAGAGGACCAGTTCTCCCCCAGAGCTTCCGGAAGGGAACACAGCCCTGATGTCACCTTGACTTTAGCCTGGAGAGACCCATAACAGATTTCTGAACTCCAGTACTGCAAAAGAATAAATTGATGTTGTAATAAAGCCACTGAACTTGTGGCAGTTCATTATGACAGCAAAAGAAAACGATGCCCAAGTCTTTCTTTTTTCCCAATAAATTAGAAATTATTCCTTAAGAGCACTGGGGTCTTCTTATTTCAACCAGCTTTTGGCAGATTATATTTTCCAAAAATGGCTGCCATGGTATTTCCCACCCCAAATGCTTTCCCAGGACTTTGCCATACGTCCAGCAAGAGGGAGATGTCTATTGCCATGGACCTGGATGGACCTCTGTGACTGGCTCCCCGAGTGGAATTTGGCAGAAGTGATTCTTCATGACCCTCAAGACTAGGTTAGAAAAGGCTGGGCTCCATCTGATGGCTTTTTCTTGTGGCCATCATGTAAGAAGTCTTGCTACCCTGCAGCTGCCACATGGAGAGGCCACTTGGAGTGACTGCATAGGGAGGAGGTCCCCAGAGCCCTAGACATGCCAGTCTCAAGCTCCTTAAGTTTTCTCAGCCCAGGCACCAGACATGGGGTTAGAGAAGCCTTTAAGGTGAACCCAAGCCCCACCAGCATCTGCCTGTGGCCATGGAAAGAACCTGAGCAAGACCTTTCCAGATGATTCCAGCCAGTACCAGGTTCACACACTATGTAAGTCATCGTTACTATTTTAAGCCACTCTTTCAGGATAATTTATGATGTAACACGAGTAACTGGAAAATACATTTCTGGCTGTGAGTGTAATTTTAATGACTTTACAAAGCTGTGGTCTTAATACTAGATGTAAGAAAATCCATACACCCATCATTTAGCCACCATATTTAATTGCCCATAGTTGCACCGTATTTAAGACCACAGTTCATTTACCAGTACTAACCCATCTTATTCTCAGTTATCTCATATTCTTTTCTCCTCATTTTCTTGGAACTATGGAGAACTTGTCCTGATTTTTCTCCTGAGCGGCTCTGTGCCCACCCACCTGTGGTCTCAGGAGTCCATGTGACCTTAGAGCACGCTTTCAGTTTTATAGTGAGTCAGTTTTATTTCATGCCTCGGCTCATTGGCAGATGACCATTCATGCTTTATTATTCACTCAATGCCTGGGAGACCTGGAATTGGCCTTTCAAATCCATTACTAGGTTCTTGAAGTGAATTAGATGAATCTCTTTTCAATTTATATTGATTAAGGAGAAACAATGGAACCGTGTTTAAAACTTAGCCCAAATGAAAACTTGCCTTCCTGTTCCATTATATACCTTATAATGTATAGCTGAGAACATATTTCTACAGTTCTGGAAAATTTCTTGCAGGTGTGTTTTTCCCTGTCATTAATAACAATTGAAGACTCACCCTTCTCCTGTCTTATTTGAGAATTCTATTGGGTGATTTGGGGAGAACATTAATAATCTCTTATTTTAATTGCAGTTTATTTTGAGAATTCTGTGTATCCTTTTTCAGTTTTTAATTTTATAAATCATACGTGGGAAGACTGCAGATTTTGGATATTCTAGTATCTGTGAAAGAGAATAGTAAAACTTATAGAACACAAAGAGATGCAAGGAAACACCTAATCCAATCCTAACATTGTTTTTAGACATGGCATCATTAATCCAAAGAAACCAAATTAGCTGGTGACAGAGCCAGAATTAGAAAATTCATTTATCTGAGTGTGTCCAAGATGCTCTCCTGTGAGGCAGGGTGAGAACTCTGGGCATGCTGATGGCATTGATGCCTTATTAGGCTGCAGAACTCAATAAGAAAAATTCTTTTCAAGATAATTTGTTTATTGAGTTCTCAAGAGAAGCCGTGACATAATTGGCTGTCTAGAAAAAATGGAATCTTTTAAATGAATGAATATCTGTGCTTGTATTGCTAGTGTGGCTGGATAATATTTTTGGAATGCTATTTTTTCCTACCTTTGGATTCCCTATTCCCTTTGGTATCTTTTTTCTTCACTCCCCACCCTCCCACACTTCCCATTTGGTCAGAAGAGAAAGTACTGCCAGCTCAGGTCTCAGCGAAGGGGTGAACAGCAGAAAGCCCAGGAAGAGGAGCCTTTTCCTGGCTTTTTACTTTCAGAATCCCAGGGTTTCCTTTGCCGTATGATAGAATTAACACACTTGCAATTTAGGATCCGTCATGACTACAGCCTCCCAGATCAAATATCTCTCTTTGAGTAAGCAGTATGTTGTATATGGAAGGTGTTTGCTATCAGAGAAATTATGAATCTTGGGCCCTATTTGCTTTTTTCAAAATGAAAAACACTATCCACATATGAGGTATCTGTACCTACATACATACGCATCTTATTGATTGATTTATGTTAAGGGGTTGCGTCTCTGCTGTTCTGCTCTTTGTGACAGGTTCCATTTTAAGAGTTACTTTTCAAGTCTGAACATATTGGAGTTTATTTTATCCTTTCCATATTTCGTATTAAGGACCATTTTTTAATTCTTGGTCGGTTTTTCTTCTATATTGTTGTCAGTTTGGGCTGCTATAACAGATTACCATAGACTGGACAGATAAACCACAAACATTTCTTACAGCCCTGGAGGCTGGGAAGTCCCAGATCAAGTGTCTGTCTAGTGAGGACCCACTTCCCAGCTTATCTTGTACCCTCACACTGTAGAGAGCAGAGAGGGAGGGAGCATGCTCTCTTCTATCTCTTTTTTTTTTTTCCCATAACTAAGTTTATTTATTAATTTTTAAATTAAAAAAATTTTATTAAAGTATAGTTGATTTACCATGTTGGTTAATTTCTGGTGTACAGCATAGTGATTCAGTTATACATTATATAGTTATGTATATATACCTTTTCATTGTAGACTATTACAAGATATTAAATATAGTTTCCTCTGCTATACAGTAGGACCTTGTTGCTTGTCTATTTTATATGCTCTAGTTGGTATCTGAAGATCCCACACTCCCTCTCCTATCTCTTTAATTCCATCAAGAGAGCTCCCCCGACATGAACTAATCACCTCCCAAAAGCCGCATCTCCAAATACCATCACATTGGAGGTAAGAGTTTCAACATAGGAATTTTGGGGAGATACAAACACTCAGTCCATAGCAAGTATCTTTTTTTTTAATTTAAAAAATGCTTTTAGCACTTTGAACTATTTCAATACGTATTTTAAAGGTTTTGGCAGATAGTTCTATAGAATGAATGTCACTGGGAGTGAATTCCTGTTCAGAGTCCTGGTTGCGTTTGGTTGTCTGTCTTCACACTGAATTTCTCCATGTGGTTTTAGCATCTGGGTTTGAAAGCATATCTTGCAAAGAAATTTTGTTTTGTTTTATTCTGGCTTTGTTTCCCTCTCATTCCCTCTCTTCTGTGCCTCTCGTCTGGTCTGTCTGACTCCTCTAGGCTCTTTGAAGCCCCATGTCTAAATCCAGTTATGTTAATAGCCATGCGGACTTATTGCTTCACAAGCTGTTGGAGGCACAGACGATCCATCCTCAGAGGCAGGGATTGTACTGCTGTCTCCTCCTCCTTGGCACTGCTACTCACCCACAACTCAGGCCCAGTTGTGCCCAGCCTCCTTATGTCCTGCACTTGTAAGTGCAAGATGTACCCATATTCTGTTGCCGCTGTAACAAGTTAACACAAATACATTCACTGGCTCAAGACAACACAAATTGATCATTTTACAGTTCTTGGGACCAGAAGAAGTCCAACATGCCTGTCACAAAACTAAAATCAAGATGTTAACGGGGCTTCTATTTCCTTGCTCTTTCCTGCATGTGGAGTCTTCCCTTAACTCTCTTGTGACCCCTTCCACATTCAAAGCCAGCAGTGCCGAGCAAGTCCTTTTCATGTCACTTGACTCTGACACTGGCTTCTACCTTTCAGGACCCTTGTTATTACATTGGTCCCACCCAGATAGTTCATATTTTATGGTCAGCTGATTAGCCATCTTAATTCCATCTGCATCTTTAATTCCCCTTTGCCACTTATTGTCGTGTATCCATAGGTTTCAGGAATTAGGATGTGGACATCTTTGGGAGGCCATTATTCTGCCCACCACACTGGGGTACCAGGGTAGCACTGGGAGTCCTCTTACCTGCCTCGGTCTCCAGCTGTGTGCTTGGATCCAGGGATCTGCCTCACAAGGAGCTCCAGCTGCTTTCACCCCTGGAGACCAGCAAGCTGGGATCTTAATGCCTCTAGCTGTTCTGGATGCTTGTTCCATTTCTGATTCAGAGAGCTGTTTATTTTATATTATTTTTCATATATTTTTCTTTGGGATTTCCTATTTTTATGTTTGATCTTTCTTAAGAGTCTGAAGCAGTGAGGGTTATGAAGTATCAATCTGTCTTGTCATCTAGATGTGGAAGTCCTCTAAATTCTGTTAGTAGCTCAGCCTGGAGTACTCAGATGCATCCTTGGAGAGCTTTAGAATACTTGGCAAGTTGTCATATAGGAACGGTGAATGCGGTATAGGTTTTTAGGGCCACCATAGCAAAGTAACACAAGCTAGGTGTCTTAAAGCAAGAGAAATGTCTTACCTCACAGTTCTGGATGCAGGAAGTCTAAAACAAAGGTGACAGCAGGGCCTCTGTCCCCCTGCGGCCTCTAGGGGCACCCTCCCTCGCCTCTGCCAGCTCTTGGCAGTCCTTGGCTTGAGGCGGCATCATCGAACCTCTGCTTCTATCTTTACAGGACCTCCTTCCCTCTGTGTGTCTCCTTTGTATCCCTGTGCCCACGTTGCCTTCTCCTTTCTCTCATAAGGACACCAGTCATTGGATTTAGGACCCATCCTAATCCAGCACCATTTTACCTTAATTTGATTATATCCGTAAACCACGATTTCCAAGCAAGGTCACATTTACAGATACCAGGGGGTTAGGAATGGAAAAATCTCTTTTGGGGCAACATAATCAGCCCACAACACATGTATTTTTAAAAACATTTCATACATACTTGTTTTACCTCCCCACTTAGAGTTGACCTCCCCACTCTAGGGTTTGAGTCAGTTATCCCTTCCCTGTCTCCCTCTCCCCTTCCCCAGTGTGTTCTAGGGAGTAGCTGCTCAATACACGCCTGCTGATGGACTGGGTGAGTGTCTGCCAGAACATGCCACCCCTGCCAAGATCTGCTCTAACCACAGGGGAAGTGGAATTAGCAGTGTTTTTCAAAGCAGCTGTGTGTGTAGATTCATGCTGCAGTGAGATGCTGTCTCTGAGGGAGCCTGTGTGGAATGCAGTGTGAAGTAAAGGAAAGAACACAGAACTGGAAGGTGTTCTGAAATGAAATAGAGTTGACTGTACATCTGAGGGCTGAGGAAGACATTTCTAAGCGTGTTATTAAATGGGAAAGTCAAAAAGAAACATCTCAATAGATGTGACTGCCTTTTTACACTTCACGGTGTCAAGGAAGATAATCTACCAAAGTTAGAAGTAAGGGACAAGGCAGGAAAGCAAAAGCCATCAAGAGAACTGACGTCAGCTCAGCTCTGAGGGACGCAGGGATGAAATGAACTCTGGAATTTTCTCAGTGGAGGACTGTCCATCAGTACTGCCACAGCGTGAAGGTTGCTCATCTTTTAGTTCAATAAGACATGATGCTTCAGTCTGGTTCGGTAAAACTAAGCTAATAATGCTTTTGTTGTGATTGCAAATTTTATCTCATCTTTTAAAACCATGAGTGTTTGAAAATCGATTGTCTATCCAGAAATTTTATATGCATGTATGTGTATAAAACCATATTGCATTGAAATTTAATTGAGGTGAGATAAAACAATAAATAAATATTATTATGGGAGCAGAGAGGTTAGATCATGTTTAGAAATCTATCTGAGCTGACTTGTTATAAATACATTTCACTGTGTTTGTAGAGCTTCTTTTCTTTACAACAAAACTGCCAAGTAATAATTATTTATTTTAACTCAATTTATGAGGTGTTTCATTTTGGCTTTAGGTGCAAAGAAACTCACAATCCCTAAGGACAGTTTCTCTGCCACTCTGCCCACCTGCCTCCTCTGCCCATCCCTCGTGCTTTTCTCTTCTTTGCCCTAGAGGCTCACCCAGCTGCTCCTCATGGTGCGGCTGCTGTATATGCAAAAGCAGACATGCTCAGTGATGGCTCAGAGGTCTCCTCCAGCCAGAGCAGGTGTCAGGGGCCTCTGATTACTATCCTATTTCGTTCTTTTTAAAATTAGGGCTCAGCTTCAGTGTCCACAGGGGGAGAGGCATCTGATGAAGCCAAGATTCCTTGTGCTCCCTGAGATGCTTGTCCCTCTTCCCTCCCCTCAACTCGGGGAGCGTCTCCATTCATCATCAAGGGGCCTTCATTCCCTGATGTTGGTTTCGTAGGACAAGTCCCAGATCAAAGCACTGGACCACCGTCACCAGGCCAGTCCTCTCCACTACCCAGGGCCACTGAGGTCACCCTAGTTAGGATCAGCCTCCACCTTACTCTTGAGCAGTTCCCACAATACCAGAGGAGGTGGGCGAGGTCATGAAGCCGTAGTTCAATGCAGGTTGTATGCATTCTAAAACTCGATGACACAAAGGAATATTATAAAGATGTTGCCATGTCCTTAATGTCCACTCATTAATGGCTACTTTGTTTTTACTCATGGGGTACCCTCTTTATTAAGGGAAAAAATCTAGAACCTTGAAGTGCAAACAGAAATCCGGACAGATTTTGGGATACTCCCTGGTCCAAGAAATGGGAGTGATCATTTGTATTTTGAAGGAGGGGCAGAGAAAACTCCCAGGGGTAGTCTGATTTTCAGCTACACTCTGTACTTCCTGTTAGGAATTGCTGCACAGAATTTGCAGTGTGTTGTCAGATGTGTCTGTGTGTAAGAACTGAGTGGTTGGTGTAGTGAACATGTAGACACCCTGGTTTCAACTCCCAGTAATTTGGGCTCCTCTGGAGTACCCTCAGGAATCTGCATTAAAAAAAAAAGTGCATCCTAGAAACCATCTCATGAGGGAGGTTTGATTGCTGCTTTTCAGTGAGGCTTAGCACAATTCATTTATTTGCCTAAAGTCACCTAAATGTCAAGGAGTAGAACCAGAATTTCTCTGGGGTTCTGATACCAAAGGCCATGTTATTAAGCTCACTGCAGAGCTACTGCACTGCGTGCATCCAGTTCCCCGGTTGTTAATCCACAAAGCAAACATGGCACGTTTTTTGCTGAGCCATGAGCCTGTGCACACAGGCATGACCCTCGTGTGACCCTGACCTGGGAGGGTGTGAGAGGCTTTGAGAAGTCAAGTAGTCGGGCACCAGAAGGGGGAAACAGAGCTGCTGCCTCTTTGGAAGGTTGAGCAGAATCTGCAGAAAAAGAGGTGGATGGTGAGCAGGAAATGATCGGTGATCTAGACGCAGTGATACTACTTGGATGCCATCTAACAAGCTTGGGGGGCCAGCGCAGTCCCTAAAATCAGAAACAGACTCGAGTCAGCGATTGGTCCACGCGTGCTCCACGGCACCCTCTCCATCCAGAACCCTAAGCCCTGGACGGACTGCTCCTCCTCCCCCTTGTGACATGTGTGGGATTTAACTAGGGAGCCTGCCCTTGGCTTCTTGAAGTCTAGGAGGCAGCCTACCCAGTACCCGGCCTGCCTCCCAGTCCCTGTGTAAGAAGACACTGGTCGTGTTTTGAATGGCTTGGGGTGCACACGCAGCTGTACTGATGGGCCTGATGGGTCACTGCATCTCCGAGGAGCGGATGGAGGCTGAAGGTTTGAAGCCGAAAGTGCCCTCTGCTCCTGCTGTCCCCTTGGCCGTGTGGGTCCTGACCTGGCCTGCTGCGTGAGGCCGTCCAGCCTTGTGTAATGCTTGAAGCTTTAACAAGTTGTTGAATTTCTTATTCCAGAAATTATTTCCAGCAGCTCTTAGCTACTGCTCTAGCCGAGTAACTCAAATATACGTAGAATGTTATGTTACTTCTCCCTGGTAGCAAAACTTGGGAATAACAGGGAACCTTCTAGGCCATAGAAAAGTGGGGAAAGACACAGCTGAAAAGGAGAGACATGTGGTGAGCAGGAGCATGAGGAAGGCTCTGTAGAAAGGGAGTTGTAGGTCTGTGCAGGGAAAGAGTTTGTGACGATGGGTGGTCCACACCATAAAGGGTTACAGGCCGGCTGGGCTGGGGGGTCCCGGTGAGAAAGCACGTTCACGCATTGATCGGTGACCCCCGTCTTACGAGTGAAGATGTTGTATTGTTCCAGTCCTGTGAAACCCACAGGAACCAGTGTTTCTACGTGTGCAACAACAACACAAAATTCAGTCACTGATTCTTCTCTAGTCACATGGTGCGGGCCTGCGGGGAGGAGCCGACAGGCCTCTCTGCCCTGGTGCCATGACAGCTGTCCCAGGGCGACCAGGGGCTGGGGCCCGCGGGCACCCGCCACTTCTCAGCTGCCGTGGTTGCCTGAGGTTATCGTCTTTCGTTTCAGAGGCAGCATCCTGTTCCCTTGGGACCAACAGTCTGAGGGCGCAGAAGCGAATTAGAGCATTTATTTAGAGTTTTACATCTTTATCTTTTTATTTGGGTTAAAGCTTAAGAAGAATAAACCAATTAGACAGAAAAGCAAAAACCCTAAACATCAATAATGTGCTCTCTGCAGCTTCTCCTCAAAGAATTGTATTTAGAGGGCAAGCATTTTAATTGAAATAGGAACTAGTGACAGTAATTGGGTAGTTATGGAGAAACAGTTTTTGACACTTGGAAAAAAAATGGAGTTGATGTATTTATTTGAATGGCAGGATTTAATATGCACCTTTAATTAATTGATGAAGACGGTCTGTAGGCATGATTGGTAAGAGTTGGATAAAGGATAGGAGTAGGTGTGTTTTCTGAAAGTGGTAGCTCCTCGGTCACATATAAATGTGGGGAAAGCAGTAAACACGAGAGGGAGCTTTCATTTGGCATCACAATGCTGTGCTCAGGTCCGAGTTGTGCCTTGGCCGGCTACTGAAGTGAACCAATTTGAGCCTTGGGCTTTTTCTTTAGTTTGTTGAATTGGAGTAATAACCCTAGTCTTGCTAATATCATGCTAAGTCCCGGGGATCTAATGCTGAGGAAGGGCACTTACAATGCTTGCCACTCGTGGAGTTTACTGTGCGATGGGGTCGGGGAGAAATAGAATAAACCAAAGAGTTTAATGCGCGACTGAAATTACAGCTGTTTTAGAATCACAACCCATGTTTGGAATTCGGAAAATTAGGAAACCGAAGGCCATTGTAAACCTGTCTTTGGAAATCGACAGTATTTTTTTAGAGGCATGCCTTTTGTTAAAGAGGACTTCTAAAGAATAGACTTAGAATTGATTTTGAGAATCATGGATGAAAACCAGAGAGACTGTCTTGCCTTTGCTTCTGGGGTTTTCCTCTTTGCTTCAAGTAAGTACTGCACATTAGTAGGTAGGTGAAGATTTTTATTCCAGATACTCAGAACTCAGGACCAGATAGCCTGTCTTGCACACAGATAACAGCCATCAGACCAGCTCCCACCATTTCCTACTATGTGAAGTTTAAAGTAAAAAAGCACCATGGAAGACAAAAAAAGCAGGTGGGGCCAGTCCCGTGGTGCTGGCATTCGGGGACCGTCCCCTTTGATGACTGTTATCAGGCACAGCCTGAGGAGCTGGCTGGGCTGCCTTGGGGTTGGCACCGATGTCCTGGAGATAACACTTCTGAGCAAGAATCAAGACCAAGGCAGGTCTTGCTACTGAGTTCTTTTTCCAGCTGAGCAAAATGTTTAACAGAGAAGCTGAAACCATGCAGAACAAAGGACCATGCGATGAAGGTCCGTTTATGCTGAGATTGTTCGTGTAGCCTCGTTGTCCCTTCCGCTCGTGCTGCTGTTTATAGAGACCTCAAGTCAGGTGGTTCATAGGCATAGTCTCGCTTTTATGACGTAACTAATGACTTTCCTCACATTCAGGGGACCATTTCCCCTTCATCATCATCACCAAGATAGTAAAATAAGTTTGATTTAGTATCTGTATTAGCACTGTCTGACCATGGTTATTTCCCCTCAACCCTGTGATTAGCCAGCGTCGCCACCACACAGGTCAGGGCCCAGCCGTGTGTGTTTCCCCATGACTCCTCCCCACTCGGTGGGACACTGCCATCAATCAAACATGGACTAAATGTATTCATGTTATTGCTGGCGAATAATTCCCCTTCCACACTTTATAATAGCCTCACATCGTTTCTTGCAAATACAAGTAGATGACTCGTTCAGCCACATTACTAGCTTTCAGAGCGCGGAAGTAAACATTTTTTGAAATGTGACTGCAAGAAAGAAAATTCTAAGGGTCACCCTTATCTGTAAGGAACCAACTGCAAAATCAGGACCAGCCACATTTGTAGGAAAAAGATTCCGTATATCACTGAACCAAGATGTACGAATTCTAAGACATGCCAAGGACTCTTCTCTCATTATTTTTTTTATGCTCTCATTTGAAAAATATTCTCCATAGTTTATTTCAGGGACTGTTTTTCAGTGATCCAAGTAATTTCCAGGGTCATCCATTTTCCCTGTATTCATTTAAGGTGTCTGCACTGCAAAAAAAAAAAAAAAAAAAGTCAGGACAGCGGGATATTCTGGTTATAACGTAACTGGTTCACCTTTAAAAGTCTTTATGCTCTTTCTTTAAAGAGGTGAGAGAGTGTCTCAGCAGTTTGTGGGAAATCGCATTGCTCATTTAGTCAGACAGTGCTGTTTTTTTCTTTCAAGCAAAGACCGGGATGTCACAGTCATTCTTGGTCTTATCTTTTCTCACCTTTGGCACCTAATAAAATCAGAAGCTTCCCAGACACATGCCTCAGCATCCTTTGGAGGAAGCAGTGTGAGCCTCTGGGGAAGCAGTGCATGGAGATTTCTGGAAGGTTTCTGTGGGAGAGAAAGATTGGCGAGGACTTTGGGATCACATCATTTGAATATATTCAAAGGTGAAGCTTCTCTCTCTTCTTCGAGGGCTGCTTTTCTTCTTATTTTTGCACAAAGAAAAGCCAGAGAAAGAATATTTTTCTTTGTCTCTGCTTCATGGCTATTCATACAATGACTAAAGTTCTAGCATTTATTAGTGCTTATTTATTAAAATGTCTGCTCCACAACTAAGCCTACAGATGAAGTGTGGTCCTTTCAAAAGCTACAGCAATATACTTATAGAAGAAAGCACAGGACAACATTTTCATGACCCTGGTGTAGGCAAAACTTCTTTAATAGGATGCAAAAAGCTTGAAAGAAAAAAGTTGACTAGTTGAACTACATTAAGAACTTTTGTTCATCAGATAACGTTCCTGAGAAAGTGAAAAGTAAGCTACAAAGTGGAAGACATTTGCAACACATTTGTCTGCCAAAGGGCTTCTTTTCAAACAATATGAATTTTTCCTACAAAACAGTCAGAAAAAGAGAACGCTTAAAAATATGCAAGAAACTTAAGTTAGCACTTTACAAAATCTGCTATTCAGATATGCAAATGGGTTCATTATTTTTTATTTGGTGAGGAAATAATCAGTCAATCCATGAAACCGTAACAGGATAGTATTTTATGCTCACCAGGATGGCTACAATGCAGAAGACTGAAAATTCTCAGATGTAGGTAAGAAAATGGAGCAACCCGAATTCTCATACGCTTGTAAGAGGAATGGTACGATCTCTCCGGGGAGAAGTTTGATGATCTCTATTAAAGATAACAGTTTGCATAATGCCTAGCATTTCTACTTCAGGAGTGTACACATCTTCACCCGAAGACATGGGTAAGAGTGTTCTTAGAAGCATTAAATGTGATAACCTCAAACTGAAAATGGCTTAAATGTCTATAAATACTATAATGGGTAAGTTTTAGTATACTTATTCAACGGGATAGTACATGGCAGTGAAAAAGAACAGCCTTTTTCTGTACTAGAACATGGATGGGTCACAGACATTGTGGTGAGTGAGAGAAGTCAGACCGAAAAAATTACATAATTGTACAATTCCATTTATATGAAGTCCCAAATCAGGCATACATGATCCGTTATGTTAGAAGTCAAGATAGTGGATACTCTTGGTAGAGTAATGACTAAAAGGTTCCAAGGGGGTGTGAGGTTGCGATAACCTTTCTGTTGTCAGTTCTAAAAAAGTTAAGAGGGGAGAAAAAGAAATCTCAAAGGCAAACATCATGACATATTTTGAAACCTACATTGGCATAACAGGGAAAAGATGTCAACTAACATGTTTACATTTTTTGCAGAGCTAATTAAGTGAATACTTTTAATTTTCAGTGAGAATAGACGAAACAAATAGAAAGAAGCATTTAATGAATTTGCTTGTGGTTTCCCTGTAAATCATTGAAGTGGTGACCCAGGAAAAACATCTGGGCTTGAAACAAGATACTCTGAGTATCCCCAGTTCTATACTTAGCCTCTTCTCCTGCTCCCGACTGTTAGCCCAGCAGATTTATTGCTTTCCAAAGTTTAGATTTGTCAGAATTTCTTCTAATGCTTCTAATTGTCTATTTTCTGCACAGAGAGCCATTTTGCCAGCTTGCCGCTGGACAGATCTCATGATGTTTCTAGGCAAAATGATGGGGATGTAGTGCTTGAGTGTTCATGGTGGGGCAGAGGGAAGAGACTAATGTGACTCCTGGATTTCTGGGTTAGTCATTTGGGTGGGTGGGGTTGTCACACACCAAGACAGAATATAGGAAGAGGAGAGAAGACCTAGGGGCTATGTAAGTGTGGTATTAGATATACTGGGTGCCTGTATATTCAAGTGGGTTCAAAACCAGGTTTGGAATCTCTGTAGGGTGATTTGGGTTTGTGTTGCAGATATGGAGTAGTGAGTAGATGAGGATGACTAGGTAATGAGAAGACACTTCATAGTTGACATCTCCAAATTTTATTTTTCAAAATATTTTCTGTGACAGTGAACAAACTGTATGTTAGATTTTTGTCTTTTAACTTGGCCTCCAAGCTTCATAAACTTTAGATGAAAAGCTTTGAGTTTTCATTTGCTTTGATGATGATAAGTGATTTGTCTTAGAAATATCTTCAATAATATCTCTTTGTTTTACAAAATATAAAGGACCCAGTAATTTGCTGAATTTATAGTCAGCTTCATTAGACAGAATGAAACAACTGGCCTTAAGTATATATGCTTTTTCTAAAGTAAAAATTGTTGTCTTTTAATGAAAATAAAGAATATGTGAGGATTGGGAAGACAGATTAAATATGTGTTCATTTTATTGTACAAAAATGAAAGGGGACTATATTATATTTTAGGCACTTGGGTACATTTCAAGGATATTTGAAATTTGCTCAAAGGAAAGTGAAGGTAAAAATTTAAATTAGAATTTGTAAACTAGGAGAAAAGGCCGAAATGCATGAAATTCCTTAATGCAAACCTGAGTATTTGCATTTAATAATTCAGCGATTCCAACACATTACCCACACATTTAGTTTCTGTTAGTAGTTTCCAGTGGGAAGCAGTGCTAGTTGATCTTGTCTCTCTTTGTCTAACCTTGTCCTGTACTCATGGATCCCCTTCTCTGCTTTATTTGGTCATAGGGCATTTTTCATGCTACAGTGGCTTAAACAAATATGTAATGATTCAGTTTGTTTTTAAATTGAAATAGAGTCAATTTACAATGTTGTGTTAGTTTCTGGTGTACAGCATAGCGATGCAATTTTACATATATATACATTCCTTTTCATATTCTTTTTCATTATAGGCTATTACAAGGTATTGAATACAGTTCCCTGTGCTATACAGTAGGACCTTGTTGTCTGTCTATTTTATGTATAGTAGTGAACATCTGCAAATCCTGAACTCCCAATTTATTCCTCCCCACCCCCTTTCCCAATACACTATTTTTTTTAGAAGTTACAGTGTTCTTTATTTTTATTTTTATTTTTATTTTTTTACTTTTTTTATTGAATAATAGTCATTTTACAATGTTGTGTCAAATTCTAGTATAGAGCACAATTTTTCAGTTATACATGAACATATATATATTCATTGTCACATTTTTTCTCTCTATGAGCTACCACAAGATCTTGTATATATTTCCCTGTGCTATATAGTATAATCTTGTTTATCTATTATGCATTTTAAAATCCCAGTCTATCCCTTCCCATCCCCTGCCCCCTTGGCAACCACAAGTTTGTATTCTATGTCTATAGGTCTGTTTCTGTTCTGTATGTTTTGTTTTGTTTTTTTATATTCCTCATATGAGCGATTTCATATGGTATTTTTCTTTCTCTTTCTGGCTTACTTCACTTAGAATAACATTCTCCAGGAACATCCATGTTGCTGCAAATGGTGTTATGTTGACAGTTTTCATGGCTGAATAGTATTCCATTGTATAAATATACCACCTCTTCATTATTCAGTCATCTGTTGATGGACATTTAGGCTGTTTCCATGTCTTGGCTATTGTAAATAGTGCTGCTATGAACATTGGGGTGCAGGTGTCATTTTGAAGTAGGGTTCCTTCTGGATATATGCCCAGGAGCAGGATTCGTGGGTCATATGGTAAGTCTATTCCTACTCTTTTGAGGAATCTCCATACGGTTTTCCACAGTGGCTTTCCTTGCTTCCCTCTCCCACTCTTAATGATTTAGATGTCTTCGTTTACAATTTTGTGTTTATTCTTTTTGTAATTCATGGCAGTTATCTCCTTTCCAGTTATGAGTTTCTCATTTTTGTAGCATGCTGCTTCTTTTCTATTTAGAGTAGACTTGTCAATATTTCTTTTAGCATGGATTTAGTGTTGCTGAACTCTTTTAGTTTTTGCTTGTTTGTGAAGTTCTTTCTTTCTCCTTCTATTGTAAAGGATACTCTTGCTGGATAGAGTATCCTAGGCTGCATCTTTTTTTTCATTCAGGATTTTGAATGTATCTTGCCACTCCCTTTTGGCCTGAAGTGCTTGTGTAGAGAAATCAGCTGAGATCCTTAAGGGGGTTCCCTTGTAACTTACTCTGTTTTTCTCTTGCTGCCTTTAGGATCATTTCTTTATCCTTGACTCTGGCCATCTTGATTACGATATGTCTTGGTGTGGGTCTGTTTGGGTTCTTCCTGTTTGGGACCCTCTGAGCCTCCTGTACTCGGATATCTGATTCCTTCTTTAGGTTTGGGAAGTTTTCAGTCATGATTTCTTCAAATACCTTTTCATTCCCCTTTGATCTTTCTTCCCCTTCTGGAACCCCTATTATGTGTAGATTGGCTCACTTTATATTATCCCACAGGTCCCTTATATTGTTTTCATTGTTTTTTATTTGTTTTTCTCTCAGCTGTTCTGATTGGGTGCTTTCTGTTGTCCTGTCTTCTAGGTCACTTATTCGTTCCTCTGCATTATCTAGCCTGCTTTGTACAGCCTTTAGGTCAGCTCTCATCTCAGCAAATGAGTTTACTAATTCTACTTGGTTCTTCTTTATAGCTTCTATTTCATTTTTGACTTATTTTATATCTCTAAACACTATTTCTTTTAGTTCCTTCAGTACTTTGATCACTCCTTTTTTGAAATCTTGATGTAGTAGGCCATCAATGTCTATTTCCTTGATTGTGCTTTCAGGGGATTTCTCTTGATCTTTTAATTGGGAGTGGTTCCTCTGCTTCTTCATATTGTTCATATCTCTCTGGCACTGTGGCTTAAGGAGTATCAGTTATCTAGTTATCCTGGAGACGGTGTGCTCTTAATGATTTTGAGAGGTCTTGTGTCTTCGCCCTGTTTTGCGAACTCGGTTTGCTGTTTCCAGAGGCCCTCTGTTGGCACCCTTGTCTGTACTGCTCCTAGTGGCTGTCAGCTAGCAGATTGCGCCCCCTCCCAACCCTGGGTCAGATGCTGAGCTCTTACCTGGTGGGCGGGCGGGTGACTCACCCACTGAATGCCGCAGTCAGATGCTGCACTTGGGTGAGGCAGGTGGGTGGATCGCACCCCCTCCCAGCACCGTGGTCAGGTGCTGCGTTCCTGCCAGGACGGTGGGGGGCCACCCCGCCCTCTCCTGGCGCCGGTTGCTCCTCTGCTCGATGCAGCTGCCCGCTCCGCCTCGGGTCGGTGCTCTGAAGGCAGGCTCTCGGGGAAGACCGCGGAACGGCCCTGCCCCTGCTCCTTGCGAAATCTCAGCTCCTTGTTTGTCTTGGCGGTGCAAGTTCTCTGAGGTGCCAGGGCAGAAAGATCCTATCTGCCTCAGGCTGTAAACAAGTCTCAGTCCTGCCTAGGATGTTGCGGAGCCCCCGGGTGCGGATTCAAGTCTCGGCTCTGCCCCTGCCCGGGCACTGTGCACAGGAGGAGATGGTGGCTGTGGCTGTGCCCTGCCTCTGTTCTTGCGAGATGTGCCAGGAATGACGGCACGGGTCTGAGAAGACAAAGGCTATGGCGCCCTCCCCCCCCCCCCCAGGGCACACCAGCCGTGTTGCTTTGCTTTTTTCGCAGTTTATGGGGGACTCATATCCATATCTGCTCCATATCCCGTCCCAGCCAAGGTGCACAGCCCCCTGCAGTGCCCCGGGTCTGCCTCAGTGCAGCCACCCCAGTCCTCTGCCTGGTTTGGGTGGCCTGTCCTGTCCCCAGGTGCTGGCTCGCATCTCGGGCTGGGTGTTGCAGGCACCCTTTGTGCCCGTTTAACTCAGTTGTGTCGGTCATGGGGTTCTCAGGGCAGATCTGAGCCTTGGAGGTTCCCCCTCCATCCCACTGGCCTCTCCATTGGAGAGGGGAGCCCCAGCGAATGAGCGCCAGTACTCCTTTGCCACTCCCTCCCTGCAGGACTGGTCCCGCACTTTTTGCTTTTTCTTCTTTCTTTTTTCCTTTTCTCCTACCAGATTTTTGGCATCTTTGCCTTTCAAAGAGGGCGATGTTCTGTCGGAGTTCAACAGGTGCTCTAGTTGGCTGAGTAGGTCTGTAGATGTGAGTTTTGGTGTATTTGTGGGATAGGGTGAGCTACAAGCGTCCTTGTACTGCGCCATCTTGCTTCTCTCTCCCCCCAATAAACTTTTTTAATTAAATTGAAATCATGGTGACGATCCATAGAAGTACAACTGTAAACACCAAAAATTCCAGAAAATTAAGTTTTAGAAGCTTCTGTTTCACAGGTACTCCTGCCAAAGACCATCAGTATTATTTTTATTGATCTCTATTGCTGTTACACGTTAGACCTTCATTTATCTTGCGTTGAGATGCGGAATATTTTTGAGGTATAATTTACATATAACATTGTATTTTGATAACATATTGCACAAGCGCAGTGTATTTCTGGTCATGACTGTTTTATGGCAGGGTCCATTCAACATTTGCTTTTTTTAGAAGAGCTGTTTTTTCAGATGTTCCTTCTCTGTGCTATATATCAGCAATTCATACAAGAGTCATTACTGAGCTGTTTTTGTTTTCTAATTCTATAGCCCTAGAATGCTTTTGTATTCAGGATAAAATAATAGCAATTATAATGAAAAAAAGAAAGTCTTGATCTGCAATCAGAAAGACTGTTAATTTCCTTCCTAAGTGACCAATTGATTTGAACCAGCTATTCAAAACTTAAGCCTTGGGGAAAAATTGTGCAAAATGACTTTGGGTCTTTAAAAAGAGAACTATTTAAAAAAAGAACAAACTATGATTGATTGCACATTGATATAAACATGCACATGGGGTTGGTTGTGCGGCCCAGAGATGGGAAAATTCCTGTTGGAATCACAGAAAAATAGATGTGTTTCAAGGGAGCCTAAGGCAGTGGAAGCAAGAGAATTGAGAATTGGGGGAACAGCCTGAATTGCATTATTTGAATGCTATTAGAAGCGTGTGTCTGGGATGCCCTTTTGAGTAGCTCATTTTAAGGCAGTGTAGCCCTTGGGGGACGAGGTAAAATCAGTGGGAACCAGTGGTGTGGCTCTGGCCAGGCCCTCACAGAGCACAGTGTGGAGTCAAGGGTATGCATGCGTTCCCTGGAGTCCTGAGACAGAGTCAGACAATAGACGATCACTCACAGACCAGAGTGAGACACTGAGATCTGGGCACCACTCTCTCGCCCAAGAGCTGGCTGGACTCGGGTCTGCGACTCCACCTCGCTGGGCTGAAAGCTAAGAAGGCTCCTTGCCATGTGGTCTCTAAGACAGCTTCCTGTTCTGATGTTCGGGGACTAGCTGTGGGCTGACACTCCCCTGTGAGGAAGGGCTCTCTCAGGCAAGGTATTTAAACAAGATAGGACGTTAAGTGAAACAAACAAACAAACAAAACCTACTCCTCAACCGCCCTTAAAAAAGCCCTCTAGTGCTCTTAGACCTCTCAGTCAAGACCGTCTGCAAACACTGCCTTCTTTTGTTCACCAGCAGATGGTTATTGGATAATCGGCAGCCCAGACCTTTGCCGGGTATGGAGGTAGCGGGGCGGGCACGGCACAGAGCTTCTGCACAGATGAGAGCAGGTGGCTACAGTGAGGCTTGTGAAAAGGTACATCCAAGGTGCTGTCTGAGTCGGGGAGGGACATCTGAGCCGAGAGGAAGAGGAGACGTTCCCCAGGTGAGGATGTCAACAGAAGGAATTCCGTGGGAAGGTGTGGAGAGGAAAGACACCATGATGAGACCCAGGCGTTTGAAGAACTACGATTTTGTTTAAAATAGGGATGTGGTGACAGGTGAGGGCAGTAGGTAAACACAGGCAGATCTTGGAAGACCTGGGTGTTTGTCCTTCAGCTAGGGGAGTGGTGGTCGGGGGCTAGGGAGGGGCAGGTGTGGGGGCAGGGGTCTCAGCCCTGTGCTGAGGCGCAGCGTCTCGCCCCTGGTGCCTTGGGCACCCAGCACCTCTTTAGCCTTATTCCTCTTCCTCCACGTTGGAGAGGGGATTCCTGTTCTCCTGGGAGGGATTTGGGGCAAAGATGGGCAGCTGGTAGCAAGCAGATGAAAGAGGTAGAGCCCAGTCGCCTGATCCACCCTCCAGACTTCAACAGAAGCCTCCAGGTGTGCAGCCCCTTGGAGTTCCCAACTTCACTTCTTTCCACTGGGGACCATACTTGGGCTCAGGGCAGGGGAACGGGTGGACAGCAGTACCCCAGCAGCCTGGAGCCCTCCCGTCTTAACTTTATTTCTAGAAGGAGCACTGGAAAGATGCCTGAAATTTGCATAAAAGAGAATAGACTAAAGGGAAACCAGAAAGATAATTTGGGGCTGTTTAGGGTTGAATTGTGTCCCCCACCCCCAAACCCATGTGTTGAAGTCCTAATCCAGGACCTCGGAACGTACCCTTATTTGGAAATAGGGTTATTGCAGGTTAATTACTTAAGGTGATGTTGATACTGGAGTACTGGAGTACAGTGAGTACTTATTTTAATATGACTAGTGTCCTTATAAAAGGGGGGAACTGGGGCACAGACATGCACCCAGGAAAAATGCCATGTGAGATAAGGCTGATGCCTTGAAAAGTGTCCTCACGAACCTGGGGACAATACAGGGACAATTCAAATAATTCAGAGTTTTAATGTTTTACAGGGCTTATTTCTTTCAAACTGCTTAAATATGTGATGAAAATACAAATTTTGCCTCTGATGAGGACAGTGAAGCATCATGGTTGTCTAGATATTAATAAGAATCTAAGATATTAATTTAAATCCTGGTTTGGGACCAATTCTTATTGAAAGGATCGACCCGTGCGCCAGTGTTGAATGTGAAATAAATGTCAGATCATTTTTTTGAGCTTGGAAATAGTGATATCGAGGCTATTTCTTGTGCCCAATTTAGAATTATTATTAAATAGATAGAGACATGCCTGTTTATCCCTAGAGGAAACTACTTAGAAGTATTGAAGAAATGTTATTACCTACCAGTGACTTGGTTGATATTTTATTAAGTCTTTGGGAATTAGACATAATGGTAAGAAAATCAGCAGAGTGGAAATTAAGTTTCTGACTTTATTTCTGACTCATTAGTGACCTAAGGGCACCTACTAAATGAATATGTTATATTCAGTTTCTCCAGATGCAAGCTAGAGATGAAAAATTACTTGCTATTTTATTTTCTTTTGATTTTGTGGAGAATATTAAGGATGCCATTTTTTTCTTAAATACAAAATGGTATTATTTTATGTACACAGCACAATTCAAAAACAGCATATAGATGCGTGCTGGTGAACGCTTAAAGGAGCAAAATGTACCTGTGTAACTCTGTGATAAATATTGTGATTGCTCATCTACCTGGAGGAGTGAACATAATTATGTCTCGGATTGTATTATACCCCAAAGTCAGTGCCAGTGTATGTGCTGCGTATGTAAGCAGAGACGTGTTGGTAACACGTTTCAACTAAGTGAGAGTGATCACCCTTGAAATCGTGAATGTAGAGGTAAATTCACTTGTAAGATTTTAAAAATCAGGTTCACTAGAGCATAATTTATGCTCAATAAAATACACCAAAAGTGTATAATTCAATGAGTTTTGGCGAGTGACACACCTGTATAGCCACCATCAAGATATGGAATCTTTTCATCACCCAAAAATGTTCCTTTTTGTCCCCATTACAACCTCCGGCCCCAGCAACCACTGGTCTGCTTTCTGTTACGAAAGATTAATTTTGCTTGTTCTGTAATTTCATGTGAACGGGATCTTACAGTATGTACCATGTTGTGTCTGGCCTTCCTCACTCAGCATGATGTTTACTGGACTCACCTGTTTTGTCGTGTGTGGGTAGTTCTCATGTTTTTCCTGAGCAGCATCCTGCTGTGTGGATACAACACATTTGTGTATCAGTCCCCCTGTTGACAGGCCTTTGAGTTGTTTCTAGTTTGACATTTGCGTATAAAGACAGCATGAACGGTACTGTACACGCACCTTCCTGGACATGTTACTTCAGTACACTGTTTTAGAACTTACTTCCCTATCTAGTCACATTCGGATAGAACTGTGAAAATTATTGATGATATGGTCCCTGGCAGTGTACTGAAGTATATTTATCCATGTATTCACTTGAGCCTGCTTCATTCCAAAAACATTCTTTTTATGCAGACTTCCAACATTTTGTAAAAATCCAGAATTTAAATAAGTAACACAAAGGAAAGAAGGGCAGGAGAACGTTTTGTGCATTTGTATACTTTCTAGAGAAAAGAATACATAACTTTTATGGGCTTCTCAAAAAAAAAAGTATTAGGACCCAAAGTAGGGTAAGAATGCTGCTTTAAGATTCTCTTAATTGTTTCTGAATTAAGACAGACCACCCGATTTGTAACACTTAGGATGTATTTTCTGCATTTCTTCCCCCAAATGTTACATTAAAAAAAATTTCTTTTTTAAGGGATTCATCACTGGTCTAACCCCACACTTGACCTTCTCATATTTTTTTCCCCATCTTGTCACCAACACTTGGATGATGTGCTTTTTATTTTAAGCCAATGATGTCACATTGTAGTTTGGGTTTCTATTTCCCTAATGGCTAATGAGATGGGCCATCTTTTTCTGTGCTTATTGGCCATTTTTATTTCTTCTTTGGTAAAGTGTCAATTCAGTTTTGTAACAATTTAAATTTATTTCTTGTCTTAATAAATTATGTTTTCTTTATATGATCTGGATACAGCAACTTTGCTAGGTAGATGGACTGAAATATTTTCTCTCATTCTTTCCCTTTATTTTCTGCACAGTGTCTTATGAAGTATAAAGTTTTTAAATTTTGTTGAAATCTGATTTGTTGCTTTTTCTTTTTTGGTCTTTTCATTTATTCATCTTTCCTATGTCCTATATCAGAAATCTTTGCCTATTTCCTCTGTATTTTCTTCTTTAAATGTTTTAGTATTTGCTTTTATGTTTGGATTTATGATTCAGAGTTAAATTTGCTTGTCAACTTGATTTGATATCACTTTCTCAGAGTAGAATTTTCTTTCACTATTGAATTAACTCTAACTTGTGTAACATTCGTTGTTATTGTTGTCTTTACTGTTAAAGCTGCTTTATAGAGAGTAGCTGTCATTAAAACAAGGTAGTATAGAAAAGTCTTTTCTTATGTAGAAACTTCCTAAGAATGGCCAGAAGTGTGGTCTTTCAGCTTCATGCTGAATATGCCCAATGACATGACGCTCGTGCTCCCATGAGAACCCATCCATGTTTGTGAGCCTCACAGGAGAACGTAGGTGCCCGTGGGAGTCTTTGGGGTGAAGCCTTTGGATTCTCAGACTTGCCTCACAGAAGGAAAAGAAAGTAGCACATTTTGTGAAAATAACTTCCATTTGTGCTTCTGCATTAGATGATGAAAATCACGGTGTTTTGATAATGGGAACTTTTGGCTCTGATTGTTTATCCTCAGCTGGGACCATGACGTCCACTGCGGAGGCCACACACCGCTAGGAAGGAAAGGGGTACAGCTGTCTTCCAGGTACCCTCAGGTGGTGCTGCAGAGAGAGCCGTGTGCAGTGGGAGACTAGCCCCATTCTTGAAATAGGAACCTGGAAACCAAAGCTTCTATTCTCTTAAAAATCATCCCAGTTTCATCATCACTACACTAGGTGTTCTCCTGTTGCTCAGATACCAGTGGCTTGTACTGAATTAAGTGAACCCGGCAGATGCCAGGCCAGGAAGTGATTATATGCAAATGAATGGTGTCACTGCACAGCCCCCACAAGTCATAGCTCTGTCCAGGATTAGCACGGACTGGCCATTCATGTCTCGGAATATGATTTGCCGTAGTTAACCAACTTGGTTAAGAATGTGCAACAAATGTGAAGTGCATCTTCAGCTGTAATGGAAAATATTGACATTTTTATAAAGTCAGTTTTTAAAAAAAAGCAGAAAAGATTCTAATTGGCTGAAAACAAATGTGTGTGTGTGTGTGTGTGTGTGTAGGAGGGTGTGAGGGTAGTGTGTGGGTTTGGTGCGTGTGCTTGCTTTTAAATATTTTCTGTCATTTTACTTTTTGGACAACGTGGCCCAAGAATAAAGGATGTCTGTATGCCAATAGAAGATTAATTCTTTTAGGTCGATGGGAATGTGACCTCAGGAAATAATTTTTCACATGTAGGTGACTAGTTATTTTAATAATCAGATAATTTGGTTTTTCCCTAATAGACAGCTGGTTTTCAGTGTCATAGTACTTTGATGGAAGTCTCAGGAGATTTAGCATAACAGAGAGGATGGTCATTTACTGCAAAACACTGTTTGCCATTCAGCAGACTCCTGTGGTATGTATGTTGATTTCACAGATAGGATTTATGAAGAAACAGTTCATTTACTTCCTCTGACTGTGCGGTAGGCATAACGGTCCCCCAAAGAAGACTATGTAATAACCTGTTGAACCTGTAAACACGTTACCTTATAAGGCAAAAGGGATATTTAGGAGATGTAAATAAGTTAAAGTTCTTGAGAAAGGGAGATTATCCTGAATTTCTCACCGTAATCACAGGGGTTCTTTATACCTTTCCCAGCCGTGGTCAGAGGATGTGTGACCACAGGAGAAAGACAGAGATGTGCGACATAGTTGGCTTTGAAAACGAAGGAGGGTTCTGGGAGCTGGAGAAAGCAAAGGAGTAGGTTCTCCTCTAGGGTTTCCCTAAAGGAAACATGTCCCTGCCAACTCACTGGTTTTAGTCAATAAGACCTGTTGGCCCCGTGACCTACAGAACTTAAGGTCGTACATTTCTATTGTTTTAATTTATTATAGCAGCAACAGGAAAGTGATGCAGACTGTGTACTTAGGCGTGGGACATGGAATCTCAAAACCATCATTAATTATTATTAGAGCCCAGGGGTATACATATGTAAACACACCACATACATATGTAAACACACATTTGTACACACACATTCATGTGTATATATGCGTACATATAATTTCTAATTGTTAAAAATTCTGCTGAGTTGCTGTCTCAGTAGAAGGAATTCATATAGCAAACTGTATAAAAGGAATAAAGTTGGGATAGTTCCCTTATTATAGCAAATCCTGAAAAAATGGTACTTTTGAATATTTAGCAATATCTTGTTAGTTATGCATTACACCCACCTGGTTTATTTAAGTGCCTTTGAAAGACTGAAATTTTTGAATATTATTGATTCTGATTTTTCTCCTTTCCTTTCCAGAAATGACAATAAAATAAGCAACTGTTATAATGTGTATTTCATTAAGATAAATGAGATTATTTATGATATGCTAAAGCAACAAATCTCAAACTTTTGGTCCCAGGACAACTTTATAATCTTAAAAATTACTGGTGACCCCCAAAGAGTCGTTGTTAATGTGGGCTATATAGCAGAGTTGTTTATTTTTTTGTACTAGAAATTTAAACTGATGAGTTTTAAAAATGTATTTCAATAATTCATTAAAAATAAGAAAAGGAACCTATCATCCAGTAACAAATTATATGTTTTATAAAAATAGTTGTATTTCAAAAATTAAGAAATAGAAGAATAGCACTGTTTTAATTTTTGAGGATTTCTTTCAAGACTGGCTTAATAGAGGAGAGCTGATTTCCATATCTGCTTCTGCTTTTCAGTCAACTGCAGTCTGTTTTGATTGAAGAACGTGAGGAAAAACCGGCTGTGGACAGATAGGTAGTTGAAAAGGATGGAGTATTTTAACAGCCTTTTGAGACAGTTGTGCTCATTCTTCTTTAATACTGTGCCAAACCTTGACAACTCGTAGTTTCTGGAGGGCTGGCTGCAACGTGGAGTCTCAAAACATATGTTTTGACCTTGTTCTGTTAAAACTCACTGCTCTATTCTGTGAAGTATCTTTTACTCTTGGATAATTTTGTAACACTATGTATTAGACATTTGGGAAATATTGGCTCACTTCCAATTTTTTGCCTGTTTCATACAGTATCAAAAAATCATATTTGTTAATGTTATGACCATTCTCATCAGAAGTCTTTGCTTTTTTGGAAAGATGTCAAGCTCCTGGTAGCAGATAGAAGTTTTCTAAAATAATAGTAATAATAGTAATAGTAATAATAATAATAGTAATATATTATTACTATTATTGGCCAGAGAGCTCAAATTTATCATTGGTAGCAAATAGTGTTAGTTGTTTTTTAAACTGACAGCTCACTTCATTTTCAAGAAAGTTTCTGCTAAATATTTAGTTTGTAAGTTGTTCTTTTTAAAAAATGGTGTTTCTTGAAAAATGAAGGCACTTCAGCCTGCAGTGCAAACACACTCGTGCTGTCCAGGTGTGCTGTTCTGGCACACCTGGCCACACAGCATTAGTGCTTTCCATACAATTCCTATTTGTATAGAATTATTAAAATTAAAAATAGTAGTAGTCAAGGATCAAGAATTAATAAAACCTAACTTTACTAAATAAATTTTATTGCTTCATTCATGACCTTCTTAAGTGCAGCTGAATTTCATTTATTTTACTTGAAGTGGGTGACCCTGAAGAATATAGTGATTGTTACTATTGCTTGGTGCCACTGTCTTGGTTGGTCTTAAAACTCCTGCAGTTTTACCACCATCATTTCTGCACTGTGAGTGCAGACATCAACACAGTGAAAGGTCAGTTATCATCTTTATTATGAAAATGGTTTTGACCTCAAGGCACCATGGGAGGATCACGGGGACCCCAAGACTCCAGTTGAAAACCACTGTGGTGTAGATGAGGATGGCTCCGTGTCTTCACAAACACCCCTCCTCCCTGTGGACTGGGGTACTTTGACAGCGCTGGGGGGACGTAGTTAGAGGGGCATTACAGGAGGGGTTCCAGACTGCAGAGAGAGAGCATTTCCAGGGAGAAACAGCCACCTCCCCAGCCCAGCTGCGGTTGCCGTACAGAAGCACAAGCCAGTGTGGTCACATCTGCTTTTGCAGAGATGTCAGAAAGTTATCTTTTGTATAAAACATACCGATTTTTAACATGTGCCAACTGATTAAGCATGTGAACCTAAAACACTGGCCAAGTGAAAACAAAACACATCTTGACTCTGGGTCTGGCTAGCAGCCAGTCTCTAGAGTGCGTGCCCAGCAGCTACATGTTGCATAGATGAGTCAAATTTAGAGTGACCAACCTGAAGAGTTCGCAGTTCGTAGCCCACTGGGTAGGTTGTCAGTGTTTACTGGGACTCGATCTTCTTCACCTTCAGTTGTCACAGATGGAGGACAAAGTCGTAATGGGAAAAGGCGTCACACTGTCATCAGTGCGGGTTGCAGCTGTCCTGGGTGTGGTATCCAGTCATGCCAGGGCAGCACTGCACAACTTTTCCTTGTGAATCAGGGCAGAAAAATCCAGCCCCATCAGTGAGAGATACTGAAGGGTAACTGAGGGAGTACTGTGATGATTATGGATGTTAGCAGACATCTAGAATTTACAGGGTGCCGAGGATGACCATTGTAATAAAGCTAAAAAAAATCAGTACCATCTCATTTCTTGGATTCTCTAGATGTATCTGTGTCCAGTGACTATCTGTGGACCACAAATGAGCTGTGGTTTTTTAATATTGTTCTAATACATTTTATAAGCCAGTTGGGTCTCAGGCAATTGAACTGGCAGGATAGTCATGAAGACTAGCCATGAAATAAAGTATTTTGATACAAATAGACTGATCATATTATAGATTTTTTTGTTAAATTCATATTAGGTAATAAACATCTTTTATGTTCACATCACCCTGTGAGGTGCTCCGGGACTAAACAGTTGATCAAGATATAGATTTTTTTTTTTTCTGCTCAGAATTTACTCGGTGGTGAGTGATGGTCAGAAATGCGGAACAGGTTGCGGAAAGTGCTTCCTTCATCCGTAGCACGTACTAGATGAACCCTTGCTCTTGGCCGGGTGCTGTTCTAGGCTGTAGGGAAAGAGGAATGAACAAAACAGCAAGTGTCCCTGACCTCAAGGGTCCTCTGGAGTCAGAAGGTAAGTAGCAGGAAAGCAGGGGAGAAGGAAATCGACTCCACTGGGAGGATCAGAGATTTCAGGCAGAATGTGGCGTTTGAGCCCAAACCCACGACATACAGAACTTTTACAGATGGAAGTGAGGAGTTGCATGGGAGGTAGGGACCTTCTCTTTTTTATTGAACTATACTTGACACTCAGCATTACATTAGTTTCAGGTCTACCATCTAGTGAGTAGATATTCTTGTTCGTTACAAAGTGATCACCACAATAAGTCTAGTTTCCATCTGTCACCGTACAGGTATTACAGCACGATTGGCTGTATTCTGTATGTCAGAATGACACTTAGGCAGTATGAAAGTCAAGGGTGCCTTCAGAGAATTGCAAGGGGGATGTGGTGGCTAGAGAACTAACCACGTTAGCCTCCCAGACTGCATCACAATGTTGTTTTTTATGTAAAACGCAGGGCTGTAGATTGAATGTTACTGAGTTTGCAAGCTCAGAATTTCTGAATTCTAAATTAGATGAATGATAACAATAAAATTGCATTTGTGAATGCATTCAGCACAAAGGGAGAATATACTGGCAACTCAATGATGGTCAATTGATACTGGAATTTGAAAAAACAGTATTAGTCTTTGCTAAGGTTTTGGGTTGATAATAAATAAATGTCAGTAATGTAGAACCACACAGATTTATATTTCTTGTTCTTATTGCATTTTTTCTGCAGTGTTTGCAGCTCAGCTGTGCTTGTGCTCTGTCTTTTTCTAGTCAGGATCCAGGCTAAAGGGACTCTCACTATTTGGGGCATGCTGTGCTTATAGCACAGGAAGAAGTATCAGTGGACATAAGAGCAGTGACTTTTAAGCCTTCTGATTGGATGTGGTGTACAGGACTTTCATTTTGTCCCATGTGGTTAACATAGGTCGCATGACCAAACCTGTCTTTTTGGGGGCAGAGGCGGCATTGTAACTCACGTGGCAGTGGTAATGTAGGCTAGTGACTAACTGGGAACAGTAATACCATCTATTGCAGTTAGTCTCATATTTAGCCCCAGTGTAGGTTGAGTTCTGGGGTATACAGAATATCGGCCAGGCGGAGTTGCTTTACTGAAGTATAGTTTAGAAGCAAAGTCCAAGGGTTTTGCACAATTCAAGGATAAAATCGAAAGAAATTTGTTGTCATGATTCTGGGCCCAATTCCAGAGGCAGTTGTCTTGAAGATTTATACAGCCTGGCTGGTTATACAGGCTGTCATTCATTCACGAATTCAGAAAGTATAAAGTCTGTGAAAGCTCCAGTTTGGGGATGTTCCTGTCACTTGGTAAAATTCTCCTCACAGAGCTGTGAGTGTCTTTAATACATTTTTATAGACTCAACCAGGAAGAATTTCTTACCCTTGTCCGAGAGCTCAAAATACGCACCTTTTCTAAGCGAGAAGCCCACAAGGCCATTCTCCATTCTGGGCCTGAGTGAAAGTCTTTTTGGAGCATTTAAAAATCCAATGCTGAAATTTATCTAGCAGTACTAAGCACAGTATTCACTTTTCAAGAGCTCTCAGACTTCTGTAGTCCAGGCACTGAGGACAAATTCTTGGTCACATTTTCTTCTTCAAGGATGCAGGAGGGTCAGGACAGAGCCCCTGTTGTTATCCATGACTCTTCTCTTTGATAAAATGAAGCATTTACTCATACCTAAGCAGCATTTCAAAGACTTGTGGTTAGCTAGCTGCTCACCCCGCCCCATCCCTCTTATGATGCCGAATTGTGAAATTCAATCATTAATTTCAATGAGTATCCCTCTGATTTTAGGTTAGGTGTTGCTCTTCCTGTGTTGCTATTCCCGAAAATGCCATTTACAGCACTCAATGAGGAGAAATTTAGGGGGAAACCTAGTCACTCAAGAAGCAGATCTCTGTTTTTATTTTTAAAGCTTTTCTGCAAAAATGAAGACTGCTCACATCTGCTTTGTAGCGTTAAAGCATCTTTTTGAAATATTTAGCTCCCATAAACTCTGTGTGAAACTGTTATGGTCCCTCTGGTAACATTAAATTCTTTTGACAAAGGATAATACAAATAATTAAATAGCGGTATTTGATGCACCCCCCTCCCCAACTTCCATCAAGTAGGGATTTGCAAGTTGGTATAATATTTCTATATCATACAGTAGATTTTAATTAAAACCAGAATGCTGTGTAAGATTGAGCAAATTGTGTTCCATTTGAAGAATTAAGGAATTACTCAGGCTTGCCAGCATGATCTGAAATTCTAATTCTAAACTCTGCTATGAATGCCAGATGCACAGGATTCTTATTGTCCATCAAATACCACCTGGAAGTGTTTATCACAGCAGAAGGAGGAAGCCTCGAATATCTTTTTGGAGGAAGACTTTTATTAAAATTGGCTTCTTTTGATAATGTCCACATTTATAATAAATAGAATCCGTGAAAGGTCCTTAACTCGAATCACAAATGCAGAACTGATTACAGTGTTTTCATGACCATATAAAAGATGGAACCCTCAAAAGATTTTGCTTCAGTGGTAAATCAACTTTTTATACACCAAGAGAAACAGAGAAGCAAGTAGAAATTTGGCAAAATAGCCTTATTTGTCATCAACCCAACTTGGAAGAAAAGAGTTCAAAAGTATTTCCTCCTTCTGGAAGAATACCAGTTGATTTGGGCCATGAAGTCCCTTACAAGTTCAGGAAGAGAAGGGAGTACGTTAGAGTTCCTCAGCCGAAACTCCAGCTTTTCATGATTTTTAATCTTCTGTATTTCAGTTGCAGTTAGAAATTGGTATCAGTGTTTCTATGGATGAAAAAAAAAAAGATCATAAATAAAATGATGTCTTGAACTTGGGGAGGAAGTTTGATACTTTGTATCCTGTCCGGAGAGTGGAACCCGCCTAATTCTTATCCTAAAATTGAGACTCCAGTCTGGTAGAAAAGGAGCTTTTCTAGCTTTCCTTAAAATCTCTTCCATTACTTAACATAGAGCTGATGTTACAGAAATCACGCAAATGGTACACACTTCTTCCCAATTATTTCCCTCCATGGGGACAGTCAAAATCATTTCTATTTCCTGAAATTATCTCCTCCCCTCCCCTACTCTCTCTCCATCCTTTCCTCCCTTCTTTTCTGCCTTCCTTCTTTCTAGGAGTATTTATTGACCATCTGCTGAGTCCTAGGTGCTCCTGCAGGCATTTGGAGAATGCCAGTGAACAGAACAGACGAGAAGCATTACCCTCCTAGACGTTACATTCTAGTGGGTGGAGATGAGTTAAGATTAAGTGTAACAGTTACACTGTACAGATACTTAAACAGGTCGTGGTCAGATCATCCTGAAGAAGTGGGCAAATAATTGTTTCTAAGTGAGTTTAGTGATGCTCTTCTTGCCAGACAAGTGTAGTATATCAGGCTGACTTTCTCTTCCCGTGCACCTTGCCGATTTCTCCCCGTCTCATAGACAGCAAGCCTCCTGATGCTGTTCTGCTGACTTGTTCCACAAAGATCGCGTGTGTGGTGGCGTAGTTGAGTTCTTTCTCAGTTCACTGGGAAGTGCCCTTGTGTAAAATGACAAAACAATGGAAGAGGTCATGGAATGTTCCAGCTTAGTGCCTAAGAGGGTGGGTTTCGTGGACAGACCTCTGGATTTGAATCTCAGTTCCTCCAGGCAGGATGATCTTGGGCAGAGTAGCTCATCTGTGAGGTTTCACTGCTGATTCTCTAAAACGTCAGTACTGGGAGTGTCTGTTACCTGGAGCTGAAGTGGGGAGTACATGATGTATGTAAAGTACTTAGTGCAGGAGCCCCTCCGTAAATCTGGAGGTGTGCTGTTGTTGCTTAATGTTGGCCATCATTCATTCATTCATTCGTTTTTTTCTTTCTTTCTCTTCCTTCCCTCCCTCCCTCCCCCTTCCTAATCCTTCCTCCCTTCCTTCCCTGAATCCTTTCTCTCAATAGTTGGGCGTATCCATTTATCATATAGTCAGGTTTCCTTTTCTGTTAGAATAAATCTTTGGTTTTGAAATAATTTTAGATTTACAAAAAAGTTGAAAAGAGAGTAGAGGAAATTTCCATTTCTCTTCACACAATTTCCTTAATGTTAGTGTCTTTCATTACCCTGGTACATTCGTCAAAATGGAAGAACAGATATTGGCACAATATTGTTAACTAAATTCTTGACTTGCACTTCTTGGGGAGTGATGGAAATGTAAACTATTTTGATTATGGTGGTGGTTTCATTGGTGTATACATCTGTCAAAATGTATCAAGTTGTACACCCGAAGTCTGTGTAGTTTACTGTATAAGAATGGTACCACAATAAAGGTGTTAGAAAAGTAAAATAAATTCTCGACTTTATTTGAATTTCACCCATTTTTCCACTAACACCCCTTTTCTGTGCCAAGATCCCAACCAGGACTTCACCTTACATTTAGCTGTGATGTCTCCTTAGTCTCCTCTGGTCAGTGATCATTTTTCATTGTTTCCTTATTTTTCTCGATCTTGACAGTTTAGCATGCTTGGTCAGGCATTTTGGAGAATGTCACTCAATTTGGATTTGTTGAATGTTTCCTCATGATTAGTCTGGGTTTTGGGGAAAATATCACAAAGGCAAAGTTCCCTTCTTATCACATCATTGAGGACTACATGATAGCAATATGAATTATCACTGCTTACGTTAACTTTGATCACTTAATCAAGGTAGTGTTTGCCACGTTGTCCTATTTCTTATTTATCTTGTAGCATCATCTGTCTTCATTAGGGTTGTTTCTGGTCATTGCTCCAATTTGTTAGTGCCATTTTTTTTTTATCTGCTCAAGCAAAGTTTATTACATGCCAGGAAAATGCATGTCCTAGAAAAGGAGAGAAGATGGCGCTCCAGAACAGGGTAGGTGCAAATGGTAAGCTGTATAGACAGAATTTGATAGGAAGAACTTAATAAAATTTAGGCAGGGTTAAAATGTCTACAAATACCACATAGTACATTAAAAGTAAGACTTCTAATCACTAATCAAACATCTTTAACTGCTTTTACTGCATGGGGGGATAAATTCACTAGCTGACACTCTGCTTCTTGCTAATCTCAGAACCTTTGGATACATTATCCTACATGGCAGAAGGGGAATTAAGGTTGTTGATAGAATTAAGGTTGCTAATCAGATGACCTTAAAAGAGCAAGATTACTCTGGATGAGCTGCTTGGGTTCAGTCTAACATGAGAGTCTTGAAAAGAGAAAGGCGAGAGGCAGACCAGGAGAGTAAGGAGTTGTGACCACAGAAGAATGGTCAGAAAGATGCAATGTTGCTGTCTTTGAAGATGGAAGAACGGGGAATCAGAAGCCAAGAAATGTGGTCAGCCTCTAGAAGCTAGGAAAGGCAAAGAAATGGGTTCTCCTCTGGAGCCTCCAAAAAGGAACACAGCTCTGCTGACGCCTTGATTCTAGCCCAGTGAAACTCATTTTGAAATTCAGACCTACAAAGCTGTGAGATAATAAATTTGTGTTGTTTTAATTCACTAACTTTTTGATAATTTGTTACAGCAGCAATAGAAAATTAAACTAAGAGGGCAATGATTTAGCTCAATTACATACCTATCTCCTTTTTACTCAGCGGTGCAATACGGCAATAGTACTGTTTCTAGCTTCCTCTTCTGAATTCAGGGACTTGGCTTCTTTATGCCCACCTGCCGCTGTGTCTTAATGCCTTTCTTTTGTTCTGTACAATGGATTTCTCCTCTGCATTCTCCTGTTACTTAATGTTTTCTATTCAACCATTACCTTCGGTTTGTTTCTAAAATTATTTTGTTTTCTTTGTGCAGAATATCACACAATTGGGTTGACTTCCTTCACCATGCTCCTCAGTTAGATGAACAGGATCTTGATTGGTCTGTGTCTTTTTTTGTTTGTTTTCGTTCCTCTTTTTAGCATCTTTACTCTTATTGCCAGTTGCATTCTTCTCTGCCTCATGCCCTCAATTCATGGTCTAATATCCTCCTAGTATGTATATGTTATGTGGTGTTGCTTTAAAAACATACATAAATTATGTCATAGTTTAGGTCTCATTCTGAATCTTGCTTGCTTTACTCAAGATTATGTGTCTGAGATCTATCTATATTAACACATGTGGGTTCATTGTATTGCTTTTACTGCTCATTGACATTTTGCATTATGAATTTGGCGTATTTCATTTCCCATTCCACTTTGATGGGCATTTAGTTTGTCTCCAACTTCTCGCTGTTGGAAACAAGGATGAAATGTACATAGTTGTAAACACACGTGCATTTTCAGTGTCGTCAGATGCTGTCACCATGCTTCACGGAGTGCCTTATCAATTTACCGCCCAGGGAACAGTGTGCAAGGATGTTGATTTCCCAGCACCTCAGTAATATTAAGTGTTGTTTAATACTGTGTTGCAGGAAGTGTGATGGTTCAGTATTTTCATTTCACTGATTACTACTGAGGTTTTTAACGCCTCTTGCTAGGCTTATTTGTCACTTGTAGTTTTGTTTTCCCCTATGAAATGTGTATTCACATTCTCCACCCATCCTCCTAAATTGTGTTTTTTGGTTGTTGTTGATTTTTAGGACATTTTTATATAGTTTAATCCTTACTACTTACGCACTTTACAGATGTCTTCTCCAGGCCTGCTATTTTAATTTGATTGTGTCTATGACGTTCTTCATTGTAAAATGTTGTTAATTTTAACATCACCAAATTTGTGAGTCTTTTTTTGATACTTCATGGTAATTCTTCTTCAGGCTTATTTAAGAACTCTGTTCTTATCCTAGTAACATCATACATTTTTCATTCTGTTGTTTCTTCTAATCTTGCAGAGTTTCACTTTTCACACTAGTAGGTTTAATCTACCTGAAATAATTTTTACATATTGTGATGAGGAGAGACTTAAGTTTTCCTCCAAATGATGAACTCATTTCTCTACACTATTTGCCATAGAGTAAGTTGTAGTAAACTAAGTCCTTTATTCAGTTCCATCCGTCTGTTTCTTTTTGTGCTGGTGCCAAATGTATACTCTTTTAATTACTGTGACATTTCAAATTCCCTTTGCCTGATTTTGATATTTTTGAGCTATTTTCAGACCTTTACTGGTACAGTCATTCTTCAGTGTAATGTATACTAGCAATATCTCAAGTTGCCAAAAAAAAATGCAATTGGATTTTGTTTGGAATTGCATTCAATTTTAGATGAACTGGATTCTCTAAATTAACCTACACATTATCTTTATAGTGTGGAGACATTCCCACATAAACATGGAATATCTTTGCATTTATTAAGGTATCTTTTATGTCTTTTAATAAAGTTTCAGAATGTACTTCATAAATACTTTACACAATGCTAGTTATTTTCTCAGTATTTTAAAATTAATTTTACTACTGTTACTTTTTTCATTACATTTTCTCACTTACTTTTGCTGGTCATGTTCAGGATGAATTTTTCTATTGAGTTATAATGTCTTGGTTCTGCAGTAGGAAAAGACACCCAAACATCAATGATATGATGTTGTCTCCAGTGAAATAGAATATTTCCTTTTGAAAAGCCTTGCACGTTGGTTGACCATCTTGAATAACTGAACTCAAATTGGTGTGTGTCATTCCTAAAAGTATGTAAACTGGCTGTTCTATTTTTAAGGAATTAGAGTCTCAAAATATATCTTCATCTCTTCTAATTCTAGGCCCAAATGTAAATTGCTGATTCTGGAGGAGTCTTTACCATTAAAAAAAAAAAACGATCAGGAGAGATATTGTATCATTATGTGGATTTTAGAAGTTTGATAAAACCCATCTGTGGGACTAGTTACATGAGTGAGGAGGCTTTTGAGAAAGAACATTTGTCATTGTTTTGATTTTTCATCATCTAGTGAAATTTTCCACCTCTTAGGTCAAATTTTGAATATTCATTTTTAAATCAAGAATATTACCCAGTTTATCTATATTTTCAAATTTACTAGCAGTTGTAAAAGAAGTGTTCTTTTATTCCTGGGAACACGAAGCTATTCTTTATCATTGATTTCAAATTTCATTGCAGTCTAATCCAATAATAGAGTCTTTATAATGTCAGTTCTTTAAAATTATTGAGAATTCTTTTGTGATCTCTGTGTGGTCATTTTAAAAAAATGTATGATACATGTGCGTTTTCTGTTAATTAGGTATGAACATCCACTTTTTAAATCATATTATCCAAATATTATTGTTGCTTATTTTTTGTCAGCATATCTTTAAAGTTTCTGAAGGGACTGTATTAATATCTCAAAATTATAGGTTTGTTTCTTACGGTATCCTTTAATTTTTTGCTTTTATTTCGAAGATTGCTCTTATGCACATGACATTTAAAATGAGATCTCTCATTGCGTAATATGCGAGAGGGAGAAACTTTAATGTGTGGTTATAAAAAGGGCTAGGTGGTGGGAAAAATGACAGTGTTGTCACTGGTTTATTAGAGTATATACCATGTGTTTTATAAAAGAAGTAACAGAATTAGCCTATATTCTGAAATAGTTAACATTCTGGGCTTAGAGAACAGCATTAATCTTGGAAACAATTTCAAAATAATATGAAGGTGTATAATGAAACTGTATAATTGTTTTTGGGGAAAAGTCAATTTGTGATGTCAGGAAAGGAGAAACGTGATGAACATTTGTATTTGATAGCCTAGGCTTTGAGAGAACTATAGGTTATTAAACAAGACCTTGAAGAGAGTGAAGATTTGGGGATCATGGAGAGAAGGAAAGTGATGGTCACAGTCGGAAGAGAGAGAATAAAGGAAGACACAGAACTGGAAGGTTTGAGTTTGTTTAATCTGAGGCCACGTGGTTCAGTATTTAAGCAGAATCCCAATCCAGGAGACATGGCCCAGGAATCAAGTACTTCATTGAGATTAATTTAATTTATTTTTTCCATACAAGTCTTGACCATTTAGTTAGTTTTTTAAGAAGTATGTTGAATAGAAAGGAGAATGAAAGAAATCTTCAGGTGTCAGACCAGGGTTAGGAAGAGCATTCTTGGGGGGTTGAGACTGTTGAGTTAGGTTCTGAATCATCACAGATGCTCTGAAGAAGAGACTTTTTTCAAAGTACTGTTATTTTAAATGATTATGAATGAAAATTGAGTCCCAGTAGTTTAGGAATATACTTTCCACCTCTAGGCTTCAAAGCCACTCTTTAAAAAATCTCTTGCATCCTTTATTTATTGAATAAAAATATATATAGTTAAAAAGCTATTGCAATAGCAGGTTTATCACCAAAGTGATTCCAATAGATAAAATCAACATATGTGGCCTATAAGCTCCACTAATGCTAATCATTTTTCTTGTTTGACTACTTAATCTTAACCCATTAATACTAGGACACTGTTGAAATTGTTTTAGTACTAGTACAGAAAAGAGAAAGAAAAATCTTTCCCAAATACTTATGGTCCAAATAGGACAATGTGCATTTCTAAAATTAACATCACAAAGCTGAATTGCCAAATAACGTAGAAAATCTGCTTTAGCTCTATCTTCATGCTGAAGTCAATATGTTGGTTACATCCTGGGAGAGCAGGATTTTTCCCCATTGAAGACAGCGGAGGTGGATGAGCCACTGCTCGTAAAAGCCAGATGGTGCGGAGTTCTTTTTAAAAGGTTGGGAATGTAACCATCTTCTGCAGGATGAAAGTGTGTAAATGCCACACATATTTCTTCAAAAGCTCAGTGTTCTCCCTTTTTCTGGTTTGATTTTCTCGACTTGAACCTTTTTGTCTTCTGCCAAGAGCCAGAAATCTTGGAATGAGAAAGAAGCTGAGAAGTTGTAACAGTCGCTGGCAGCAGTCTGGTTAGCCGAAGGGGGGCTTAGGAGGCCGTCTGACCTCCTGGCTGGATCCCTGTGTAACTGGGATGCCCCTCTACCATGGTGCTGCCTCTAAGATTGTTGACTTCATTGTAATTCACTTCTTTAAGGTTTTGTAAATTGAAATTCCCCATATAGAAGTCTCTTACGTTTTTACTGCCTTGACGATGAGCGGAGATTAGCTTTGCATTTGCAAAATCAAATTACTTTCCCAAAGTATTTCTTAATTTTCATGCAGATGCCACTAAAAATTCCAGGAGAGTGAAAAGTTGTTAGCTGCACTTTAAATACCAGAAAATCTCTGTGTGGGAAGGAGAAGGGGAAAAGGGTGAAATTACTTTTATTTTAAAATTGAACATAGGGATATTCATTCTGCAGAATACACATCTGGAGAATAAGGACCTAAGGGGAAGACACTTTCACAGTTAAAACTTTGAACGCTTTAGTGTCAGACTTTTGGATCAATAGCATCTACCACGGAAAAATAAGAGGAATTAAAAACGAGGTATGAACAGCCGCACGACCCTGAGAACAGCCTCCCGGGCCCATCTCAGTGCGACTTCCCAGTTTTATAGATGAGTTGGGGTCTGCCGTGATAGTTCCTCTCTGATGTCCTTCTCTTCCTGTATCCCCCTCCCATCTCCAAATCAACATATTCTAGGAATTCCATAATGTTTTACCTTATACTTTTGTGGGGCTGGGGAAGGGGGGAAGAGAAACGTTTTCCTCTTCCCTGTTAGGTTCAGTGACTGCTGCCTGTGAATTAAATTGACAAAGGCTGACCAGATAGATAAAAGGCTGATTTGTGTGCACCCAAGAGCCAACAAAAGAAATAGCTTGCTGGTTAAATGGTTGGGAGTTAAAGGGCAAACTTAGTAGGGCAAGGAAATTGGGAGAAATGGCTTCTATCAGAGGAACAGATAGGGTTTTTAAGGAAAGATAAGTGGGTTCTTAAGAGAACAAATGGGAAACAAGTTTATGGTAATGTTTGTCTATGCAGGTAATCCTGTTTTTCTTTTCTGTTTTTTTTCAAAGTCTTTTCTGTTTTCTTCAAGGTCATAAACCCTACCAGGAAGGGGATGTATTGTAGGTTTCCTCTTAGTTTCCTGGCAGTAGAAGCTGTCCTGAAGAGGGAATTTAAGGCAGTCCTCATTTCTCAAAAGTTTATGTTTTTAGTCAGATATGAAAAGCTCTGAAAAGGCTTCTTTCTCCATATGTTGAATTTCAAATGTCTTCAGCTTAAAATAATCCTTGTACCCACTCAGGGGTTCCAAGTGAGTCCCTACACTTTGAGGAATTCACGTTTCCAAAGTTGACACTTCAAATGTGCTAAAGTTACTCTACGATCAGTTACACCGTAAAATATAAAGAGAAAGAAAAATGGCAAAGTTATTCTTAATCCTGTTAAGCCTGAAAATCTCCTCCAGGGTATCTCTGTAAATGAATTGGCTACCTTAAATGGCAAAAAGAAACTTAAAAATTTTCTCAGTAAATTATCCACATAAATGGCTATCTAGTTAGGTACCAAGTTCTGAATAACCCATATGTTATTAAATATTTGGTCGATCAGCTGACGCTTACCAAGATAGATGATTGACACAGTATAACTTCTGAGTTTGAGCCTATTGTCCCTTGGCATTTTCTGGAAAACATCTAGATCAGTAACAAACATGGGCAGTGTAAAGCCTTAGATTATTTATTTTGTAGTGACCATATAATTATTGTGTGCACTTAGAGTTTTAGCCTCCTTTTGCCTCTTTTATGGGAAAAGGAATAGATTCAGTGTTCATGTTATAATAAATGAATCTCAGAGTTTTGAAGGGTGAACTTTGTTCATTATTCAGATTGGAATTATTTATTAGAGACCATATTTCTAAGTCATAATGAAAATCAGTGGCAGAATGAATCAATATATAAAATTATCTTTACATATATTGGAGAAATAAATCCAATAGGTAAAGTAAAATCAAATTCTGCTGGCATCTTGTACCTTTATACAGCAAAATGAATGACTTTAGGTTTTGTGATTTGGATGGTATTTTTTTTGATACTTATTTATCAAAGAAAAGTTGGCAGTAACATTAAAGTAAGTCAACTTTGGTTTCCTTTTCCTTGTCATTAAAGCCTCATGTTATTCTGCACCGGTACAATCAACAGCATGAGGCTTTTCTGGTAAGTTATCATATACCTTGCACTGTTGCAGCCTTTGTGTTCTCAAGTGCTTTTCTGGATGGAAGATTAAAGACCCTCTTATCCACCTTGATGTTTAGTTAATAGGGAGTGGTGTGTACAGTTCTACTGAACTTCTTACTAAGAATGTCATGCTTCAGGTATCCAGTGTCCTGGAGCCAAATGGGAAAAACTTCCAGTTGATGTCTCAGCTTTGGAAGTTTTACCCAGACCCTAAGGTGTGCAGACGACATCTATCTAATGTGTTTGCTGGTCTGTGCCGCTGAAACCAAACCACATGCTTCTTCCACTAGACTGTAAGCTCCATGTGGGTGTGGAGTCTCCCAGGACCATGTTGCCAACACCCAGCATATCATAGTGTCTGGGCACATAGGACCCTCTCTCATCTCATTTGAAATTACAAGAATCATTAAGAGAAAAAGAAAACAGTAGTATAACCTGTGACCGAGATAGATGACAGATAAGAGGAAGTCATTGTGCTAACCGCTTGGATATGATGCAGGAAAACAGATGTGGGGCATGAGAAGGGCTGTATCCCAGGTCTCGGTTGAGCCCCTGGGACATGCCCTGCCAAGTGCGGGTCCTTGTCTTCGCGCAGGAAAGAATTCAAGAGTGAGCCATAGTTGAGTGAAGGTAGATTTATTCAGAGATACATTGAAAGGCAAGAGAAAGGCCACAAGGTGTGGGGATTGGGTGCTCAGATTAAAAGTAGGTACACATTCCATAGAATGGGGGCCGTCTCCAAAGAGGGAGAGAGACAGGGGCGGCCGTGAGGCGCCCCGTTGCTGGTTTTTATGGGCTTAGTGGCTTCATACGCTAATAAGTGGAAGGACCAGTCTAAGGGGAAGGGGCTGGGATTCCCAGGAAGTTGGCCATTTTCCACTCTTTGACCTTTTGCGGCTAGCCTTGGGACTGCCATGGTGCCTGTGGACGTGTTATTCACCATGTTCATATATTACAATGGGCGTATAATGAAGCTCAAGATCTACTAGAAGTTAAATCTCTCCTCATCCTGAGCCTCAAGGCCTGCTGCGGGTTGAATCTTTCACCATTTTGATGTTAATTGCTGTGGCAAATGCAGCTTACTGCCTACTAGGAAAAGAAAGTGTAGAAATCACTGAATATAAAGAAGCCAATATTGAGCATTTTTTCATGTGCCTTTTGATCATTTGTATGTCTTCCTTGGAGAACTGCTTGTTTAGGTCTTCTGCCCATTTTTGGATTGGGTTGTTTATTTTTTTCTTATTGAGTCGTATGAGCTGCTTATATATTCTGGAGATCAAGCCTTTGTCGGTTTCATTTGCAAAAATTTTCTCCCATTCCGTAGGTTGTCTTCTTGTTTTACTTCTGGTTTCCTTTGTTGTGCAGAAGCTTGTAAGTTTCATTAGGTCCCATTTATTTATTCTTGCTTTTATTTCTACTAGGAGAAAATTTTTGAAATGTATGTCAGATAATGTTTTGCCTATGTTTTCCTCTAGGAGGTTTATTGTATCTTGTCTTATGTTTAAGTCTTTGATCCATTTTGAGTTTATTTTTGTATGTGGTGTAAGGGAGTGTTCTAGCTTCATTGTTTTACATGCTGCTGTCCAGTTTTCCCAACACCATTTGCTGAAGAGACTGTCTTTATTCCATTGTATATTCTTGCCTCCTTTGTCAAAGATTAGTTGACCAAAAGTTTGTGGGTTCATTTCTGGGCTCTCTATTCTGTTCCATTGGTCTATATGTCTGTTTTTGTACCAGTACCATGCTGTCTTGATGACTGTAGCTCTATAGTATTGTCTGAAGTCTGGGAGAGTTATTCCTCCAGCCTCTTTCTTTCTCTTCAGTAATGCTTTGGCAATTCTAGGTCATTGATGGTTCCATATAAATTTTATTATGATTTGTTCTAGTTCTGTGAAATATGTCCTGGGTAATTTGATAGGGATTACATTAAATCTGTAGAGTGCCTTGGGCAGTGTGACCATTTTAACAATATTGATTCTTCCAATCCAAGAGCATGGGATATCTTTCCATTTTTTAAAGTCTTCTAATTATCAGAGAAATGCAAATCAAAACTATGATGAGGTATCACCTCGCACCAGTCAGAATGGCCGTCATTCAGAAATCCACAAATGACAAATGCTGGAGCGGCTGTGGAGAAAGGGGAACCCTCCTACACTGCTGGTGGGAATGCACTTTGGTGCAGCCACTATGGAAAACAGTGTGGAGATTCCTCAAAGACTAGGAATAGACTTACCATATGACCCAGGAATCCCACTCCTGGGCTTGTATCCAGAAGGAACCCTACTTCAGGATGACACCTGCACCCCAATGTTCATAGCAGCACTATTTACAATAGCCAAAACATGGAAACAGCCTAAATGTCCATCAACAGGTGACTGGATAAAGAAGATGTGGTATATTTATACAATGGAATACTACTCAGCCATAAAAACTGACAACATAATGCCATTTGCAGCAACATGGATGCTCCTGGAGAATGTCATTCTAAGTGAAGTAAGCCAGAAAGAGAAAGAAAAATACCATACGAGATCACTCATGTGGAATCTAAAAAACAAAAACAAAAACAAACAAACAAACAAAAACAAAGCATAAATACAGGACAGAAATAGACTCATAGACAGAGAATACAGACTTGTGGTTGCCAGTGGGGTGGAGGGTGGGAAGGGATAGACTGGGATTTCAAAACTGTAGAGTAGATAAACAAGATTACACTGTATAGCACAGGGAAATATACACAAAATGTTATGATAACTCACAGAGAAAAAAATGTGACAATGAGTGTGTATATGTCCATGAATGACTGAAAAATTGTGCTGAACACTGGAATTTGACACAACATTGTAAAATGATTATAAATCAATAAAAAATGTTAAAAAAAAAAACAAATAAAAAAGAAAATATAAAATTTTTAAAAAAAGCCAATATTTATAAAGATGATGTTTGTAAATTTCAGGCAACACTGTGATTTATTGTCCCTTGAGGTTTTGAAATATGACTTACGATAGCTACGTATTTTTCTCCCTTCTCTAGGATGTATTTTTTGCTTAAAATGGGTAAGGTGAGAATAACTGAAGGATGGAGCTTATTAACCATATGTGTCTGATTCTTTGACATCTGGGGCCTTGCTCACCCTGGAGAGACATCCCCCTACAGAGTCAGCCGATTGCTAGAGACAGAGGGTGCCTTTTATATGCGTACAACCGATCCGAATCCCGTCCCCCTCCCACACCTACTTCTATGAGCTCTCACAGAGCTCTCGGGCTCTGGGCCACTAGCCACCTGCCTATGAGCCCAGGGCCGTCCGGTACCAGACAGCTAGGTGCGGCCTCCATGCCTCAGAACCCACTGCAGCTATTCAGTAGCCAGTCCCAGACCTGCTTCCCCTGCCTGCCTTTTCCTCTCTGCAGAAACCACAGCAGAGGCTCTGGTGTGCCCCATACTCTTGCAACTGCGAGCAACGACTATCTTTCCTGTGGCAGTCATCTCCTGATCTGCTGGCATCACCATATACGAATGGTAATATCTCCAAACAGTAGTATTTAGAATAATTCTAAGAGATAGATGGTGTTGCTGTTAACTGAGGAGAGAATACTAAGCATTAGAGCTGTCCAGTTGCCCAGAGTCACTCAGCGACTTCAGGAGTCGAGGTGGGGTTGATGTCACCATCTGCTCATTTTAAAACAGGTGCCTCGAGCACCTTCCATTCACTTTTTCTCATCTTTGAGCTTTTTCACTTCCTATCCAGCAGAGAAGATATCCCATGCTATTGTTAGCTAGGATCTTCTAGATCTCCCAAAATAATATAGCCTGTAATAGTGTTTTCTTTTTTTTAAACTTTCAACTTTTATTTTATTTTATTTTTAATTGAAGTATAGTTGATTTACAGTGTTGTGTTAGTTTCTGGTGAACAGCAAAGTGATTCGTTATATACACACATACATACATATATATATATATATATATATATATATATATATATATATATATATATATTCTTTTTCAGATTCTTTTCCATTATAGTTTATTACAAAATATTGAATGTAGTTCCCTGTGCTACACAGTAGGATTTTGTGTTTATCTATTTTATATGTAGTAGTTTATATCCACTAATCCCAAACTACTAATTTATCTTCCCCCCTTTCCCCTTTTATAACCATGATTTCATTTTCTATGTCTAAGTTTCTGTTTTGTAAATAAATTCATTTGTATCATATTTGAGATTCCACATATAAGTGATATCATATGTATGATATTTGTCTTTATCTGACTTACTTCACTTAATATGACAATCTGTGGGTCCATCCATGTTGCTGCAAACAGCATTATTTCATTCTCTTTTATGACTGAGTAGTATTCCATTGTATAAATACACCATATCTTCTTTATCCAGTCATCTGTCGATGGACATTTAGGTTGCTTCCATGTCTTGGCTAGTTATAATGCTGTATTCTGGATTTATAATCCTGTGGCTTAGATGGGATGGTATGTGATCAGCTGTGTATTTCTGAGGGCAGAGGGCTTTAACTTTGGAAAGGACAGACAGATGTTACAGAATCTCATTTAAATTAAAGTCTCTCACCTAACTACCTCCTGAAACATGTTGGAGTTCTGAAATGGAAAATTGAACCTCTTTTCTTCACATCTGAGTTTAGAAGCAGTTGAAAGATAGAAACAGGAGTCAGACAAGAGACAGAGACCAAAACGTTTACTTTAGGACGGGTAAAACTTCCTGTATCAAATTGCTCCAGCTCTGATGCAAGTGGGCTTCCTTGCATCCCTGCGGAGTTTGACACTGAAACCCATCCTGGTACAGGCAGCAGGACATGTTTGGATCTCTTGGGACACAACCCTGAAAGATGAGGGTGTTTTCTTGCCACTGATTGGAAAGGGTGAGCCTGGCTCGCTGGATTTGAAAGGAGAGCATGAGGAACAGGGATGAGCATCCACCACTGTATATGTTTCAGCAAAACTGTTTTCTGAGTGACATCAGGGAGCCAGTTGAGTTCTGACTTTTCCAATGAGGGAGGAGTCATGTGACTGGGAAACCACTGAATTCATCTATTTCTCAGGTTCCCGTGTGTAAAGGGCACATTTATAATGAGCATTCCTAGGACTTCCGGTTATTAAATGGTAGAATATTTGTTCCATAAACGCTATATAAATGGTAGTTGTTGTTATCATTGATTTTTTTTTTCAGGCTATTTTCACAAAAGTTCCATTCCATGACAGAGTAATTATAAACTAAGAAAAAGAGCAGCGTTCTGTTGTGAGATTATTTTTGTAGTATTTATGTGTATAGTGGGATAGCATAAACTTACTAAAACTACCAGTGATGGGCAGTTATAAAGGCCAGTGCAACAGATCATGTGAGATACTCTGGAGAAGGAAACCAATCCGTGTATTCAGATAAGCTTATTTATTTTTATCCATTTATACAGATAGACAGGGCCGTCTTCACCGAGAACTATAACTTATTTCCTGCGTCCTCTGTTTTGGTAATCTGTAGTTGCTAAAGTTTAGTAACTACAGTTACTAAACTAAAGGATTTGTGTGAATCCATGAATAGTTTTCCATTGGCTTTTATTTAATTGAACTCCTACTGAGAGTTACCATTTTTGAGCTGATACTGTGGGCTAGGCCCTGTGCTGAGGGCTGGCACTCAGCCTTTCCGTGATCTCAGGGCGTAGGCAGTGGTGTCTGTTTTACAGGAGCCCCAGTAGCTAAGGGCTGTGCCCCAGGTCTAATGGCTCACGGGACAGTTACAGGGTAAACCAGTCCTGACACTGCTTGGAAGCTGAGAGCCAGCCCGACGTGAGATTCTCAGTCAGGTGCCCCCCCACCCCCATCATCCTCTCCTCACCGCATCCCCACCCCTCCAGCTTATTCTAAGCTTCCATCTTGCAGTAGTTATTCTCCGGAGAAGTTAGGTGGTCTGTCTCATGACCGGTATTTAGATTTTTATTCCATTTCTTTTCAATAGATAGAAAACTAAGTTAAGCCTTTTCTCTAGGGACTAGATCTGAGCAATCCTTTAGAAATCAGAGTTTCTAAAAAGTGCTCTGTCATCAGTTCTGCCTTTAGGACATTTGCCTTTCACACTGAGAATATTTCTTAAATCGGCAGGAAAGAAACTCGTGGTTTCTCTTTGCTCTAAAGCTCCCACGGTGGCTTAAATTAGCTGTAAGATGAACTTCTTTGGGGGAATTCTCAGAGCCAAGCAGATGACAACTTTAATTGGTCAGAGAAGCATCACTATTTATTGATATAATTTAATTTATTTGTCTATGAATCATCTTTTTGGAAATCTAAGGGGAAAGAGATGCTCGATGCTCTAACTCAAAAGAAGTCCGGAATACTCTCCCGGAGAAACGGTGCTTCTTCTCGGGCTCCGCTTGATTTAACAAGCACAGCACAGGAAGCCTTCTCACGAAAACCCTTGTTAGCATACATTGGCTGTGGTACTACTGACAAGAGCTCTAATGTTATTTGAAATTCTAGTTAATTCCAGGTTGTTATTTCCATGCTGACTGGCATGAAAAATTGTAATATATGCTCCTCGAAGGTTTAATAGCAAACTCGTCGGCAGCTCCATTTGTCTCACATTCTCCTTGAGAAACAAGAGTAGGAGGTGCCATCACTCTCATCCTGTCTGCCGCCTGCCTCGTCGTAGACTTGGGTACCAGGTTCACCATGTTCTCTCTGAACACACTGTATGCATCACCGGAACATCCAGAGCAGTTATTACCGTCTCTCCAGCAGCTGGCTGGGTTCTGGTGGACGTTCATGCCTCTGTCTACGTGTACATGCATACGTGTGCACGGTTAATGCATTTGGGCATACGAAGGGTAATTTTCAGTCTGTTTAAAAAAAATTCTGTAAAGAGAAATCAGAAAACCCCAAAAGCTGCACATACTTAGATATTTAAGGTGTCATTCTGCTACTTTCTGAGCTTGCAAAAAACAAAAAAAAAGTGATGATAAAAATATAAAATGTCACAGCAGACTGTAAATTGGATCCCTATGACTTCTTGGAGAAATTATAGCTATTGAAGTATCCTTACCATAATATAGAAGAAAAGTCCCAAGTATAGGGGTTGAAGAAGCTTAGCTTTGAAGCCTGTATCATTGATAATTTACAGAGTGATGTCATTTTTTGATCAGTCACTCTCCATCACTTCCTACCTCTGTGACAGGTGGTGGTAATGAAATATATAAAGAATAATAGGAAAAATAATGACATTGATAATGTTCTTACTATGAATCGGGTCCTACTTTAGCACTTTACACGTATTATCTCACTTAGTCCCCAACACCACCTTCGGAATGCAGACTTCTTTTATTCTTGCTTTCCAGATAGGAAGCTTCAGTTTAAACAGGCAGCATGCCTAATACCACTTAAATAAGAAGAAGCAAAGGTGCAGGGATGGAGCCTGGATGTGTTTGATGTCCAAATCCATATTCTCATTGTCACTGCATTCCTAAGTCTTGATTTATCCAACCAAAAAATGGAGGTGTGATGTGTTACCATAAGAAATAACTTTAAAAACAAACAAACAATGCTCCTGTCTTCTCACTGCAAAGAAGGGTGAAAAAAATGCAGTTTGTTGCTTTATATTTTTCTAATCTCTATGGTTGGTGGCAGAAAGATAAAAGGGCTTGATGATGCTTTTTTTTTTTTTTCCCTAGTGAAGCATCAGTTTCTTTCAGTCCCACCTCTTCTGCTTTCAAAATTCATTCCAACAGGAAGTTATTTTCAGCTGAGACTATATGCTGGACTACTTGCGTGTGTAGGCAGGACAAGATCCAGGCAGGAAATGTGCCTCCTGCGTGAGCCAAACTGATGCTTGGCATGGAAGTGAGACAGACCAGCAGCACAACTTGGCTGTTTGATCTTTCCTATTTCAAACCATGAACTTGATCACTGTAAGATGGGAAGGAGCAGGGTAATAATTCCTAGAGCCTCAGTAGATGTGTAGGACCTGAGGCTGTGATAGATGAGACGTGGACGGGGGTCATCACGTCCTTTTCAACTTTGTGAAAATACAACATAAGTAGTTTTAACTGTGCTCTGTGGGCTTTGGCTGAGCATACAATGTGAAAGGCCAGATGAGTTCTCCAACCTCCAAGGAGAGGTGATATTTGTATTTTGTCCCATGGATGGTACTACCAGGGGTCCAGTTGTGTGAATGGTGCTGCTTTAAAGTTGCATCAGAGAATCACCAGCACCGTACACTTAGCTCTGCACTTGAATTACTAAAGTGTACTTTCTCCCTGCAAAATACTGACAAAGGTGGGAGGATAATTTTGCTGAACTACAAGACAGAAAATGAATATGATAAAGGAGCATGATAATGGCTCAAAAGGGCTTATTCAGACCCTGGTGTGATTTTTTTCTAAGGCTTTACAGAGGGAATGTTATTTTAAACTGGAGAAGATTAGCATATTTGGCAAGTTGAAATTATGAGAGGAAAGGTGGGGTGGGGAGGACGCAAGATATATTGAATGAAGTAGTGAGGTGGGAAGCCCCATAAAAAAGACCGGCAGGACCCCCAGGCAGGGCCACTAGTCTCCTCCCGGCACCATCAAGTTCCCTGGCCCAGTGGCTCTATCTCACTTTTTGCCTCTGAAATGGCTTACTTCTAGGAAAGTGGAACTTACTCCTAAAATTCTATTGGTTCCCTGAGCTAACTCCTGATTGGTCCATTTGTAGTACTTCATTTGCATGGATCTCACTCCTGATTGGTTATTTCTTTCACTCCTGATTGGCCCATTTCCCTCATTCCTGATTGGTTATTTCTCTCCCTCCTAATTGATCCATTTCTACAAAGCTTGTTCCTAATTAGTCAACTTTTCTTATACCTTATTTGCATATGATGTTGCAAAGTGTAAACTGGCAGCCTATAAAAGCCTGTGTAAACCTACAGAAGGGGTCCAGAGCTTGGAGTGTTAACTCTTCTGGGCTTGTTGGCGTAATAAACCTGAGTTTTCCAATTCTCCGAGTGCCCTGGTCCAGGTTGCTGTCACAACTGAGCTGTAGGGCTGAGCTGTAATACTGAGCTGTAACACATTTTTTCTGCACCAGTAGAATGGGGTGGCTTGAATTCAGGGTGTGTGGGACATAACAGAAAACTTAATTTGGAGTCAGAATTGGGGAGATAAAAAATGACTTGCTAACCTTAAAAATCAGAGTTTTTATTCTGGTAGTGATAGTTACCAAAGATTTTGTCATTTGAGATGAAGCTGGAATTCATTATCATCCTGGTTTTTAGAGACATAAATTAGTCACTGTGAAAAACAGTGGAGAGCTGAGAGTTTAGAGGATGAATGACAGGTGGTGGTTATTAAAATAATACAGGCATGAAAAATGGGGCAGATTGGAGGGTAAGGAGTATAATTGGACTTTAAGGTAGAGAATCTCATTTATTTTTTTAAATCAGAAAATTGAAATTTAAAAAAGTCACCAAAGACTGTGTAGAGGGCCTAAATTCACTCAACACAGTGTCCTATGAGTCCCTACTATGTGCAAGGCTTAATGTTATTAGCCATAAAAATGGGATTTAGGTCTTTCAACTTTTCCACATGAAGATAGAAAGTGTATGAATGACTTCTAGTGATGGCGAAGTAGCCTGTGTTAAACTAACACTCCAGCAGACAGCAATGATAACTCTAAATCAGTATAAGAAAGTAATGTATGAATGCACTCCAAAAGCAGTCAGAAACTGTAGGGAAAATTATCTTTGACCAAAGAGAAATGCCATGAATATGATTTGTTCTCCCAATTTTGTTTTGCGTGGGGCCAGGACCTCAAGAAAAAAACCACAGTCTTAGTGGTTTATAGTCAGAGAAATGGAGTTTATGGCTTCTAGGGACTAGAATATGGAGAAAGAAATCCCACAATGAAGGAGACCATTGAAGGGAAGCCCCCAAATCCTTGTCCTACCCTTGTACTTGGCATGTCCAGGGAGATTCCTGATTTCCAATTTCAGGAAACCTGAAATTGCTGAGCAGAGATTTTCACTGCTGTTCATCTCAGGGAGACAGAGTTTGAAGTTTGGGTCCAGCTAGGTTAACAGTTTGCTAAAATAAAGATTATTAATATTTTAAAGATGGGTAAGAGATACCAGAGTCTCTGTAACATATCATACACAGCATCTAGGATAAAAAAAAAATGTAGATGCATGAAGAAATAGGAAAATGTGACCCAAAAGCAAGAGAGAAAATACAGGTATCCTACACTTTTTGAAAGTTCACTTTACGCCCGTTGGCTTTTACAAAAGACCTACAGTAGTATTTGTTTCAACTAACCGAAGGAAATCTGAAGAGGATTTTCACTTTTAAGGAAAAAAGGCAAAAAGTGAAGATAGCGTTCAGTGTTTGTTTTGCAGTGAGCCTTTATGGAGGCAGCATGCAAACCTCCCCTCTCAGCAGGGAAAGAGGACCCTCCAAGTTCCTTCCTGGAACCTGAGCTCAGCATCTCAGCATCAAGCCACTGCAGCTTTTTTTCCCTCTTCTAGTTTTATTGGGATATAAATGACAGACAGTGCTGTCTGAGTTTAAGGTGTACAGCATAATGATTTGACTTATACACATCATGAAATGATTATTGCAGTACATTTAGTGAGCAGCCACCATCTTGTATAGATGTGAAATTAAAAAAATAGAAAAAATTTTTTTAAATTTATTTAATTAAAAAATTTTAGTATACTATTTTAAAGGTTACTTTCCACTTAGAGTTATTATGAAATACTGGCTACATTCCCCGTGTTGTACAATACATCCCTGTGCCTGTCTACACTCAATAGTTTGTACCTCCCACTCCCCCACCCCTATAATTCCTCTCACCCCATCTCATCTCTGGTAACCACTAGTTTGTTCTCTATGTCTGTGAGTTTGCTTCTTTTTTGTTATATTCACTAGTTTGTTGTATTTTTTAGATTCCAAATATAAGTCATATCATATAGTATTTGTCTTTCTCTTTTTCTGTTTGATTTATTTCACTTAGTATAATGCCCTTCAAGTCCATTCATGTGGCTGCAAATGGCAAAATTTTCATTCTTTTTTATGGCTGAGTAGTATTCCATTGTATATATATATCACACATCTTCTTTATCCATTCATCTGTTGATGGACACTTAGGTTGCTTCCATACCTTGGCTATTGTAAACAGTGCTGCTGTGAACATTGGGATGCATATATCTTTTCAAATTAATGTTTTTGTTTTTGTCTTTTTGGATATATACCCAGGAGTGGAATTGCTGAGTCATATGGTAGTTTTGTTTTTTGTTTTTTTAGTTTTTTGAGAAATTTCCATACTGCTTTCCACAGTGGCTGCACCAATTTACATTCCTACCAACAGTGTAAAAGGGCTCCATTTTCTCCACATCCTTGCCAACAATTTGTTATTTGTGTGTTTTTTGTTTTTTTTGATGATACTCACTCTGACAGGTGTGAGGTGATATCTTATTGTGGTTTTGATTTGCATTGTCCTGATTATTAGCAATATTGAACATCTTTTCATGTGCCTCTTGGTGATCTGCATTTCCTCTTTGGAAAAATGTCTGTTCAGTTCTTCTGCCCATTTTTTAATTGAGTTGTTTGTGTTTTTGATGTTGAGTTGTATGAGCTGTTTAAATATGTTGAATGTTAATCCTTTAGTGGTCATATCATTTACAGATATTTTTTCACATTCAGTAGGCTGCATTTTCATTTTGTTGCAGGTTTCCATTCCTGTGCAAAACCTTTTAAGTTTAATTAGGTCCCATTTGTTTATTTTTGGTTGTGTTTCCATTACACTAGGAGTTGGGTCCAAAAAATATTGCTGTGACTTATGTCAAACAGTGTTCTGGCTATGTTTTCCTCTAGGAGTTTTATAGTATCTAGTCTTACATTTAGGTCTTTAATCTATGTTGAGTTTATTTTTGTACATGCTGTTAGAGAATGTTCTAATTTCATTCTTTTACATGTAGCTGCACAGTTTTCTCAGCACCACTTATTGAAGAGACTGTCTTTTCTCCATTGTGTATTCTTGCCTCATTTGTCATAGATTAATAGACTGGAAGTACATGGGTTTATTTCTGGGCCCTCTATCTTGTTCTGTTGATCTATGTGTCTGTTTTTGTGCCAGGACCATACTATTTTGATTACTGTATCTTTATAGTATAGTCTGAAGTCAGGAAGCGTGATTCCTCCAGCTCCATTCTTCTTCTTCAAGATTGTTTTACCTATTTGGGGTCTTTGTTTCCATATAAATTTTAAAATAATTTGCTCTAGTTCTGTGAAACACGCCATTGGTATTTTGATAGGGATTGCATTAAAACTGTAGATTGCCTTGGGTAGTATGGTCATTTTAACAATTCAGGAAACACAGTATGTCTTTTCATCTGTTTGTGTCATCTTCAATTTCTTTCATCATTGTCTTATGGTTTTCAGAGTACAGGTTTTTGCTTCCTTAGGTAGGTTTATTCCTAGGTATTTTATTCTTTTTGATGCGATAGTAAATGTGATTGTTTCCTTAATTTATCTTTCTAATACTTTGTTGTTAGTGTATAGAAATGCAACAGATTTCTGTATATTAATTTGTATCCTGCAACTTTGCCGAATTCATTGATGAGCTCTAGTAGTTTTCTGGTGGTGTCTTTAGGGTTTTCTGTGTATAGTATTATATCATCTGCAAACAGTGAATTTTATTTCTTCCTTTCCAATTTGGGTTCCTTTCATTTCTTTTTCTTCTCTGATTGCTGTGGGTAGGCCTTCCAGTACTATGTTGAATAAAAGTGGTGAGAGTGGGCATCCTTGTCTTGTCCCTGATCTTAGAGGGAATGCTTACAGCTTTTCACCATTGAGTATGATGTTAGCTGTGGGTTTGTCATTTATGGCCTTTATTATGTTGAGGTATGTTCCCTCTCTGCCCACTTTATGGAGAGTTTTTCTCATAAGTGGATGTTAAATTTTATCTGCATCTATTGAGATGATCATATAGTTTTTATTCTCCAATTTGTTAATTTGATATATCATATTGATTGATTTGCAGATATTGAAAAATCCTTGCATCCCTGTGATAAATCCTACTTGATTATGGTGCATAATCCTTTTAATGCATTGTTGGATACACCACTGGATATAATATACATATATATCACATTTTCTTTATCCATTCATCTGTTGATGGGCATTTGGGTTGCTTTTATATCTTGGCCATTGTAAATAGCCAAATGTATCTTTTCTAATTAGTGTTTTTTGTTTTCTTTGGATAAATATCCAGGAGTGGAATTGTTAAATCATATGGTAGTTCTATTTTTAATTTTTTAAGGAATCTCCATACTGTTTTCCTTAGAGGCTACATCAATTTACATTTCCACCAACAGTGCCCAAGCGTTCTCTTTTATCCACATCCTCACTAATATTTGTTATTTGTAGATGTTTTGGTAATAGTCATCCTCACAGGTGTGAGGTGATATCTCATTGTGGTTTTGACTTGTGTTCTTCTGATGCTTAGTGATGTTGAGCATCTTTTCATGTGCCTGTTGTCCATCTGTATGTCTTCTTTGGAAAAATGTTTATTTTAGGTCCTGTGCCTATTTTTAAATTAGGTTTGTTTGTTTTTTTGATGTTGGGTTGTCTGCAGTTATTTGCATATTTTTGTATATTAACTAGTTACTGGATATATTGTTTGCAAATATCATCTCCCATTCAGTAGGCTGCCTTTTCATTTTGTTGTTAGATTTCCTTCACTGTGAGAAAGCTTTTTGGTTTCATATAGCTCCATTTGTTTATTTTTTCTTGTTTTCTCTGAGGAGACATATCCAAAACAATATTACCAAGATTGATGTCAAAGCACTAAGCTACTGTAGCTTTGAACTGTGTCTGAGTATATGTGCTTTATCTTGATTTATTTTTGTACATCCATTAGCAAGATGTGTTTTAAGGTAATTGCTTCTTTGCTTTACTCCATTTCAGTTTATGAAAGGTTTCTTAGGAGTGGTCTGCTTTTGCAAAGATATCAGGGGACCCTGTGGTGCATAAAGACTCAGCCCCAGGTAACTCAGATATAGCCATCAATAGACAAGAACTTCAAAATATGTATTATATATTTTCAAGAATGTAAAGGGAATTGTGGCCAAAATGAGGGATTAGAAAAATCTAAGCAGAGAATTATAAATTATAAAATAGAATCAAACAATTCTAGAACTTAAATATGTGAGATGAAAAATTTACTGAATGGACTTAAAAGCATCCTGAAGATAGCAGAAGAAGGGGTCAGGGAATTTGTAGAGCTAACAAATTATGTATTCTGGAAAACACAGAGAAGTAAAATTAAAGAAATAAACAGCACCTCAGTGACTTACAGGACATATGACATAGGTGTCATTTGAGACCCAGAGAAGGAAGAAGGAATGGGACAAAAGGCATTTGAGGAAATAATGATTTAATTTCCAAAATTTTGTGAAAGACACAAAAATATGAATCTATCATCCTTAGCAAACACCAAACAGGATGAATGCAAAATAAAGCTCAGCCAAGCATATGAAAGTCAAAGTGCAACAAACCAGAGACGTAGAGAAAATGTGAAAAACAGCAGAAGTGACACATTACGTGAGGGGAACAAAAGTACAAATGAGAACTGATTCTCATCAAAAGAAGTGAGAGGCCATGGGAAATGTTTAATGTGCTTAAAGAAACTAATAGTCAGTTCAGTTTTACATGTGTCAACAATCTCCTCCAAAAACCAAGGTGAAATAGACATTTTTCAGGTAAATAAAATTAAGAGAATTTGTTGCAGTGAGATCAGCACTACAAGAAATTCTCAGATTGTTCTAGGTAAGTGAAAACAACAGAAGACGGAAGCTAATAACTCTAGAGAAGAACAAAAAGCACCAGAAATTATAAATATGCAGGAAAATATCAAATATTTTAATTCTTTTAATTTTTTAAAAGATACGTAAATGTTTAAACAAAAAGAATACCACCTCATTGAGATCATAATGCATTTGGAGTAGTATATGTGGCCATACCCCAAATGACAGGGTAAGTGGGACTCTGCTGTTACAGTGACTTCGCATGTTATATGGAGAGCAGGCTGATCAGTTAAGGGGAAACACTGTAACTCCTCAAGGAGTCTTTACCAAACAAACAAACTGTCATGGAAGAATTAAACAAGACAGAAAATTAAGGGAGGGACAGTTTTCCCAAATGCCCCCCAGTGGTCCATAGTTGCTGTCATTCTAGTGCACAGATAAATCCATTCCATTCAGTGGATATTTGGGGCCTTAATTTTCTCATGGAAACTCATTCGAGAAAGGCTGCACACAAAAGAAAGACCATAAATGATCAATTCAGTATTAGAGATAAAAGAATAGCTATTTCTATAGAGTCTACTAATATTAAAAAAGATAAGCAAATATTACAAACATTTTAATGTCAAAAATCTGAAAACCTAGTCTAAATAGGCACATTCATAAAAGCTGCAACTTATCAACTGGCACAAACTGAAATAGAAAACTGAACACATACACACAAATTAAGTTTGTTCCAAAAAACCTTTAGATATGCACATATGCACGCTCCAAACAGATAGTTTTCACTGCATGAATTCTGTTGAATACTGAAGCAAGAAATAACACCAATTGTATAAATTCTCCTTCAGAAATTAGAGAGGGGAAGACTTCCCAGTTTGATTTATGGGGCCAGTGACACTGATAGCAAAGACATTACAAGAAAGGAAAAGTACAGACTACCATCTCTTATAAACATAGCTGGAAACATCCTTGATGAAATAGTAACACTTTGATTCCAGTAATATATCAAAAGGAAAATGCATGATGAATAGTAGGGTTTATCTCTGGAACACAAGTTTGATTTAACATTAAAGAATCAATCAAGGTATTCATTGTTTTAACAGATTAAAGGACAGTTTTTCCTCAAGTCACCATACCTGTCCTAAGACAGAATAAAAAATCTTCTCAGAACAATTAATAACCTGTTCATAGTTCAGATTGAGAATCCTGCTGTGAAAATGGCTATATCTAATTTATATTGCATTGTTTGGTTTTCGGTAATGGTGTCTCTGTCAGTGCCAAGACCTAGGTACAGGGAATGGTAGGCTTACAGTGAAGGTAACTTAAGTCATAGCTTAGTTTATCGTAAGAGAACAATTATTTTAACTGGAAGATTTTAAAAAACACACTGTGATTTTGTGTTAGTTCTATTAAAAATATTCATGTGTTGTTCCATGTAGTGGGAGTTATAGGGGATCTCAGATGACTCTGTCATAGGTTCTATTGACCATTTCACACTTTGTTTCAAAAGACATTAGTCTTTTCCACCTTTTAGAGCACAAACTCAGAGGGGGCTCCTATCTTAATTTCCAAGATTTCATTTGGAAATGTGTGTGAGTGTGTATGTGTGATTGAAAAGGATTTGCCGGTTAAGGAAAAGAAAACTTAGGAAAATTAAAAATTTGAAGCCCTAAAAATATGATTCAGTTTGCCAGTTACCATACACTTGAAGAAGCTCTCTTCTCTTTCTGAAGTGCTCTGTTACGTTGCTTTTTGGTAATCTGCTTTTTGGTTTGAGAGTTAGTAAATTCAAAGTGAACCATCTAATTGGTGGCAGGAGCTAAAGAGGTGTCACGTGTCCTGACTTTGAGGTCATTGCTGTTTTGCCCCTGCCCTTCATCTACAAAATTTCTACTTTGGTTTGCATTGAAGGTGGACCTGGGACAAAACATAAGCATACTGTGCCAAAATAAATACTGCTGGTGTGAAACATATTTTTAAATGGTAGAAATGGTAGCAATGGTAGCACGGGATGGACATCTCATAAATACAAATTTATATTAAAACATTTTTATTTGGACTGAAACAGAGGACAGTTACTAAACAAGTTTCCTATTCACAAACAACATAAAAATTATGCATGAATCCAAGATGCAGAGACTAATTAAACAAAAAGTATAGCTTGAGGGCATTTAATAAAAAAGCTGTAATAGCATCTCAAGTTACAAAAGCCAGCATGGGCTTTTTTCTTTCCATTGTTTCTCCTTACAGTGTATTAGTGTATTTCTTGAAGTTAAATTGTGTTTTAAAACTTGGGCATATCCAGTACAAAAAAGGTGCTTTTTGAATATGTTCTATCACATTTTTCCCTTTGAAGAAAATCCTCCAGAATTATTCATTTTTTAAAAAACCATAAATCTAATGATGATATTTCTGTTAAAGAGTTTTTAATATCTCCCCATCTTCTATCATTTAAAATTCAAATTCCTTAGCACTCTACTGTAGACCTGTCATGAAATGCCACCTCTATTCCGTCTACTTCTCTGTTTTTCTTTTATGCTGTCACTCACTATATACCTGTACTTCAGCCTTGCTAAACTAGCTACTGTTTCTCAAATGTCCTGCCTCTGAGATGTTGCTTATACCATCACCTCTGCCTGGGGTATCTTAACCTTCTTGCCAATTAATTTACTAATTTTTAGATATATTCCTTAAATGTTTCTTCCCCTGAATACCTCTGGCAAGGTGAATCATTGCTCTCTCTGTGATTCTGCAGTGGTTTATATATGCCACTCTCAGGACGTACATTGCATTGTAATTTATTTATGAAATTTATTTGATCAGAGATTGTCAAATGAAGTCGGCCCTCAGCTTGTTTTTGTGAATAAAGTTTTATTAGCCCACGGCCATGTCCACTCTTTTACATATCATCATTGGCTGACTCTATGCTGCAGTGTCAACACTGAGTAGTTGCACAGAGATTGAATGGCCCACTAAGCCTAAAATATTTATTGTTTAGGCCTTGACAGAATGAGTTTGTCCTTCATTAAACTAGACTGTGACCTTCAGGACAGCAGGGACAAAGATGTAGGTATACCTGAGTCCCTGACATTTTGGTTTGTTGCTGCCTCAGCTTGTAATTATGTTTTGAACCAGCTACAGATAAGTGTGTAACATACAGTGGCTCAGAATATAAAGTCTGATGTCCAGCCATCTGAGTTCTAATCTTTCCACATTCTAGACCTGGAACATCCATGTTGCTGCAAATGGCGTTATGTTGTCGGTTTTTTATGGCTGAATAGTATTCCATTGTATAAATATACCACATCTTCTTTATCTAGTCATCTGTTGATGGACATTTAGGCTGTTTTCATGTCTTGGCTATTGTAAATAGTGCTGCTGTGAACATTGGGGTGCAGGTCCTAAAATGAACTGCACCATTTATCTTTGCCTCAGTTATCTCTCCTGTAAAATAAGGATAATAATACTACCTTTCTCACATGACTCCTGTAAGGACTAAATCTCACAGAGATAGTGCTCAATTTAATGACTGAAGTATATCAAATACTCAATACACACAATTGTTATTATTACACATTGTTCATAACATGCTGTAGAGCTTTAATAATTAATTTAAGGACTCTAGGCTCATTTTTTTCTGCCATGAAGTGGAAGAGTTAGCTTACTAAGTTTTTATAAAAAACAATTTTATAACCTTAGGATCAGATGAGTCAATGCATGGTTCTTAGTGCTGAGCTGAACTTCCTTGGGGTACATAACAGAAAGTGACATCAGCCTGGGAAACAGGGCAGCTGACTGAACCACAGCGTCCAAGTTACCCTCAGAGCCAGAGTCATGACCTAGGAAATAGGCTTTTATACTTTATGAGATGAAGGCTTTATGGTCTGAGTTTAGTGAGTACAGGGCCAGAGGGCCCTCTATCGAACCAGACAAAATGAGTGACCCCCACCACTAGATCTCTGAGAAACGTTTAGATGAGTCATTCTAATGAGATTGTAAATCTAGAGTCTGCTTTGATTAACTTTTGCTCTACGTGCTAATTCCATTTTTTAACGTGTCTTTTCTCAACCAATTTATAAATGATGTGGAGAAGTTTTTATTTTAAAATATAGGCATAAAACTTAAACATCAAAGAATGACATCGAATTTGTATTGTACTATGTCTCTAGAAAAGTTTCTTTTTCACCTTTCAGCACTCAAGGAAGATATACAACCTCAGCTCCAGGACCTTTCTAAGAATGGACGAAATATGGCAGAGGTACAAAGAATAAAAAGAAAAACCTGCTCCCAAACCTCTGAGAAGTTGTGTTGGCGATCAGTTACAGCGACCTGGTATTTAACTCAAACCAGTCCTAGACTCCTTTCCCTTGGTAACAAAGAGGACTTTGTGCACTGACCGTGACAGGGAGCCCCAAAGACATATCACTAAAAGGTTATTTCACAGATAAAGACAGTCAGTGTCTGTGGTGAGTACCAGCAAGCATGATTAGCTTAAGTGTAAACCCTTAAATACCAGAGAAGGGTTGACTAAAGAGGAACGTAGCAGAACATTTTGGAGCAGATCTGCTAGTGAGATTAAGAATATCTGGGTAAAATACCTTTTCTTGTCATTTCTAATTTTGATCATTTATGGCCCAGTTACCACAAAGGAAACTATTGGCTTTTGCTACTTGATTTTGAGCAGATCCATATTAATTTTCATAACTCTGTAAAGTTAATTTTTTAAAATCAGAGACTACGTGGTGGGGGAGGTTACAGCTCAATGGTAGAGTGTATGCTTAGCATGCACGAGGTCCTAGGTTCAATCTAATAACCTACTTATTAGATAGGTACCTAATTACCCCTCACCCCCCAAAAAAACCCATGACCTAAAATTACAACCTAGTTTGAAATGCCTTAAAAAACAAGATGTACTGTGGATAGATACATAATAATGCATAGTAAAATATTAGTGAAAGGATCTGGGGGAGGGGAGGGTACAGCTCAGTGGTAGAGTGCATGCTGAGCATGCATGAGGTCCTGGGTTCAATCCCCAGTACTTCCATTAAAAATAAATACATAAATAAACCTAACCCCCCTTCCAATAAATAAGTAAATTTTAAAAACTACCACATTAATTTTTTAAAAAATCAGAGACTACACTTTATGTATTAAATACATTTGTTTTTCTTGAGCTTTGTCATATGATGTTCAATGAAACCAGTATCTATGAAGATCTCTCATTTTACTTTTTTGTAACTGAATTATTTTTTGTGGCACTTACCAGTGCCTTTCAGAAAGAGACCATCACAGGCATTTCCACAATTTACAAGAATTTTCTGAGTATTTTAATTAAAGAAAAGGATAACTTGAGAAACATGCAGAACTTTATAAATTGGATGTGGACAAACACTACTGCATCATTTTGGACTGCACTGTTGGCAGTTAAAAATTACATGTTTTGTCTGTTCTTTTTTTTAAGGGCTGTGAATTTCAAATGATAACACTCCTCTCACCTCAATGTGAGAAACTGAGTCTCTATAATCAGCTCAAGGTATTTCTGCTTTACTTGTATCTCATTATTTAAAGCACACTCTTTTCAGTAGTTAATTATTATATATTATCTTCCCTATAATTATTTTTTTCTTTTTCTGCCTCACTAATTTTTAGATGTCACAATTGCACTTAGTTGAATACTAGATAAAAATACATTTAGTCATTGCAATCTAGCCTCATTACTCTGCCCTTCCACTGCTCTGAGTCATTTTTTGTGAACTTCTTGGGACTCCTTCCAATTTGTCTGTTTCTCGGTGTCATTTCAATGAGCTAAACTGAAAACCAGGGGCCGCTTCTGCAAATAAAGGCGAAAACTTCCCTGCCCTGGAATAGCGGGCTCGTTCACAGCAGCACATCTTGGTGGCATACATTTGTTAGAAAACTCCTGCACTTATGTCTGTCTTTCAGGCCTCAGAGGCTGGATTTTTTAAAATTTCCTGGACATATTACCATGTATAATATGCTGTATTTTCAGTATGCTTAACTGTTCTAACTGGAGTTAGAACCAGAAGCTTCTCTAAATTTATGGGCTCTCTATGGTGCCCAACACTGTTAAATTAAATTACGTTTTATTTTACAGCATAATGTATGTCTTGATCAACAGTCTGCATCCACTCTCTAGGACAGTACCTGTCATGTATCTGCTCTAAAGATACTAAATAATGCCAAGGAGTAAAGGAGTGAATGTGATCTTTACGACAGGGACATGATAGACTGCTGTCATGTCAGGCCAGGTCTAGTAAGGAGACAGGAGTCACATCAGTTATTTTAATTAAAAAATTGATTTAAAGAATTGTCCACTAAGTATAACGAATTGTTTACTAGGCCACCAAAAAAGCCAAGAGAGAAAACTGAGCTATCACAGGTAGCAGTTTCAGAAAACAGCTGTCACCACTCAGACTGAGCTTGGAATTATTACAAGTAGAAGCCTGGAGAACAGCCTCGTGGGGCTGACACCCAGGCTGCTGAGGAGGAGGCCTTGCTTGGCTGATGCTGATGCCTTTGATGTCATAGGAGGAGCCCGAGGACTAGGATCCTGGGCTCTGAGGTCAGGTGTCACTCCTGTGCAGGTGTCTCTGACAGGGAGAGCTGTGATGAAGCTGGTTTTGTGAGCACTGGGAAAATTCCAGACTGTATTCAGATGCTGCTTAGGAACGAACTGCTGCTGCCGGAGTGAAGAAGCGGGGCTCAGAGGGTGCTGCCGGGAAGGAGACAGATGTGCCAGAGGAAAGCAGGCACTGTGAGGAAGAGCAGGTCTGTCCTTCCTCCTCCAGCCTGGCCGTCTAGCTCTGGTGCCTGCTGTGGGCAAAGCCCAGCAGAGAAGAGCGGGCTGAGGGGAAAAGCGTTGTATGGAGTCCCAGACCACCCGGACTTAATGTTATCGTCTTGTTTCCCAGATAAGATACTAAGGCAGAGAGACGTTAAATAAATTGCCCATGTTCACTGTTTTCCAAGTTCACCCAGTTATGAGAGTAGGTGTGTAAGAGCTCAGCTCGGTGCCTTTTCCCAGTGAATCATATTACATGGTCTGTGGGTGTGGAAACAGATACTCTTAACATTACATTTGTTTTAGTATAAATATTATTTGTATTATAAATATATACATGAACTACAGGCAGAATTTTCAGGCATTTTTGTAAAGCTCCAAAATATTTTTTCTTTTATGAAAGGTTTTTGAAAGATTATACCCCTGGCCCACATTGTGTCACAAAAGTAGTTTTCTTAGAAGAAATAACGTATCAAACCATTCTGTTCATAAAATAATTCTAAATACTTTTTATTTTGTATTATCTTCAGACATCATGCTTCTTCCTATGGGTCTGTATTTTATTTTAGGATCACATTTTTTGAACAATTATATTTACTTTGTTTATGATAAATTGTCTTTAAAAACAGGACACTAATTTAGGATCCAGAGATCTGCTGTCCCTGACAGAGCTGTGATTCTGTGACCAAGTGCTTATAATTGTAAAATATCCTCCTTAAGTTAAAACATAGTGTACAAGATAATTGCACAGAAGCAATTTTCTGCTACTGAGTAAATTTCGTTTATATTGATTTGGCCATTTTTAGGACTCTTTTTAGTCTCTGCTGTTGACTGACATCTCCTGTTGAAAAATATTGGCTAGTTTGGAAATGAGGAAGTTTAAATAGAGGAGTAATCAGTGGCAGTTTGTCTAAGAACTTAAGAAGAGAGTCCTTCAGGTATGTGGGTAGTACAAGCTAGGGTTGGTGTGCTTTATCATTTTGACATTAATCATGACAATTCTATTAACACAGTGACTATTTAGCAACAACCATGTGGAAAATCCAGTTCTTTGAAAATCTCCATTATGGAAAAGAATATTTCTGGTAGATTGAGGTCATGATATAGAACTATATGTCTAAGATTATATCAATAATTCAAATGCTTTTAAAGAAAAGAGAAAAATGATAAGTGGGCCAAAAAAGCAGTATACAGGTTATGCCCATTTCAGGATATCCCCTTGTCTCAAGATGACAGAGTGCAGTAATCGACATTTACAAAATATTAGTGAACGTTATTTTTTAACATATGTGAATTAATTATTTGTATAACAAGAGTTCATTAATTAAGTTCCTATTTTTGGCATTGGTAAACCCTGGGGACTGCAAACAATGAGCAAGACAGTGGCTGCCCTCAAGGAGATATCAATTAATCATGGAGACAACATTTTTACCCAGAAAATTTGAGAGCAATTCAGGGCACTAACTTAATTACAGTTGACTTTTCATAGTAACCAGGAAATAAGCTAAGTGATGGGATTAGGCTGAAAGTGAAAATCTGTTTTTATTTTTGGTGAGGAGGCTCTAAAGTGGATGAGGGTCTTTTCAGTCTTCACCTACACACCTGTCTTCCTCCAGAGAGGTTGCCCTGACTTCCCCTACAGCATTCCTTTCCCTCCCTCTCATCTGCCTACCTCCGTAATTCTGTTAGATGTCATCTTGTTCTTCTGTAGCATTCTTTTTAATACCCTAGTCAGACTTTATCATGCAGTACTAAAGATTCTGTTTTGTTTTCCGTTTTGGAGGGCAGGGGCAGAATCTGTCTTGCTCTCCTGGTCTCTCTGAGCCTCATACAGTCCTCGTTCAGAGATGAACTGAATGACTTGTTAGAACTGATCCTGCCTCGTTAGTCCATTCTACATCCCTAGGGTGTCTGCTGTTCTGCTTGTTCAAGAGGTTTTCAGACAGCATCGAGACTTTTGGCCAGAGAACCAGCTACTTAGGCAATTCTGTGAGAACCAAATGTAACCTACCTCTTAAAGGTCATCATTCTCAAGAATGGAAACTGGACTGCCCACACATGATCAGGAGAGTCTTCTTCCAGTCTCTTGCAGAAGTGCTAGTCATTCTATGGGAGAAGTTAAAGTCATACATGGTGGTGGTGGGTGAGGGCAGGGCTAGTCCAGATCCTGGTTGAGATCCATGGTCTATGTCAAAGCATGGACATTTGATTTGGCAGCTGCCAACACCGTCTTGCTCACCTGGGTGGGGAAGTTCACAACTCTTGATCTTGGGCCAAGCTTAGCATAGAAAGTGGGTTCTTGTTCAGACGTGGGAAGATAGGGAGCTTTTCCCATGCATACCTCAAGGGTCTCCAGGGTCATCTGGGTTTTCCTGGATGCCCAGAACATTTATCCCTGGACAGAATACCGTCTGGTGCTGCCCCCGGTGGCTGCTGGAGCTCTGACACTAACTTCCCCCTCTTGATGCCTGCTCTGCTTGCACTCCCTTTCTTTCCTCCTCTGGCCAGAAGAGACATTCTAGAGGATTCCTGAGAAATCTGGAAGCCTGAATCTGGCCTCTTTCCTGTGGGTATGGCTCATAGTGACATTCTTCCTGCCTCTCTACAATTTTTAAATATGAAAATATTATGCATGATTTAAGTACATAACAATGATAATAAGAACAATAATTGATTCAAATTGGTGAGAGAGAAGAAATGCCATTATCAACAAACCAAAGGCCACCAATTGTTATGGGACATCAACCACTAGAACCCTATGATGTCTGACCTAGAATTGCCAAAGCATTACTGAAGAAGAAGAAAGAGGCTGGAGGAATAACTCTCCCAGACTTCAGACAATACTATAGAGCCACAGTCATCAAGACAGCATGCTATTTGTACAAAAACAGACATATGGACCAATGGAACAGAATAGAGAGCCCAGAAATGAACCCACAAACTTTTGGTCAACTAATCTTTGACAAAGGAGGCAAGAATATACAATGGAATAAAGACAGTCTCTTCAGCAAATGGTGTTGGGAAAACTGGACAGCAGCATGTAAAACAGTGAAGCTAGAACACTCCCTTACACCATACACAAAAATAAACTCAAAATGGATCAAAGACTTAAACATAAGATACAGTAAATCTCCTAGAAGAAAATATAGGCAAAACATTATCTCACATGCATCTCAAAAATGTTCTCCTAGGGCAGTCTACCCAAGCAATAGAAATAAAAGCAAGAATAAACAAATGGGACCTAATTAAACTTACAAGCTTCTGCACAGCAGAGGAAACAATAAGTAAAACAAAATGACAATCTACAGAGTGGGAGAAAATTTTTGCAAATGATGAAACCGACAAAGGCTTGATCTCCAGAATATATAAGCAGCTCATATGACTTAATAAGAAAAAAACAAACAACCCAATCCAAAAATGGGCAGAAGACCTAAACAAGCAATTTTCCAAGGAAGAAATACAAATGATCAATAGGCATATGAAAAAGTGCTCAATATCACTAATTATCAGAGAAATGCAAATCAAAACTATGATGAGGTATCACCTCACACCAGCCAGAATGGCCATCATTCAAAAGTCCACAAATAACAAATGCTGGAGAGGCTGTGGAGAAAAGGGAACCCTCCTACACTGCTGGCGGGAATGCAGGTTGGTGTAGCCGCTGTGGAAAACAGTATGGAGATTCCTCAAAAGACTAGAAATAGACTTACCGTATGACCCAGGAATCCTGCTCCTGGGCATATGTCCTGAAGGAACCCTACTTCAAAAAGACACCTGCACCCCAATGTTCATAGCAGCACTATTTACAATAGCCAAGACATGGAAACAGCCTAAATGTCCATCAACAGATGACTGGATAAAGAAAAAGTGGTACATTTATACAATGGAATACTATTCAGCCATAAAAATGACAACATACCACCATTTGCAGCAACATGGATGTTCCTGAAGAGTCACTCTAAGTGAAGTAAGCCAGAAAGAGAACAAAAAATACCGTATGAGATTGCTCATATGTAGAATCTAAAAAGAAAAAAAAGAACATAAATACAAAACAGAAACAGACTCCTAGACATAGAATACAAACTTGTGGTTGCCAAGGGGGAGGTGGGTGGGAAGGGACAGTTCAAAATTTGTAGATACTGACAGGCATATGCAGAATAGATAAACAAGATTATACTGTATAGCACAGGGAAATGTATACAAGATCTTGTGGTAGCTCACAGTGGAAAAAAAATGTGACAATGAATATATGTATGTTCATGTATAACTGAAAAATTGTGCTCTACACTGGAATTTGACACATTGTAAAATGACTATAACTCGTTAAAAAAAAAAAAAAAAAAGAACCCTATGATGCCTGACATAGCTTTTCAAACAGATCCGCTAGTAATAAGGGGCCGGCCAGTGTAACCTCTGAAACAGGGGCCTTTGCCTACATCTTTCCATTCACCATTTTTTACCACTTTGTAAGTAAGAGAATAATATTATGATTATACAGATAAATTAAAAATCTAAGCATGCACATTTCTTACCCGGTGGGTTTTAAGAGCTTTGCCATTTGGCAGCGGAACATGAGGGGTCAGAGATGTTTTTCATTTGACTAGGGAGAAAGTAGGAAAATACATCTGTCGCACGTATTACCCACTATCTATTTACTTTAATGGATATGCAAGAAATACTCTGAACTGCTGGGGATGATGCTTTGAAAAGCAGTGTCTACTTTCAATCAGTGACACGCCAATTCATAAATAGTGATTTGGACTAAGAAATAATACCATAGGAATAAGGTACTTTTTTATTATTTAGAATCTTGTCAGTTTGCATCAACAAAACATGTCTTTGCATATTCACAAATCAAAGGACAAAATCAAAGTGGATATAATCTGTAGATTGTTGGTTTATATTAACTGAATGACAGAAAAATCCCAATGCTTTAAAGGACCCAAATTATCTTGTTCTTTCACTGAGACATTATAAACTTGATTCAGATGGAATATTTATATGGGTGCTAAACTGCACTGAAAATAGGATTTTTAATGATGAGCCCCACAGGCTCTTAACTGCATAATATGTTGAGCGGTGCTGTAACTTAACACTTACAGGGCTTTCGTACATTTTGGAATAGTTTACTTAAAACTGTTCTAATGTGTTTATAGCTCTTTTTTCTGCCAAATCTGATTTAAACAGTGCCTTACCAAGTTCTTACTGAACATAGAGGTGGAAATATTTGTTTTCTGTACTTCTTTAGCTGGAACCCATAAATCAGATACCGACAATGCAACTGCAGAACTGTATTGGATTTGTAATAAAGTGTAGAAGGTTTGAGTCACTGCAGACTCACGGCAAAGCACCAGTCCTGGTGTACAAAAATAAAGAGAAAAGTAAAGGAGGGAGAAGCAAAGAGAACCCTGGAACAAATGAAGTCACACTCTTAAGACCATGGGTCTTGCTTCAGAGTCAATTATGGTGAAACTTCCTAATGCACATTGTACTTTTTTCTGATATTTTTGAAAAAGTGGTCTTGGACCAAATCAGGGAACTGTTTCAGTCTTGCAGGGTTAGAGTTCAGAGAACTTTCTATTTGTTGCTTATTTTACTGTTAAAGACCCTACATGTTTGAATGTCACAAACCACAAGCAAAAATTCATGAGTTTTGAAGCTTAGTAGTTATTAGAGAGATTATGGCAACAGCTAAGGAAGGGATTGTGCTAAAGCATATTGAATGGCTGCCTGGAAGGCTGTCTCCACAGACTCAGCCGACCCCATGGGCACGGAAAAATAAACAACGGGGAAAATTGTATAATAGCGCACTCCAGATGGTCAAAACAGAAAGCACAGCTGATGTCTTTGAATTCACTTACCTTTTACAGTGGCCTAGATTAAATTATCAGAATAAACGATGGCTGAGAGCTATTGGACTATGTCTCAGTGAGTCAGATCAGGCTTCAGTATTGGGATTGGTGTCCAACATGAATAATGATTTTCATGATTATAGTTTCCCCTTCAAAACTGGGATTCCAGTTCTGTAAAATATGGTGGAAAAAACAAGACAAATTACTTGAACTTGGGACAGTTGTAGAGTTTGAAGGATTTCTTTCTGTACCTTTTTCTTACTCTCCCAATGTTATTTAAGACAGCTGACAAAAATACATAGAGGGTAAATATTAGATCTTAGAAAATGAAACGTGAAGGGAGGAAGAAGTTGAGGATACTGCTGACCTGACAGGGTGTGCACACATTGAGGCTGGTGCTATTTAGCAGCGGGTGACCCTGTTGTTTCCAGCTGTAAGGTCTTTATCCTCCCCCTCGCCCACTCCCCTGGCATTCTGCCCCCTACTTTTTCAGTTCCTGGCCTCTTCTCATCTTCCAAATCTCAGCTTAAATGTGACCACTCTCTTGGGTTCTTGCCTACCTGAATGCTCTCAAGCTAACTCAGAGTGGTGTACGTCATTAAAGGTCTGGGAGTCCGGGGTTTATCAGCTCAGCATTGTCATCCAGGACCCAGCTCTGTTCATCTTTCTGCCGTGCTCTTCTCTGCACATGGTGAGACACAATCTTGTCATCTTGTGATTGGAAATTGTCTGCTGCAGTTTCAAGCATCACAGGTGTTTATGGTGACATTCACACAAAGAGGAAGGAACCTTTATGTCTATGTGTCTTTTTTTCTGAGGGAGGAAAAAATCCTTCCAGTAAGGCGCCCCATGAGTATTCCTGTATGTCCTGTTGGATGGGGTTGTGTGTCATGCTCAAACTTGAATGACTCAAGATCAGGGGGATGGAATTACCGTGGTTGGCTTCCAGTCAACATCTACCTCCTAGGGCCCGAGATGAGCTGTTTCCTTAGGTACACGAGAATGTAAAACCTGAACTAAAGCAGACAGCGGAAAATGAGGGGGGCACCAAAACCCCATCCCATGCTGCTCCTGTCCCTCTGACCGAAAGCAGCCGCCTTCATGGTATCACCTGACTTTCTCCTTTACCAGCACCAAGGATGCCCATCTTTACTGATTCTGTTAATTTGATTTTTAGAAATGTCTCTAACCCCCATGAGAGTAGGGACCTTGTTCATTGCTGTATCCTTAATACTGAGTACAGTGCGATGAGTAGTAAATACTTTTCATGAACAAAAAAATGACAAAAAAAGGAATTACAGTTGACCCTTGAACAATACTAGTTTGAATTGCGTGGGTCCACTTGTTTGGGGATTTTTCAATAAACATGTACTACAATGTACACGATCTGGGGTTGGTTGAATCTGTGGATGGGAAACTGGATACAGAGGGCCGACTCTAAAGTTATATGTGGATTTTCAACTGCATGGGGGTCAGAACCCCAATCCCCTCATTGTTCAAGTGTCAACTGTATATAACCATCCCTTATACAAAGACCTAAAATTAATTTTTTTAATTGAAGTATAGTGAGTTTCCCATGTTGTGTCTGTTTCTGGTGGACAGCATAATGTTTCAGTCATATATATATACACATACATATATTCGTTTTCATATTCTTTTTCATTATAGGTTACTACAAGATACTGAATATAGATCTCTGTGCTATATAGTAAAAATTTATCTGTTCTATGTATGGCAGTTAGTACCTGCAAACTTTGAACTCCCACTTTATCTCTTCCCACCCTAAATCATTTTTTAGTTCATAAAAGAAAATGTCATAATACCTTGTGAAGGTATCTTGTTCCGAAGTCTTGAATCACCATGTTCAGTGACCTGATACTCATAGACATCGTGACAACTGTGGGTGAGTCAGGCCCTGGGAGGCAGCAGAGGGCACTCTCTGAGTGAACGCAGAGAGTTCAGTGGTGAGCCCCTTGCAGGGACAAGTGACAAGCAGGCTGTGGCAGCTGGTCGCCAGGGTCTAGTCACCACATAAGGCTGTTACCCTTCCAAGGCCAAGGGGCAGGCGAAACTGGGCTGGAACTTGTTTAGAGCTTTAGCTGTGGCCAGAGTGCTACTTGTTTGTTTTTGTTTTTGTTTTTGTTTTTTTATGGTCTTTTTTTGTTTTTACACCAATTATGCCATGAATTCACAGGATGTGGGTTCCAGCAGCTCAGGCCCCCTCCTAGTGGTTCTCCCAAGTGTGCTTCTCTGCGTGGAGCAGGCTGGCACTTCAGCTGATCCCAAGTACCTTTCTCTTTGGCCTCCTCTTCCTTCCTTCCTTCCTTCCTTCCTTCCTTCCTTCCTTCCTTCCGTCCGTCTATCTATCTATCTATCTATCTATCTATCTATCTATCTATCTATCTATTTATATTGACGTATGGTCAGTTTACAACACTGTGTCAGTTTCTGGCATACAGCAACATGTTTCAGTCATATGTAGATGTACATATATTTGTTTTCATATTCTTTTTCATTGTAGGTGACTATAAGATACTGAATCTAGTTTGCAGTACTTTGAACTAGCGTTTGGAATGTACCTGCCCCCCCCGGGTGCATTCCCCAGAGCAGCAGGAGTAGCTGCCCCTCGTCACAGTCTCGGTAAACAGCGCTGCTGCTCTGGTAGCTCAGTGCCAGTCTCACCTTCACCTGGCCATCATCCCGTGCTACCAAGAGCGTTCGTCTGAGTAACAGCGATGCCACGGCCAGCCACAGAGCTGCAAGGTCCATCTCCCCCTTCAGGGGGGCATTCTCTGCCTTGATGAAATACACATGCCATCCTATCCTTTTATCTTCTTTGGAGGGTGTGCTTTGGGAATACCTTGAGTAGTCATCACCCTAGCAGTCAGGGGTTCCTGCGGGAGATAGTTGTCCCAACCAGAGAGTCAATTGAGGAGAGTTTCATGATGTGCTGTTGAATCACCAAGGCACTGGTGACCACTGAAAGCTGTCACCTTGGTCAGGCCTGCAGAGGAAGCTGTTCTGGAATGAGAGGGGAGCTGTGGCAGAGAAGAGAACTCAGCCCCTGCCAACACCGTCATCTGGCAGGAGTGGACGGGGTAAAGATATCTTGCCTTTCCCTTCTCCTGCACTTCATGCTCCTGTCTCTGGCTGAATTGAATTGGTAGCTGGAAGGTAGGAAGGCCTGGGAATTGCAGTCTGTAGATTTTAGCCTTGCAGGGCACAGAGCAGAGTGGAATGGAAGAAGAGGAAAAATGGAACATGACCAGAAAGCCTTGTTTGTTCTTGTGAAAGTACGAGACGATGAGTAGGAATGAATAACATAATTATTTTATGTTGGTCTGAGAGTGCTGCATTTGTAAACTGGTAAATACCAGCTTGTGGTGACTTTGTAATTATTCATCTCATTATTTTTCTAAAAGCCCTTTAGGGAAATGAAATCAGCAAATTAAAAATAATTGTGTTTTAGTGCTCAGTATCACTAATTATCAGAGACATGCAAATCAGAACTACAGTGAGGTATTACCTCACACCAGTCAGAGTGGCCATCATGCAAAAGTCCACAAAGGATAAATGCTGGAGAGGGTGTGGAGAAAAGGGAACCCTCCTCCACTTTTGGTGGGAATGTAGTTTGGTGCAGCCATTATTGAAAACAGTATGGAGATTCCTTAAAAAACTAAAAATAGACTTACCATATGATCCAGCAATCCCACTCCTGGGCATAACCTGGAGGGAACTCTAATTTGAAAAGATACATGCACTCCAGTGTTCATAGCAGCACTATTTACAATAGCCAAGACATGGAAACAACCTAAATGTCCATTGACAGATGACTGGATAAAGAAGTTGTGGTATAATTATACAATGGAATACTACTTGGCCATGAAAAAGAATAAAATATTGCCATTTGCAGCAACATGGATGGACCCAGAGATTGTCATTCTAAGTGAAGTAAGCCAGAAAGAGAAAGAAAAATACTATATAATATCACTCATATGTGGAATCTAAAAAAAAGAAAAAAAGAGGAAACTGATGACAAAACAGAAACAGACTCAGACAAGTAAACAATCTTATGGTTACCAGGGAGAGGGGGTGGGAAGGGATAAACTTGGGGATTGGAGATTTACAAATGTTAGCCACTGTATATAAAAACAGATTTTAAAAACCTAGATTTCTTCTGTATAGCACAAGAAACTGTATTCAATATCTTGTAGTAACCATTAATGAAAAAGAATATGAAAATGAATATATGCATGACTAGGATAAAAAAATTTTTTTAAAGCTTTATAAATACCTTAGAAAAATCAAAACAACCTTTTTTATGTTTAAAATTTTTCTTTATTGAAGTACAGTCAGTTATTGTCAATTTCTAGTTTTTATTAAGTTTTGGGTTTTTTTTGATCATGAGTGAGTTGAGGTTCTGAGGGCTTGGAGATCATTATTCAGAACAGGCAGTGTCACATGGACTTCGATTCACCTTCAGTGACAGTGATTCCAAATGGCAAACTGTACAAAGGCATTGGAGTCCTTAACTGACTTAACTGGGGCAGCAAAGAAAAGGCAGACAATGGAGAATGAGACCCACTGGGGCAGCGTGACAAGGCTAACGCTCAGGGGCCAGTGGTCTGGTTTGTGAATCCTGGCTTTGCCAGTTGCTAGCTCCGTGAACCGCAGAAATGAATCTTTACATTCTAGGTCCCAATCGACTCATCTATACAATGACAATAAAATAATAATCCTCTTACTGTTAGAGGATATGAGCTAGAGTAAACACATCACAGCGTGATGATGTGACCTGGATCAGAGCGTAGGCTTCCTCTAGCTTTCCTATCACTTCTGTCCACATTTTCTGAGCTCAAAACCTTTCGGGAGCTAGGAGAGGGGTCTGGGAACTAGATGAGGTGAAATACAAGCCGGACACGTTTTCTGTTTCAATGCAGCATCCTCCAGAGTGAAATGGGAGGGAGAGGAGTGTGTGAAGGAATCCAGCCGGCCACTTCTAAGAAGACATTCAGGGCAAGTGGCCAAACTGGTTTATTGTCTCCCATTCTCACTGCCTCAGTGGCAACTGGAGACTCAGAATTAATAATAAAGAAATAATGCTTGGATGCATTGTACAGTAGACGTGGCCGGCTTTTCGTGCAGACATGTGGTTATGTTCCCTTGCTAACAGTTACATTTCAGCTTGGTAAGGAAAGAATGAGGAAATTCAATTTTTATGTCAAATTACAAAGGAATATAATAGCACACTTTAATTTTTTTTTTTTTTTTGAGGCAACATTTCTAGATGCTGAGATAGAGAGAGGGAGAGATTGGTGTCTGTGTTGTCACTTAGTTCTTGGTAGAGTTGGTAAATTTTGGTAGATTGGTAAATTTTGTTTCTTGTCCAAGCTTTTCTCCAAATCTTGTAGGACCTTATGAATTATAAGCACCATGTACATATTCCTGTGATACCAAAACTTGATTGTGTAGAATTCTACCAGGGTAGAAGTATTTTTTAAACTAAGTTTAAGAAAGTTTAAGAAAATTTAAGTTTAAGAAAGTTAAATAAAATTCATCCTAGTTAAACTTCTTGTCCAGTCCCTATTATCAGACTTTCCAAATGTATTATAATTGAAAAATATTTTTATTTTATTCTCTCACTCATTATGTATTTATTGAAAACTTTCTCTTCATACTGAGCTACATAGGAGTTCTAAGTAATGATAGAGAAAAATAAAGTAAGATGGTTCCCTCCTGAATGTTTGCATGTAATAAATTATTTAAATCTGTCCAAACTGTACATCTCACATACGTCTTCCACTAAAAAAACTGAAGATAATATATATTTTTAGTCCACTTAATTTAATAAGGTAAAAACTGTGATGTCATATTAAATGATAAATATCTACCACCTCTTTTGTAATTTCTTACTGAGGAGAAATGTACTGAGCTTTAAGAGTTGGTCAGTGTAGATCGCTAAGTACTATTCAATTAAGTAATGTCATTTCTCATGTGTAAAGAAAGAAATTCATTTGAACATTTCTTCTGATTGGTATAAAATCAGACCCATTTAAAAGCCTCAATGAATATTTTATTTTAGAATACCAAATAGGAGTTTTATAATAGACCAGAGACTTTCGGCCATAGGTTGCAGATCATTGTTCTTTTTGATGCAAAGTGTTATTATTATTGTAATTATTTAGGAAGCATGAGCTACAAATCAAATACATTATGTTATTTAGGAAATTGATACATATCTCGGGGGACATAAACACTGGTTTTATTTTTCTCCCAGACACGGCGGACGTTTTAGAGGACCTGTTCACTGGCAGCACCAAGTAGACGATTATCTCTTAGGCTCCCAAGTGCTCGTTCAGTGAAAACTAAAGTCAGGACTTTCGCTTGCATACATTAAAAACAAGGTCGTGTCCCACTGAAAAGAATCTTCCCTGAGAACTCTCTAGCGATTTTCCCAGCATCTTTGTGGTGTTTCTTGAGAGCTCTGATGCCACGTTGATTTTCCGTCTATTTGAAGACTGAAGTCCTGGCCCTGTGGACACTTTCAAGTTTTTCTTTTTTGAAAAATCTCGAAGGCCTGCATGATATTTATACGTCTTTCTAGGTTTTGGTGAGCCATCTCAATCTGAACTTTCATGTCCATTCTGGGGAAATTCATTGACTGATTTTTTTTTTTTTTTTTTTGAAAATTTCTTCCCCTCAGTTTTTCCATTTTATCTTTCTGGAAATCAGTCATTTGGACTTGGGCCTCCTGGGTAGAGAGTTTAATTTTCTTCTCTTTCCTCTACTATTTCCCTTTTCCTTGCTTATGTCATTGCTGCTGTTTTCTTATCTTCCTGGAGAGTCCCTGAAGTTTATCTTTCAAACTTTCTTTTGAATTTCTTATTTCTGTTATATTGCAGTTTCCAAGGGGACTTTAGTGTCCTCCAGATGTTCTTATTTTTCCTATTCCTGCTTCTTCAATTAAATACCTCCTCAAATCTCTTTGAGGGTATCAAATACAGCATTAAAAAACAATATGCTCTAAGCACCAATTTCCCTCTGTTGCCAGTTTTTGGCTTTGTGTCTCTTGTAAGTAGGAACTTTCCCTCTGTGCCTGTTGGTTTTGCCAGCCTACTCATGTTTATGAGAATGTTACTTAAAACCCATCTGGAAGCTCAGGAGCAAGGGTAGCTTGGACATTGTCCCTCTAGTGGCCCTCACTGTGTGGCTCCAACAGAGCTATTCCACAGGGAGCCTTCAGCTGTCTGCACCTTGGCTTGGTGTAGCTCTCAGTGTGGCTGGAAATTCTGAGACTGATAACCTGAATGTAATCAGGTTATCTGAATGTGGCTGGTGCATTGGAGTCTTACTCTTCAGTGGACGCTTTCCCCCAATCCCTTTGTTTTCAGTACGAGACAGGTGCCCTGGCATCCTAGTGCCTCTCCAGAGTGCAGGGGAGGCAGGGAGGTGGCAAGACGCATGGGGTGATGGAGAACATCTGGGACCTCTCACTGAGCCTTCTGTTTCTGGTGCGTCCTGCACTCTAGACATGACCACACGCAGCACAAATGGGAGAGTGAATGGGAGCCAGTAGGGTTGTCATTTTCCGCCACAGTGACTGCATCAGCACATACTCCCACCAGCAGCACGAGTGTTCCTGAGACCCAGTAGCCTCCCCAGTACTTGATATCATTTTTAGTGGTTATGCGTAAAAGATTTTTTCACCGTGATTTAATTTTTATTTTAATGTCAGTGAATGATGTTAAACAGCATTTTATATACTTGCATTAGTTTCCTATTACTGTTGTAATGAATGGCCAGAAATTTAATGACTTCAAACAAAAAAAATTTATCATCTTACAGTCCTGGAGGTCAGAAGTCCTAAAATTCAGGTGCCAGCAGGACTGAGTTCCTTCTGGAGGCTCTAGGGGAGACTCTGTTTCCTTGCCTTTTCCATCTTCTGGAGGCTGCCTTCCTTTTGTGGCTCTCAGTCCCTTTGTCCATCTTCAGAGACAGTGGCATAATGTCTTTCAGTCTCTCTGTTTCTGACCTCTGCTTCCATCAGCACGTCACTTTGTCTGATTCTGACCCTCCTTCTTGCATCTGTAAAGGACCCTTGTGGTTACACTTGGCCCAACCAGAAAATCTCCCTACTTTAAGAGCCGTGACTTATATCTGCAAAGACCCTTTATCACGTAAGGTAACATGGTCACAGTTTCTGTGATTAGGGCATAGGCATCTTTGTGGCGGGGGTTGGGGGTGCCTTATTCAGCCTACTGCAATTCTTTTGGCCTATTTTGATAACTCTTTTATAAATAATGTTTGCCCTTGTCCATTTCAGTGAATTAGAATAACTTTGAACATATTTAATTGCACAGACAATATTTTTAATCATTTATTTTTAGTCCACTGCTGAAACTAGAAATTTAATGTAAATTTAGGATACTTAATTTGGTCAGTGGAAAAAAACTCAATGACAAAATGAATAATCATCCTCATTTTTAAAGAGTTTGTTGGATCCAGCTTTCAACCAACTTGCCAGCGTTTTATCTCGGGCCTCTTACTTAAAATAGCCTGAAAAAGCAGCCAGTGGAATTGCATGTCCCTTTCATTCATCAGTACATGAGTTTACTTCTCCCAGCAGAAATTACCTAAATGGTTCCAGAGTAGGGATGGAGTGACCTGGATCTGTCTTGGTCTTTCTTTCAGGAGAAGGGGATTAATGATTGTTTACTGACTGAATTAATGAATGACATAGAATAGTGGTGTTATTTTTCTGCTTCACCACCTTGGGTTTCTTTTGTGTGGCTTGCTTTAAATATTCAGCTCTCTTTTCCTCACTGCAAAGCGAATGTTCTTCCTTAATCTTTAACTATGCCTTATCAATTTATACCTCTGCAGATACTTATTCCCCAATTCCTGCCACGTATTTTCTATTGTATATGAAGTTATCTTTCATGGAGCTCAAATGTGTATTCTTGAAACAAATTTTAATTAATTTAATTTAATTTCCCTTGAAAAGAGAGTTTCTCCTTTTTCTGGACCTTCTGTTGTAACTGGTACTGTTGACATCTCTTGGTCCTCTGTCAGAAGCTCAGCGTTTGTTGCATCTGTTTATATGTGCCTGTCTATCGATCAATCAATTGATCATCTATCCTTGTTTCCCTCTCTTTTTCCTCTCTCTCTCCTTTTAGCAGATGATACATTTTTGCTATAAGTAATAAAGTTTTGATTTAATTTTATAATTGACAAAGGCCATCCAAATTTTTTAATCATTTTATTGGAAATGTTCTATGATAATTTTAGTTGTGAGCTAATTCAAAGGAAACTGGCTTGGTTTTGCACCCTCTTGACACACACTCTACTATGGGAGGGCATCAACTAGTCTGGGCAGAATACTCTAAGTGTGGCCAGTGCGTAATTTGCATTAATGTATACAAATCCTCTGTGGATCGTATTTGTAGCAAGCTGCTTGGGATTTGTGCGAAACCATGAGGCTGACGGAAGGAAGCAATGACAGATGGGTAGAGAGTCTCATTTATTGGGAAGGAACATCTTTTCTCATGAATGTCACTTTCCATTTAATTCCATGTTGTCATTCAAGACCCTAATGCATCAATTGAAAGAAAAGCCTCATAGAGAATGACATTTGGGAGAGAGCCAACAGGGGACACTACCCGAGGCTGCAAATGCCGGTTTGCTTGGCAGCCGCAAGAAGAACAACTGTTTGGCAACAAATTACTTGGTAGAAAGCCTCTAGAATCAGTGAAGGATTAAAAATAGAAAGATAGGGTGGGTTTCTATGGCTTCAGGAGAGAGAATTCAATTCCCCTGGCTGCAGGGATAAATCTGCAACGCCAGAATCTTTCTTCGAGTTTATATGCTGCAGTGTTAGATGACAGCCAGAAATGGCCACAGTGAAAGGAGTAGCTGATTCTGTTCTAAATCACTCTGCCAGTCACGCTTCATGACCTTGCATATTACTTAATTAAACCATATCTGCATTGGCTCATAGCATAATAATGCTGTTCCAACCCTGTAGGACACATTTCAAGGCTCTTTAACTATAAGATGTGGGACTGATCATCTTGATGTGACTTTCCCGTAGAGCAAGATCCTCAGTCCGGCATTGATTTTATTCAAAATATGTTGATTGGTTTCCCACACCCTTGGCATATGTTTGTATTTATTTTTTAGAGAATTCTCTCCTGTGACTTGGAATACATTTCTTCATTGCAAAGCCAAGAGTCTTTTTCTCTTTACTTTGTTCTTCCAAGAGTACAACTGGTGATTGCCAATGAATCATGGATCCATGCTTCTCAAAATTTAATTTGCAGATGAATCACCTGGGATCTTGTTAAAAAACAGATTCTGATTTAGTCGGTCTGGTGTGAGAGGCTTTAATCTTTAATCTTTAATTGCTTTAATCTTTCTCCTTTAACACAAACTAGTGGCACCAACTCCCCAATCCCTTGGCCTTCTTCTGAGGGTGGTGGTCCCCCATGGTCCTCTTACCCTAACTTAGGGTGCCCAAGGTTCTGATGGTGCTTCCTCTTGGGTTTTATTTGGCTGCTTCTTGGTGTCCAGCCTGATAAGATTATTTGGTTGAGGGAGAGAACATGGCAGAATTAAATAAAATTCGAAGTAGCTTATCCACAAACAGAATAAGATTCATGGCAGCTGTGGCCTATGACTTGGCTTCTGTCATCTTACAATGTCATTCCCTTCAGAATGCAGAATTCTCTATCAGAAGCAAGGCCAGCCTCTTCTGTTTCTGTCTCCCAAACCTGCGGTGCCAGAGACCACGGTTTGTGCACTTGTTTATCTCCAAGTGGATCATTAGAAACAGGGATCCATCTCCTACTGACTGAACTGCTTTATCTTGTTTAACGAGACTAAATATGGTAATATCATGAAATAAGTTTTTTTTAAGTCCACAATTAATGATCAGCACAAGGTGATTAATGCTGCTTTCTTACGATAGTGTTTGTATTATAAAATTGTAGGTCAGTACTCATGCTCCTTTCTGATTTCTCAAGGTTTGATGATCATTATGCAGAATTTTAAGAAAATTCATTACATGGATATAATAAAGACCACAATTTTAATTGACTTTTACACACTGTTAAACTTTTATAGAGGTATGCTCATTTAGTAGTCAGCATGCTGCAGTACAGTATGAGAATTCAAATCCTGAGTGAAGTAGGTTTCTGTAGATGTGTTTACTTTAAGAGTGTATCAAGGTCTGTTAAGATGTGCTGTTCATCTCAACCCAAATGACCAGCTTATTTGGACAGTTGCACTTTTCTCAGTAAAAGTGTAGTTTGGAGGTTGAACATGGGTGTGCCTTTGCTCATGATCTGAGTCGTGAGATGAAGAGTATATCATTCAGTGGCAATACACCACTTTAGATACCTGCAGCACAAAGTAATTACGTAGGGAATTCGGTGTTTAAAAAAAATGTTGGAAAGGCTACAGAAGGCATCAGAGGCTGGCTAAAGCTTGTTCTCAGGCTTGTCACTACCGTTCTGGTCCAGAGAGTCAGGAAGATACTGGTGCTGCACTGATAAGGAGACTGTGAGAAACCAGGGCTGTTGGTCAGTGAAGTGAATGAATCAAGGTAAAAACGTGTGTGGGTGCAAAAGCTCATATCTGCCATGGCGAACCTTTGCTCACCAGATCTAAGGGAGAAGTAATATGCTTCTGTCATCCTTGCATTTTCAAAAGTCTCATGGAAATCAATCTCATTGGCAGAACATAAACTGAATCCACAACCTTGGAGTCAAAGGGACGTGAGAAACGCAGATCTCAGGTGATGCTTGGAAAAGCAAAATAAAAGAATCATATAAACACTGGTTGCCAACCCAGTATTCATTACACAGAGGATGTAGTGTTTACTTGTTGAAAGGCTTAAACTTGTGGGTTATTTATCTACTCATTTTAACATCTCTTTCGCAAGGTGAGACAAAAATCCTTTGAGACTTTCCAGGCATCCTCTGGGAAATCTCAGAGTTAGTTTGAAGTCCACATGACTCCACTGAAAATTTGATTTAAGGTCAAAATGTTTGAGCATTTGATTAAATAGGATCATAGACCATTATGAAATAGTATTTAATTATCTTTGTAACCAGTAGAAGATTTTAAAGGCAAATACACAAGGTTACATAGTGTGAACCAAACTTAGCTCTTTTAAAGATGAGAAGCCTGGGTTTTCTTTAGTAATTAAAGATGATAAAGACATTGTGAAGCAGAGTACATTTTTCAGTAAGCCACAAAATCTTTGTTTTCCAGGTAGATTACTCAAAAGTTAAAAACAAAGCAAAATTACCCAGCCGCCGCCAAAACTATCATTTATGAAGAAGAGCAGACCAATAGTCTAATAAAAGTTTGTCATTTTAATAGGAAACTAAATTCCAACTTTGCTCCAGTACACAGTTTGATATCAAAACTCACTCTTTTAAAGACTCCTATAAATCCATTCCCATTTCAGCTAGCTTGGCCACACATAAACTTCCTTCCCCAAGATGTTTTCCCCCAGAAACATACAACTTTTATATATCCACTCAGATTTTGTCTCGGTTATTTTCCTTTCTCATTCTGAACCAGTCATTTTATTTTCCTTACAAAGCTTTCGTACACAGTTGTTTCCTTTCACCTTTATTACTTCTAATTAGTTTTAATTACATATATTCATTGGAATTCTTAACTCTTAGAATCCTTAATTCCTAGTGAAAACTAAGAAGTCAGCAAGTGTGGACAATCTGATACAGGAGCATTCTGTGGATTGGAAAACTTATAATACATTTCATACTTTCTAGAGGTATGGTCTTCCTCATAGTAAAATCTTCAGTGTGGCAGAAAACTAACAGATCCAATTATCTTTAGTTTCTTTGTAAAAGAAAGTCAAAAATGGATGAATGTATGTTCCGTAATTAATGTTCCAGTATGTTATCTTATCCGGTAATGATGTAGATACTCAATGACTAGCTATCATTGAATTTACCTCAGTAAACGTCAAGGTTTAAAGTTACTCGAAAAACTATGGAAACCATTTTTTTAAGTAGACATAGCATAAAGCATAATTATTGTTGAAAAGTTCATTTATAAACATTTATCTTATTTGTATCTATTTAATTCACTTATTCTTAACAATTACGTTTAGATTAGTCATGAAAATTTCATGAGACATTAAACAGCTAACCACCATCTTATCTTTTTTTGCTGACAAATTCTGTAACAGAGATAACATGAACTTATTTAAATTTTAGTAAAGCTAGGTAGAATAAAAGTATTATATTTAATGCTGTTAACTCTAAAGACATGACTGTTTTAATTAAAACAACAAACGTAAACTAGCTTTTATTTTCCAAACATTATCCTATATCACATAAGCTTGTAAAGCCTCTGGGTTAGTTTCTATATTTCTGAGAGTATAGCTGACTTATTTAAACACTCATTTGTCTTTAAGCAATTAAATAGAGCTCTTTACAAGTTAATTTTGGCAATATTATCTGATAATAGAAAAAAATCGCACATTTATAACATACGTACCTAGGTTTATGTAAACATACAGATGCAAACAGAGATCGTATAGTTTTCATTTAAACATGTTAGCCACAAGATCGGTGCACTGATGCAAAATTCACCAGTTTATAAGAGCAGTTGGATTCAAGTTGTGTTTCTGGCAGATGGAATAAGTTAAGGTTACCTGCTCTGATGGCTGATGCTTTTTACTAATATTTGCAGAAGAGACTTGTAAGATTTTTTTTATAGGCCTAGTTTTCAAAATAGCCTTTCTTCATGTTGTTGTTTCCTTTCTGATAAGAATTACCTTGGCTCCTGGAGAAAACCACGTAGAATACTTACACCTCAGAAAGCACAGAGAAATAATGCCAGTTCCACCATGAAGGGCTTTTGTTTCCTAAGTCCAAATCTTTTACAATATCTGCAAGCCTTTTGGGATAAATAGAGATTTGGGGCTTGGTAAAAAGGATACGTGGACTTTGAGTTATTTCTAGGGCCACATTTCTGATCCTGTAAAGGCTCGAGGTGTAAGACAAATACAGTTGTTTTTAATTTCTCAAAGAATCGGGCCCACCCAAATGATGTGAAGGCTTACCCACCCATCCCACTACCATCTTTCCAATGTGCTGCTTTATATCAAGAAGATCATCAACTAAGTTGGAAATCAGAATGTTCCTGTGTTCTAGATTTAGAGCCGTGTGTCTTTGGAATGGTTTAATAAATCCTTCCACAAAGGCGTCAGTTTTTTATCCATCCCTCTGGGTACAAATTTTCATTTCAACTCAGGGGAGAAAGCCTAAAAAGAAAAGTTCCTGTTGGGCTCGGAATGTCAGCTTCCAACCTGGCCCATTCTGACCACAGAACTACATAAAAAGCCTTACATGTATCTTGTCAGGTTTCAGCTGGGAGAAACAGTAAATACTCCCAAAAGTATTGAATAAACCCTTGGACACAAGAGATGTCCCCAAAGAGGGTACAAACTATACTACCGTCCCAAGATCGAGAGCCACCCCCAGAGACAACCAAAGGAAGAAAGACAAGGGCAAGTCCCCTGGAGTGGGGGCCCACACTGGGCAGAACCCAAGCTCTGCCCGTGGAGTGCAGCCTGCATTTCTGTCCGGCCACATCTTGGGGCCCCCAAGTTGATGACTGCCGAGGTAAGTTCTCAGGACGCCAACCAAGACAAACAAGAAGGCGACAGGGATTGGGAGAGAAAGCTCCAACAACCAGTGTCTGCCCCAAAATCAAATTCACAAGAGTCTGAATCTGCCAAGAAAAGGACAACATGAGATTTTGTCTTCCTCTTTCAACCAGGCACGAGACAGAGGTCTGGGAGAGCTGACTTTGGCAAGCGTCCTCACCCTTGTTTCCCCAGGATCCCTTCTGCAGGCTCTGGAGCCAGTGGGCTGCACCACAGGGGTCATCAGAAACGGTCACGGAGGAAACTGATTTTCATCTACCCTTTATGGTGAGTGCTCGGCTGAGACCCCTTTCTGTCTAGGGCACCTCATACATGGATAAAGTTATTGCTTAGGAAGCTTAGGGAAAACCTCAGTTTTCTTACTGGTTGGGGAGAAACCCAGGTCTTCTCTTCTGTGAGTCTCTAAAGAACACTTTACTTCTAAAACTTCTGGTCACCAAACATATGGAGGTGTTTTCCCACATCAAGCAATTCTCTGAGACAGCAGCTGGGTGTCTTACAATTTATAACTGACACACTCTACCCAGAGAGGGCATCACATGCCCCAGGTTAAGGCTCAGTCCCACAGATGGCTCCCCACTCTGCACCCCACAAACACACTTCAGCTGCCACTGGCAGCTAGGTTACCGCCCGTGCTTATGACGGAGTGGCTGTGGATTGGAGGTTCCAACAACCCCCTCCATGTGTTTGATGAGATTAACCTGCTAGAGCAGCTCATACACTCAGGGAAACATGTGCTTACATTTACCAGCTTATTAAAG